>NW_028270172.1:47407132-47726914 GCF_037043375.1 Chiloscyllium plagiosum | reverse complement strand
CTCATGAGTGGCTAAAATTTGCAAGGGTTGCTGAGAGTGTGGTCAAAGCAGATTCCATTGTGGCTTTGGATAATTAATCAAACTAAGCTGCAATTGCAGAAAGCCCACAGGACTGGCTCTATCCATCCCATGGTACCTCACCCATTTGGCAATTAGACATGTAACAGTAAATGGTGTCAAATGTTTCAGCAATGGGTGGGGTGGTAACTAATCCCACCCTCACCTGATAATTATTTGGTGGCTCAGTTGGTGGTGCTTTGAGTTAGAACAACGTGGTTTCAAGGTTCATTCAAAGACATGAGATCAGTTTCTCAGTTTAGATTGAGAATAAAGGTGTGAAGAAATCTGAGGGGCTATTTTTCTCTGGAGGCTGAGGGGTGACCTTAAAGATGTTTATAAAATCACGAGGGGCATGGTGACGGTGAATAGCCAAGGTCTTTTTCGCAGGATAGGGGAGTTCAAAATTGGAGGATATAGGTTTAAGGTGAAAGGGGAAAGATTTAAAAGGGACCTGAGGAGCAGCTTTTTCAAACAGAGGACGGTGCATGTATAGAATGAGCTGTCAGAGGAGATAGTGAGTTGAGTACATTTACAGTACTTAAAAGGCATCTGGATGGGTACATGAATAGAAAGGGTTTAGAGGGACAAGGGCCAAATGCTGGCAAATGGGACTAGATCACTTTAGGATATCTGGACAGCGTGGACAAGTTGGATGGAAGTATCTGTTTCTGTGCTATATAATTCTATGACCTCATATAGCTCAATTACTCACTAATTCCTCATTTGTATGTATAAACATGTATTTACGACATTAGATACTGGAATGACTGATTTTTATTTTAATACAGGTGAATCTAACCAGTTTGAAGGAATAACCAGGAATATGCTGATATTCATTGTAATGGCAATGTGTCTGCCTCCCATTCTATGCATGTACCTTGTATACAAAGTAAGTTACATTTTATTTGTTTGAATGAAAGTTGTCACTCAGACTGTGGGTGGTAATAACAAGAGAGAGCTGATTGATTATCTTGCTTGAGGGACACCACATGGCATCATCATCAGATAAGGCCATGAGGGAGGTCTCTTTGAACAACTGCAGTTGGTATCAGGATGTTGGTGTCATTCTGCACTGGCCAGCTGCACTGGCCCATATCCCTCTAAACCCTTCCTATTCATGTACCCACAGAGACCATGAGACAGGACTGTTACTGAGAGCAGAAACATGCAGAACTGCTGCCCTTCCATGGTGGCAAAGTACAGCTGCTATAATTAAAATGAAACAAATATTCTCAAGATCATAACTTTGGAATGGAGTTGAGCTTTAAAATGAATTTGGTTAAAAATATGTTTTTAAGTTTCCTATGTTGTGATTTTCTTTCCCCTTTCCAGAAGTATTCCAGAGGAATAGAAACCTGTGTAAAAGAAATGAGCAAGACAGTGAAGAGTTATTCATGGCCGTTTGGCAACAATGTGCTCTCTCAATACTCGGTGTTGAAGCTCTGGCAGACTGAAACCCAAACATGGGGGACCCACAGTCTCAACTCTGGATTTCACTGAGTAGCATAAGTCTATTGAAGGCTGCATACATTGACGGGACAAAAAGCTTTCTCTCTGAGACTGAAATAAGATTGAACATTCTCAATGCAGCTCACAACATTATGGCCTAGATTTTCTACTTCTGTAACACTTCAGGGATACAATGGAAAAGCTCTGAACTACCAGATCATGAATTTCCAACAACCGAAAAGCCAACAGGATTTCCTGCTGTGTGCTGAGAAGTGGAAAACCTAGACCAATATTACCCTCAATTAATATAAAGTTTGCAATTTCAATACTACAGCCTAGTTCCTTCTGATTGGTTTTATCTCAATGTTCCCTCCAATTTTCTCACCAGCTGCCTGGGCCTCTGGGACCCTTGCGCAGCAGTGACTTCTGGAACCGGAAGTCAATGCTATGATTGGTGTATTATTGCTGATCACCACATGTGGAACATTGATAGGCTGCATCTGCACAACTGTTGATCCTGAGGTCACGAACTTCTTCCAAAACCTGGAGCTTGGACCGTACGCTCTCAGGCTCATGTGCAGATACAGAGGAACTCGATTATCCAAAAGACATAGGCAGGGAGTATTTTGTTTGGTTAATTGAATTCCAGATAATCGAAATTCCGGATAATTTGTTTAGCCAAGCATCGAGACCTTGCGATCTTGCCGAATAATCCAATATTCAGATAATCGAGGTTCCCCTGTAATGACTAACTGCATGAACTGTAGAGAAAACCATTGTATGCAGAGAGGAAAAATAACTTCACATTTTGGGATATATTTTTGAGTTCAACATCAGTGGTGCAAATGTTTTCAAGCTGGAGCTCATCAGCAAAAAAAACGAAATTGGCATTTCTCTCTGCCCGTGGTTCTGGACTATCTTAAGTATTGACAACAAAAAATGATTATATTATATTGTGATCAGAAGACTACCACACATGATGGAAACCTGAAATGAGATGGAAGAATGCAGCAAATGCAAGAATGAGTGGTTGAGCTGATGATAATAATATAAAATTAACCGATGAACTGCAGATGCTGGAAATCTGAGACTGTGAAAGAAAATGCTGGAGAAATTCAGCAGATTGGGTAGCAGCTGTGAAGAGAAAAACAGTTAACATTTCAAGTCCCAGTGACACTTCATCAGTTCTGTTGTTCTCTGCACAGATGTTGCTAGACCTGCTGAGATTCTCCAGCACAGTCTGTTTTTGTGAACTGATCATTTTCTCTGGAGCTTTTATTTCATGGAAAAAGTCTGCATTGTTTAATTGATGATACCTGGCTGAACTGTGTGTGAAATACACCAAGGAAGATTAGCTCTCAGACATCCTGATTAACAGGGAAATATTTGATGTGGTTGTGATTGGTTTGCTATCAGTTACTATAAAGGGGCAAAAATGACTACGACAGTTAGAAGAAGGCCCAGGTTCAGACAGTTTGGACATTGTAAGAATTCCAGTCAAACTGTAGTGATCTTGGTGTGGATGGACTCCATTGTCAGAGGGAAGGTCAGGAATGGCTGATATCTTTCATGGACCAACAGTTCTCACCAGAAGGATCAACTTTTGGAGGATTGTAAGTTCACATTCAAGGGGTATTGGAGCTAAGAGGCAATGATAACTTAAGAGTAAAAACCAATTCCATGGGTTTGGGTCCGAATTGAGTAATGTTTGGACAATAAAGTGAGGTTTGGCTAATGGATTAGCTAATTCGGCATGGTGTATGATTCTGAAATGTACTGGCCTAGAAATTCAGCAAAACGTTTTACTGCCAAACAACTTGTGAGCCTAAAAACTGAATGTGCCAGCATTGTAGTTTGGAATGTCTGTTCCCAGTGCAGTCACAATGGTTTGTAGGACCATTGGCACACGATTTCCAAGATGTTATCGAACTGGACCCACCTGTTTAAAGTTGGTTGAGACTTGTTTAGATGCAATGCTTTATATAGGGTGTACAGAGTTCTATCATCTAAAGTCAAACATATTTATGAAGGCATACTCTTTGATAGTCTTTTAAAAGCCAAGTAATTAAGCTTCAAGGTGAATTAAAAGACCTGATGCAACCAGCCAGAAGTACAGAATATTGGATCCTACAAGTTAAATGGTAAGTAAGGGTAATAGGAGCCACATGCAATTGAGCAGGAATTAAATGGTGCAAACCCTGTGGCTGCTTTAGTGGTTAATGCTACCACTAGGTGGAGCAGCACATGCACATGCATAAAATTATAATAATGAAAACAAATAGTTGTCCAGACAAATACAGATACTGATTACATTGACTCCCTGATATCAATCTTCAACTAGAATGACTAGTGCAATTTCCTACATAACCATTAAAACGATGTTACCATTCTACTCCTCGCCCTGAAGAAAAGTATTTATTACTTCAGGCAGTTTTGAAGAGGGGTCACTGGACCTGAAACATTAACTGATTTCTCTCCACAGATGCTGCCAGAACTGTTGAATTTTTCCAGCAATTTTTGTTTTTGTTTCTAATTTCCAACATCTGTAGTTATTTTGGTTTTCATTTACTACGTATTCCTTGGTTTAAAGTAGCACAAGAGAATCATGAGAGGCAAACAGGGATAATATTCATGTTAGATGCACATTTGATTTTGGGGGTGGTGTTAGTCATGGTGTCAGGGGAGTAATGGAGTGGTAGGGTCAGTTGTGTTAGAATAAGTTTACATCAAACATTTTCCTGGATACACACACACACAGGAAAATACTGCAGAACTGTCTGGCCTCTCCAACTCTAACTCCAAGGGTGATTGGCAATCACAGAGGGTCCGGGGCGCAGAGGTTCTATTGATTAGATATTTAAGCTTTTCAGTCACTTCCCACATAGATCCACGCATCACAAAGTCCTCAGGGTCCTTACTAATATCCTGAATGATTGGTGTCTGATGCTCAAGAGATTTGGGGAAATAATTAGCTGGAGTTACTATTGATTAGATTAGATTACTTACAGTGTGGAAACAGGCCCTTCGGCCCAACAAGTCCACACCGACCCGCCGAAGCGCAACCCAACCATACCCCTACATTTACCCCTTACCTAACACTACGGCAATTTAGCATGGCCAATTCACCTGACCTGCACATCTTTGGACTGTGGGAGGAAACCGGAGCACCCAGAGGAAACCCACGCAGACACGGGGATAATGTGCAAACTCCACACAGTCAGTCGCCTGAGGCGGGAATTGAACCCGGGTCTCTGGCGCTGTGAGGCAGCAGTGCTAACCACTGTGCCACCGTGCCGCCCACATCAGAGTTGATTAACTACTCTGATCAAATTACAAATTTAATATTTGTTAATACAAATATGGGTGGCGCGGTGGCTCAATGGTTAGTACTGCTGCCTCACCGCGCCCCAAGAGACCCGAGTTCAATTCTAGCCTTGTGTGACAGGCTGTGTGGAGTCTGGACATTCTCTTCATATCTGCGTGGGTTTCTTTCCACAGTTGAAAGATGTGCAGGTTAGGTAATGCTAATGCTAATTCAGGCAGCATCCGAGGACAGGCAAAATCGACGTTTCGGGCAAAAGCCCTTCATCAGGAATAAAGGCAGAGAGCCTGAAGCGTGGAGAGATAAGCTAGAGGAGGGTGGGGGTGGGGAGAGAGTGGCATAGAGTACAATAGGTCAGTGGGGAAGGAGATGAAGGTGATAGGTCAGGGAGGAGAGGGTGGAGTGGATAGGTGGAAAAGGAGCTGGGCAGGTCGGACAAGTCCGGACAGGTCAGGGGGACAGTGCGGAGCTGCAAGTTTGAATCTAGGATGAGGTGGGGGAAGGGGAAATGAGGAAACTGTTGAAGTCCACATTGATGCCCTGGGGTTGAAGTGTTCCGAGGCGGAAGATGAGGCGTTCTTCCTCCAGGCGTCTGGTGGTGAGGGAGCGGCGGTGGAGGAGGCCTAGCACCTCCATATCCTCGGTAGAGTGGGAGGGGGAGTTGAAATGTTGAGCCACTGGGCGATGCACATAGTGTCTAGGCATGTGCAGGCTAGATAGATTAGCCATGATAAATGTGGGGTTGCTGTGATAGGGTTGGGGGCAAGACCTGGGTGGGATGCTCTTCAGAGAGTTGCTGTAGACCCGATGGGCCAAATGGCCTCTTTCTAATTGGCTGCTAATATAATTAGTAGAAAGTTTTACAAGGTTTTGTTAATGATTTCTAATAGAAACTAAATACAAAATATGCATGCGAATAATACAAAATGTAAAATATAGAGAAATTTTATAATTTCTATAAGAAGAAATTAATTTTTTTAATGACAAAGTTGCATGTCAATTTGCATATACAACATACTTTTCAAAGACAGAGCCCACATGAACACATATAATGCAGTTCACAGCTAGTGGGCTCGGTAAGAGTTATCGGTCATAATTCCTTGGCACTAGTATTGTTCACTTAGATAATGGATAGAGAAGACATATCCATGGTTAACATAAGGCTGAATCCAAGAAATGACTCTACAAAAACCTCGATGTGACACATCTCCCTGCATTGCAATGTATAACACCCCACCTAACAGTATTGACCAACTTAATGTAGGACCACCAATGAAGATTTGCTAGAATTGAACTAAATAACAGTGACTAAATTTCTCTTAAAATTACCAGATTAGCCACAAAACAAAATTTCAAAAATATGGAACTTAAATGACTCCAGTCTAGAAGAGGCATCTAGATTCGAATTGCCTGTTTGCTTTCTCTCCATGGATGCTGCCTGGCTCACTGGGATCTCCAGCATGTTTTGTTTTCAGTTCAGATTCCAGCATCTGCAGTAATTTGCTCCTTCAAAAATATGGAAGTATAGCAGCTGACAGTATCTGAAAGGATGGAAAATGGAATGTTGCCTAAACTGAGATACCATTGTAGTCCCACCTAGTCCTCTGTCCAATGTGCTGTCTTCCATGTGACCTCAGATGAGATGGAGTCAAACTAGTTGCTGACCTGCTTCGGTGGAGATGCCCATAACAGTCATCCTCATATTGTATCTCCAGAGGCCATCTTTGCAGGGCACCCACCATTGAGCTTCAGTGTCCAGATACTCCGTTAGGTGGAGGAGCCAAGGTGGCTGCTCACAATGATGCAGCCCTGTGATGCATGGTATCTTCATCTGCCCCAGTGACTGCCTTGAAACACAGCATGTACTCCAGGTGGCTGGAGGAGAACACTAGTTAGAACACAGCTATCATCCTCTCTAAACATCACTATACCATCAACTCTATTGTCCGGTAAGTTGTGTGGTGGGCATCCTATGCTTATCATTGCACAGTCTTGCATGCAGTCCTGTCCTGTCACATATAGCTCCCCGAGAGGTTTGCCACTCTCTCTCAGTGGAAAAGTCAATACATTCAAAGTCCTGAGCCACAGTGACATATAAGCTAAATGGACTCTTGCAATCAATCTATGATCCTGTACCACCTTAGGGACCTCTGACATGCAGAAGCACATCTGTTACAGTTTTTCTAAATACAGCCTCCCTTCTGTGACTTCTGAATCCTTTAATTTGTTTAGCAGTGTTTGGGGTGTTGATGATGTAGGAGCTGTCTTCAGTGTGTTAATGTCAGCAATAGTGGAAGATTTTGGAAGAGATACTGCAAACATACCTTAAACAGCAGAAGCCTTCGCAGTGCTATGGCTTCCCGATACATAGTGTCAATCAGGAGTAATTGTAACACACCCAGGAATGTACACGGGCAGTTTTTGTTCATCCTACCCAGGAGGGAAGGCCATTTCACCTTCTCCATCTGGCTTGTGGCCAGCAGTTTTGGTGGACATCTTGGCTTCTTCCTGTCCTGTCTGAGCCCCTCACAAACATCATGTGCTCATTTCTCTCGTGAGAGTGAAAACAGAGTTCCATCCTTTTTTCTATTTTCTCTGGACCACCCTCCTCTGCCTAAAGGCAGATCATCATCTTCAGCTCCAAGGAGGCAGAGCCAACATGGTAGGGAATGTTGAGGCTCCTCAGCCTGTCTGCTCCAGGTTGGCTGCATCATTCTCTCTCTCTCTCTCCTTTCTGTCTTTTTCTTTCTCTTTCATCTTCTGACATTAGGGAGAGGCTGGAGCAGTGTGGGTCAGTAGTGGGATCAAGGGCTCCTGGCTTTGGTAGGCTCCGAGTCAAGAGTGTGGTGCTGGAAAAGCACAGCCGGTCAGGCAGCATCTGAGGAGCAGGAGAATCGACATTTTAGGCATAAGCCCTTCATCAGGAATGAGGCTTGTGGGCCAAGGGGGCTGAGAGATAAACGGGAGGGGGGTGGGGATAGGGGGAAGGTAGCTAGGAATGCGGTAGGTAGATGAAGGTGGGGCTGAAAGTGATAGGTCGGAGAGGAGGGTGGAGCGGATAGGTGGGAAGGAAGATGGACAGGTCAGGAGGGCGGTGCCGAGTTGGAAGGTTTTGGGGTCAGGGTGGAAGGTTTTGGTGAAGTTGATGAACTGATGAACCTCCTCATGAGAGCACGAGGTAGCACTGATTCAGTCATTGATGTAGCAGAGGAACAGGTGGGGGGGGGTAGTGCTAGTGTAACTGCGGAAGATGGACTATTCATGTACCCAACAAAGAGGCAGGTATAGCTGGGTCTCCCATGCAGGTGCCCATGGCTACCCCTTTGGTTTGGAGGAAGTGAGAGGATTGGAAGGAGAAGTTGTTGAGGGTGAGGACCAATTCAGCCAGGCAGATGAGTGTGTCGGGGGAAGGGCATGAGAGGGCTTGGAGGCATTTGTTGTGGCGGATGGATGGTACCAGACTGGATGTCCATGGTGAAGATACTCTGTTGGGGCTGGGGAAATGAAAATCTTCGAGGAGGTGGAGGGCGAGAGTGGTTTCGCCAATATAGATGAGGAGTTCCTGCACAAAGGGGGACAGGAAGGTGTCAACGTATGAAGAGATACGTTTGGTGGGGCAGGAGCAGGCTGAGACAATGGGTTGACCGGGGCAGTCAGGTTTGTGAACCTTCAGTAAGAGGTAGAATTGGGCAGTGCAGGGTTCACGGACAATGAAAGGGGTAATGTCCCAATGCAGACAGAAGGTAATGGCCCTGTGCAGAAGGGAGTAATGGCCCAGTGCAGACACGGCGTAATGTCCCAGTGCAGACAGTGGGTAATGGCCCAGTGCAGACAGGGGGTAATGGCCCAGTGCGGACAGGGGGTAATGGCCCAGTGCAGACAAGAGGGTAATGGCCCAGAGCAGGGGCAGTGGCCCAGTGCAGACAAGGGGGTAATGGCACAGTGCAGACAGGGTGTAATGGCCCAGTGCAGACAAGGGGATAATGGTCAGTGCAGACAAGGGGGTAATGGCTCAGTGCAGACAGGGGGTAATAGCCCAGTGCAGACAGGGGGTAATGGCACAGTACAGACAGGCGGTAATGGCCCAGTGCAGACAAGGGGGTAATGGTCCAGAGCAGACAGGGAATAATGGTTCAGTGCAGACAGTGTAATGGCCAGGTGCAGACAGGGGGTAATGGCACAGTGCAGACAGGGGGTAATGGCACAGTATAGACAGGGGGTAATGGCCCAGTGCAGACAAGGGGGTAATGGCCCAGAGCAGATAGGGAATAATGGTTCAGTGCAGACAGAGTGTAATGGCCAGGTGCAGACAGGGGGTAATGGCTCAGTGCAGACAGGGGGTAATGGCCCAGTGCAGACAGGGGGTAATGGCCCAGTGCAGACAGGGGGAAATGGCCCAGTGCGGACAAGGGGTAATGGCCCAGTGCAGACAAGAGGGTAATGGCCCAGAGCAGGGGCAGTGATCCAGTGCAGACAAGGGGGTAATGGCACAGTGCTGACAGGGGGTAATAGCCCAGTGCAGACAGGGGGTAATGGCACAGTACAGACAGGGGATAATGGCCCAGTGCAGACAAGGGGGTAATGGCCCAGAGCAGACAGGGAATATGGTTCAGTGCAGACAGTGTAATGGCCCAGTGCAGACAGGGGGTAATGGCCCAGTGCAGACAGGGGGTAATGGCTCAGTGCAGACAGTGGGTAATGGCCCAGTGCAGACAGGGGGTAATGGCCCAGTGCAGACAAGCGGGTAATGGCTCAGAGCAGGGGCAGTGGCCCAGTGCAGACAAGGGGGTAACGGCACAGTGCAGACAGGGGGTAATAGCCCAGTGCAGACAGGGGGTAATGGTGCTGTGCAGACAAGGGAGTAATGCCCCCATGCAGACAAGGGGATAATGGCCCAGAGCAAACAGGGGGTAATGTTCAGTGCAGACAAGGGGGTAATGGCTCAGTGCTGACAGGGGGTAATGGCTCAGTGCAGACAGGGGGTAATGGCTCAGTGCAGACAGGGGGTAATGGCCCAGTGCAGACAGGGCATAATGGCCCTGTGCAGACAAGGGGGCAATGGCCCTGTGCAGACAAGGGGGTAATGGCCAAGTACAGAGAAAGGGGTAATGGCCGTGTGCAGACAGGGGGCAATGGCCCAGTGCAGACAAGGGGGTAATGGCCCAGTGCAGACAAGGGGGTAATGGCCCAGTACAGACAAGGGGGTAATGGCCCAGTGCAGACAGGGGGTAATGGCCCAGTGCAGACAGGAGGTAATGGCCCATTGCAGATGAGGGGGTAATGCCCAGTGCAGACAAGGGGTAATGGCCCAGTACAGACGAGGGGCTAATGGCTCATTGCAGACATGAGGTAATGGTCCAGTGCAGACAAAGGGGTAACGGCCCTGTGCAGACAGGGGGGGCAATGGCCCAGTGCAGACAAGGGGGTAATGGCCCAGTACAGAGAAAGGGGTAATGGCCCTGTGCAGACAGGGGGCAATGGCCCAGTGCAGACAAGGGGGTAATGGCCCAGTGTAGACAAGGGGGTAATGGCCCAGTACAGACAAGGGGGTAATGGCCCAGTGCAGACAGGGAGTAATGGCCCAGTGCAGACAGGAGGTAATGGCCCAGTGCAGATGAGGGGGTAATGCCCCAGTGCAGACAAGGGGTAATGGCCCAGTGCAGACAGGGGTAATGGCCCAGTACAGACAGGGCATAATGGCAAGTGCTGACAGGGGGTAATGGCCCAGTGCAGACAGGGGGTAATGGCCCAGTGCGGACAGGGGGTAATGGCCCAGTGCAGACAGGGGGAAATGGCCCAGTGCGGACAAGGGGCAATGGCCCAGTGCAGACAAGAGGGTAATGGCCCAGAGCAGGGGCAGTGATCCAGTGCAGACAAGGGGGTAATGGCACAGTGCAGACAGGGGGTAATAGCCCAGCGCAGACAGGGGGTAATGGCACAGTACAGACAGGGGGTAATGGCCCAGTGCAGACAGGGGGAAATGGCCCAGTGCGGACAAGGGGTAATGGCCCAGTGCAGACAAGAGGGTAATGGCCCAGAGCAGGTGCAGTGATCCAGTGCAGACAAGGGGGTAATGGCACAGTGCAGACAGGGGGTAATAGCCCAGTGCAGACAGGGGGTAATGGCACAGTACAGACAGGGGGTAATGGCCCAGTGCAGACAAGGGGGTAATGGCCCAGAGCAGACAGGGAATAATGGTTCAGTGCAGACAGTGTAATGGCCAGGTGCAGACAGGGGATAATGGCACAGTGCAGACAGGGGGTAATGGCACAGTATAGACAGGGGGTAATGGCCCAGTGCAGACAGGGGGTAATGGCCCAGTGCAGACAGGGGGTAATGGCCCAGTGCAGACAGGGGGAAATGGCCCAGTGCGGACAAGGGGTAATGGCCCAGTGCAGACAGGAGGTAATGGCCCAGTGCAGACAAGAGGGTAATGGCTCAGAGCAGGGGCAGTGGCCCAGTGCAGACAAGGGGGTAACGGCACAGTGTAGATAGGGGGTAATAGCCCAGTGCAGACAGGGGGTAATGGTGCTGTGCAGACAAGGGGATAATGGCCCTGTGCAGACAAGGGGGCAATGGCCCTGTGCAGACAAGGGGGTAATGGCCCAGTACAGAGAAAGGGGTAATGGCCCTGTGCAGACAGTGGGCAATGGCCCAGTGCAGACAAGGGGGTAATGGCCCAGTGCAGACAGGGGGTAATGGCCCAGTGCAGACAGGGGGTAATGGCCCAGTGCAGATGAGGGGGTAATGCGCCAGTGCAGACAAGGGGTAATGGCCCAGTACAGACGAGGGGCTAATGGCTCATTGCAGACATGAGGTAATGGCCGAGTGCTGACAGGGGGTAATGCCCCCATGCAGAAAGGGGGTAATGGCCCAGAGCAAACAGGGGATAATGGTTCAGTGCAGACAAGGGGGTAATGGCCCAGTGCAGAGAAGGGGGTAATGGCCCAGTGCAGACAGTGGGTAATGGCTCAGTGCAGACAGGAGGTAATGGATCAGTGCAGACAGGGGGTAATGGCCCAGTGCAGACAGTGAGTAATGGCTCAGTGCAGACAGGAGGTAATGGTTCAGTGCAGACAAGGGGGTAATGGCCCAGTGCTGACAGGGCATAATGGCCCAGTACAGAGAAGGGGGTAATGGCCCAGTACAGAGAAGGGGGTAATGGCCCAGTACAAAGAAGGGGGTAATGATCCAGTGCAGACAGGGCATAATGGCCCAGTACAGAGAAGGGGGTAATGGCCCAGTACAGAGAAGGGGGTAATGGCCCAATACAGACAAGGGGCTAATGGCCCAGTGCTGACAGGGGGTAATGGCCCAGTGCAGACAGGGGGAAATGGCCCAGTGCGGACAAGGGGTAATGGCCCAGTGCAGACAGGAGGTAATGGCCCAGTGCAGACAAGAGGGTAATGGCTCAGAGCAGGGGCAGTGGCCCAGTGCAGACAAGGGGGTAACGGCACAGTGTAGATAGGGGGTAATAGCCCAGTGCAGACAGGGGGTAATGGTGCTGTGCAGACAAGGGGATAATGGCCCTGTGCAGACAAGGGGGCAATGGCCCTGTGCAGACAAGGGGGTAATGGCCCAGTACAGAGAAAGGGGTAATGGCCCTGTGCAGACAGTGGGCAATGGCCCAGTGCAGACAAGGGGGTAATGGCCCAGTGCAGACAGGGGGTAATGGCCCAGTGCAGACAGGGGGTAATGGCCCAGTGCAGATGAGGGGGTAATGCGCCAGTGCAGACAAGGGGTAATGGCCCAGTACAGACGAGGGGCTAATGGCTCATTGCAGACATGAGGTAATGGCCGAGTGCTGACAGGGGGTAATGCCCCCATGCAGAAAGGGGGTAATGGCCCAGAGCAAACAGGGGATAATGGTTCAGTGCAGACAAGGGGGTAATGGCCCAGTGCAGAGAAGGGGGTAATGGCCCAGTGCAGACAGTGGGTAATGGCTCAGTGCAGACAGGAGGTAATGGATCAGTGCAGACAGGGGGTAATGGCCCAGTGCAGACAGTGAGTAATGGCTCAGTGCAGACAGGAGGTAATGGTTCAGTGCAGACAAGGGGGTAATGGCCCAGTGCTGACAGGGCATAATGGCCCAGTACAGAGAAGGGGGTAATGGCCCAGTACAGAGAAGGGGGTAATGGCCCAGTACAAAGAAGGGGGTAATGATCCAGTGCAGACAGGGCATAATGGCCCAGTACAGAGAAGGGGGTAATGGCCCAGTACAGAGAAGGGGGTAATGGCCCAATACAGACAAGGGGGTAATGGCCCAGTGCAGACAGTGAGTAATGGCTCAGTGCAGACAGGAGGTAATGGTTCAGTGCAGACAAGGGGGTAATGGCAGTGCTGACAGGGCATAATGGCCCAGTACAGAGAAGGGGGTAATGGCCCAGTACAGAGAAGGGAGTAATGGCCCAGTACAAAGAAGGGGGTAATGATCCAGTGCAGACAGGGCATAATGGCCCAGTACAGAGAAGGGGGTAATGGCCCAGTACAGAGAAGGGGGTAATGGCCCAATACAGACAAGGGGGTAATGGCCCAGTGCTGACAGGGGGTAATGGCCCAGTGCTGACAGGGGGTAATGACCCAGTGCAGACAGTGGGTAATGGCTCAGTGCAGACAGGAGGTAATGGCCCAGTGCAGACAGGGCATAATGGCCCAGTGCTGACAGGGGGTAATGACCCAGTGCAGACAGGGGTTAATGGCTCAGTGCACGCAGCAGGTAATGGGCAAGTGCAGAGAAGGGGGTATTGGCCCTATGCAGACAAAGGGGTAATGGCCCAGTACAGAGAAAGGGTTAATGGCCCAATACAGAGAAGCGGGTAATGGCGCTGTGCAGACAAGGGGGTAATGCCCCTGTGCAGACAAGGGGGTAATGGTCCTATGCAGACAAGGGGGTAATGGCCCAGTGCAGACAAGGGGGTAATGGCCAGTACAGACAAGGGGGTAATGGCGCTGTGCAGACAAGGGGGAAATGGACCAGTACAGAGAAGGGGGTAATGGCCCAACGCAGACAGGGGCCAATGGCCCAGTGCAGACAAGGGGGTAATGACCCAGTGCAGACAGGAGGTAATGGCCCAGTGCAGATGAGGGGGTAATGCCCCAGTGCAGACAAGGGGTAATGGCCCAGTACAGACAAGAGGCTAATGGCTCAGTGCAGACATGAGGTAATGGCCCAGTGCTGACAGGGGGTAATGGCCCAGTGCAGACAGGAGGTAATGGCCCAGTGCTGACAGGGGGTAATGCCCCCATGCAGAAAGGGGGTAATGGCCCAGAGCAGACAGGGGATAATGGTTCAGTGCAGACAGTGGGTAATGGCTCAGTGCAGACAGGAGGTAATGGATCAGTGCAGACAGGGGGTAATGGCCCAGTGCAGACAGTGAGTAATGGCTCAGTGCAGACAGGAGGTAATGGTTCAGTGCAGACAAGGGGGTAATGGCCCAGTGCTGACAGGGCATAATGGCCCAGTACAGAGAAGGGGGTAATGGCCCAGTACAGAGAAGGGGGTAATGGCCCAGTACAGACAAGGGGGTAATGGCCCAGTGCTGACAGGGGGTAATGGCCCAGTGCAGACAGGAGGTAATGGCCCAGTGCAGACAGGGGGTAATGGCTCAGTGCAGACAGGGGGTAATGGCCTAGTGCAGATAGGGCATAATGGCCCAGTACAGAGAAGGGGGTAATGGCCCAGTACAGAGAAGGGGGTAATGGCCCAATACAGACAAGGGGGTAATGGCCCAGTGCTGACAGGGGGTAATGACCCAGTGCAGATAGTGGGTAATGGCTCAGTGCAGACAGGAGGTAATGGCCCAGTGCAGACAGGGCATAATGGCCCAGTGCCGACAGGGGGTAATGGTCCAGTGCAGACAGGGGGTAATGGCTCAGTGCACGCAGGAGGTAATGGCCCAGTGCAGAGAAGGGGGTATTGGCCCTATGCAGACAAGGGGGTAATGCCTCAGTGCAGACAAGGGGGTAATGGCCCAGTACAGAGAAGGGGGTAATGGCCCAATACAGAGAAGCGGGTAATGGCGCTGTGCAGACAAGGGGGTAATGGTCCTATGCAGACAAGGGGGTAATGCCCCCGTGCAGACAAGGGGGAAAATGACCAGTACAGAGAAGGGGGTAATGGCCCAACGCAGACAGGGGCCAATGGCCCAGTGCAGACAAGGGGGTAATGCCTCAGTGCAGACAAGGGGGTAATGGCCCAGTACAGACAGTGGGGTTATGGCCCAGTACAGACAAGGGGGTAATGGACCAGTACAGAGAAGGAGGTAATGGCCCAACACAGACAGGGGCCAATGGCCCAGTGCAGACAAGGGGGTAATGCCTCAGTGCAGACAAGGGGTAATGGCCCAGTACAGACAAGGGGCTAATGGCTCAGTGCAGACATGAGATAATGGCCCAGTGCTGACAGGGGGTAATGGCCCAGTACAGAGAAGGGGGTAATGGCCCAACGCAGACAGGGGCCAATGGCCCAGTGCAGAAGTGGGTAATGGTCCAGTGTAGAAAAGGGGGTAATGGCACAGTGCAGACAGGGGGGTATTGTCCCAGTGCAGACAGGGGCCAATGGCCCAGTGCAAACAAGGGGATAATGTCCCAGTGCAGACAAGGGGGTAATGTCCCAGTGCAGACATGGGGGTAATGTCCCAGTGCAGACAGGGGGTAATGGCTCAGTGCAGACAGGAGGTAATGGCTCAGTGTAGACAGGAGGTAATGGCTCAGTGCAGGCAGGGGGTAATGGCTCAGTGCAGACAGGGGGTAATGGCTCAGTGCAGACAGGAGGTAATGGCTCAGTGCAGACAGGGGGTAATGGCTCAGTGCAGACAGGGGGTAATGGCTCAGTGCAGACAGGGGGTAATGGCTCAGTGCTGAAAATGTGTTGCTGGAAAAGCGCAGCAGGTCAGGCAGCATCCAAGGAACAGGAGAATCGACGTTTCGGGCATAAGCCCTTCTTCAGTGCAGACAGGGGGGTAATGGCTCAGTGCAGACAGGAGGTAATGGCTCAGTGCAGACAGGGGGTAATGGCCCAGTACAGACAGGGCATAATGGCCCAGTACAGAGAAGGGGAAATGGCCCAGTACAGAGAAGGGGGTAATGGCCCAGTACAGACAAGGGGGTAATGGCCCAGTGCTGACAGGGGGTAATGGCCCAGTGCAGACAGTGGGTAATGGCTCAGTGCAGACAGGAGATAATGGCCCAGTGCAGACAGGGCATAATGGCCCAGTG
Source organism: Chiloscyllium plagiosum (assembly GCF_037043375.1). NCBI lineage: Eukaryota > Metazoa > Chordata > Chondrichthyes > Orectolobiformes > Hemiscylliidae > Chiloscyllium > Chiloscyllium plagiosum. Next base: position 47,710,866 of record NW_028270172.1, on the reverse strand, counting down.
CTGACAGGGGATAATGGCCCTGTGCACACAGGAGGTAATGGCCCAGTGCAGAGAAGGGGGTAATGGCCCTATGCAGACAAGGGGGTAATGCCCCAGTGCAGACAAGGGGGTAATGGCCCAGTGCAGACAAGGGGGTAATGGCCCACTGCAGACAAGGGGTTGATGGCCCAGTACAGAGAAGGGGGTAATGGCCCTGTGCAGACAAGGGGGTAATGACCTCGTGCAGACAAGGGGGTAATGGCCCTATGCAGACAAGGGGGTAATGCCCCAGTGCAGACAAGGGGGTAATGGCCCAGTACAGACAAGGGGATAATGGCCCTGTGCAGACAAGGGGGTAATGACCCCGTGCAGACAAGGGGGTAATGCCCCAGTGCAGACAAGGGGGTAATGGCCCAGTGCAGACAAGGGGGTAATGGCCCACTGCAGACAAGGGGTTGATGGCCCAGTACAGAGAAGGGGGTAATGGCCCTGTGCAGACAAGGGGGTAATGACCTCGTGCAGACAAGGGGGTAATGGCCCTATGCAGACAAGGGGGTAATGCCCCAGTGCAGACAAGGGGGTAATGGCCCAGTACAGACAAGGGGATAATGGCCCTGTGCAGACAAGGGGGTAATGACCCCGTGCAGACAAGGGGGTAATGCCCCAGTGCAGACAAGGGGGAAATGGCCCAGTTCAGACAAGGGGGTAATGGCCCAACACAGACAGGGGCCAATGGCCCAGTGCAGACAAGGGGGTAATGGTCCAGTGTAGACAAGGGGGTAATGGCACAGTGCGGACAAGGGGGTAATGGCCCAACGCAGACAGGGGCCAATGGCCCAGTGCAGACAAGGGGGTAATGGTCCAGTGTAGACAAGGGGGTAATGGCACAGTGCAGACAGGGGCCAATGGCCCAGTGCAGACAGGGGCCAATGGTCCAGTGTAGACAAGGGGGTAATGGCACAGCGCAGACAGGGGGGTAATGTCCCAGTGCAGACAGGGGCCAATGGCACAGTGCATACAAGGTGGTAATGCCCCAGTACAGAGAAAGGGGTAATGCCCCAGTGCAGACAAGGGTTAATGGACCAGTACCGACAAGGGGGTAATGGCCCTGTGCAGACAAGGGGGTAATGCCCCAGTATAGACAAGGGGATAATGGCCCAGTACAGACAGGAGGTAATGGCCCTGTGCAGACAAGGGGGTAATGCCCCAGTACAAACAAGGGGGTAATGGCTCAGTGCAGACAGGAGGTAATGGCCCAGTGCTGACAGGGGGTAATGGCCCAGTGCAGACAAAGGGTAATGGCTCAGTGCAGACAGGAGGTAATGGCACAGTGCAGACAGGGGGTAATGGCCCAGTACAGACAAGGGGGTAATGCCCCAGTGCAGACAAGGGGATAATGTCCCAGTACAGACAAGGGGGTAATGCCCCAGTGCAGACAAGGGGTTAATGACCCAGTACAGACAAGGGGGTAATGGCCAAACACGGACAGGGCCCAATGGCCCAGTGCGGACAAGGGGGTAATGGCACAGTGCAGACAGGGGGTTAATGTCCTAGTGCAGACAGGGGCCAATGGCCCAGTGCAGACGAGGGGTAATGTCCCAGGGCAGACAGGGGATAATGGCCCAGTGCAGACAGGGGGTAATGTCCCAGGGCAGTTATGGGGTAATGGCCCAGTGCAGACAGGGGGTAATGTCCCAGGGCAGACAAGGGGGTAAATGTCCCTGTGCAGACAGGGGGTAATGTCCCAGTGCAGTTAGGGGTAATGGCCCAGGGCAGACAGGGGATAATGGCCCAGTGCAGACAGGGGGTAATGTCCCAGGGCAGTTATGGGGTAATGGCCCAGTGCAGACAGGGGGTAATGTCCCAGGGCAGACAGGGAGTAATGGCCCAGGGCAGACAGGGGGTAATGGCCCAGTGCAGACAAGGAGTAATGGCCCAGTGCAGTTAGGGGCGTAATGGCCCAGTGCACACAGAGAGTAATGGACCTGTGCAGACAGGGGGTAATGTCCCAGTGCAGACAGGGGGTAATGACCCTGTGCAGACAGGGGGGTAATGGCCCTGTGCAGAAGGGAGTAATGGCCCAGTGCAGACAGGGGGTAATGGCCCACTACAGACAGGAGATAAGGGCCCAGTGCAGTCAGGGGGGTAATGGCCCAGTGCAGACAAGGGGGTAATGGCCCAGTGCAGACAGGAGGTAATTGCCCAGTGCAGACAAGGGGGTAATGGCCCAGTGCAGACAAGGGGGTAATGGCCCAGTGCAGACAAGGGGGTAATGGCCCAGTGCAGACAGGAGGTAATTGCCCAGTGCAGACAAGGGGGTAATGGCCCAGTGCTGACAGGAGGTAATGGCCCAGTGCAGACAAGGGGGTAATGTCCCAGTGCAGACAAGGGGGTAATGTCCCAGTGCAGACAGGAGGTAATGGCCCAGTGCAGACAAGGGGGTAATGTCCCAGTGCAGACAGGAGGTAATGGCCCAGTGCAGGCAGGAGGTAATGGCCCAGTGTAGACAGGGGTTAATGGCCCAGTGCAGACAATGGTTAATGGCCCAGTGCAGACAAGGGGGTAATGTCCCAGTGCAGACAAGGGGGTAATGTCCCAGTGCAGACAGGAGGTAATGGCCCAGTGCAGGCAGGAGGTAATGGCCCAGTGCAGACAGGAGGTAATGGCACAGTGTAGACATGGGTTAATGGCCCAGTGCAGACAATGGTTAATGGCCCAGTGCAGACAAGGGTTAATGGCCCAGTGCAGACAAGGGTTAATGGCCCAGTGCAGACAGGGAGTAATGGCCCCCTGCAGACAAAGGGGTAATGGCCTAGTGCTGACAAGGTTAATGGCCCAGTGCAGACACGGGGTAATGGCCCAATGCAGACAAGGGGGTAATGGCCCAGTGCAGACAGGGGCCAAAGGCCCAGTGCAGACAACGGAGTAATGTCCCAGTGCAGACAAGGGGGTAATGGCCAAGTGCAGACTGGGGGTAATGGCCCTGTGCAGATAGTGGTAATGGCTCAGTGCAAACAAGGGGGTAATGGCTCAGTGCAGACAGGAGGTAATGGCCCAGTGCAGACAGGAGGTAATGGCCCAGTGCAGTCAGGAGGGTAATGGCTCTATGCGGACAGGGGTAATGGCTCAGTGCAGACAGGGGGTAATGGCCCAGGGCAGACAGGGAGTAATGGCCCAGTGCAGACAGGGAGTAATGGCCCAGGGCAGACAGGGAGTAATGGCCCAGTGCAGTCAGGAGGGTAATGGCCCTATGCGGACAGGGGGTAATGGCTCAGTGCAGACAGGGGGTAATGGCCCAGGGCAGACAGGGAGTAATGGCCCAGTGCAGACAGGGGGTAATGGCTCAGTGCAGACAGGGGGTAATGGCCCAGGGCAGACAGGGAGTAATGGTCCTGTGCAGACAGGAGGGTAATGGCCCTGTGCAGACAGGAGATAGTGGCCCAGTGCAGACAAGGGGGTAATGTCCCAGTGCAGACAGGAGGTAATGGCCCAGTGCAGACAGTGGGTAATGGCCCAGTGCAAACAGGGGGTAATGGCCCAGTGCTGACAGGGGGTAATGGCCCAGTGCAAACGGGGGGTAATGGCCCAGTGCAGACAGTGGGTAATGTCCCAGTGCAAACAGAGGGTAATGGCCCAGTGCAAACAGAGGGTAATGGCCCAGTGCAGACAGGGGTAATGGCCCAGTTCTGACAGGGGGCAATGGCCCAGTGCAGACAGGGGTAATGGCCCAGTGCAAACGGGGGGTAATGGCCCAGTGCAGACAGTGGGTAATGTCCCAGTGCAAACAGAGGGTAATGGCCCAGTGCAAACAGAGGGTAATGGCCCAGTGCAGACAGTGGGTAATGGCCCAGTGCAAACAGAGGGTAATGGCCCAGTGCAGACAGGGGTAATGGCCCAGTGCTGACAGGGGGATAATGGCCCACTGCAGACAAGGGGTTGATGGCCCAGTACAGAGAAGGGGGTAATGGCCCTGTGCAGACAAGGGGGTAATGACCTCGTGCAGACAAGGGGGTAATGGCCCTATGCAGACAAGGGGGTAATGCCCCAGTGCAGACAAGGGGGTAATGGCCCAGTACAGACAAGGGGATAATGGCCCTGTGCAGACAAGGGGGTAATGACCCCGTGCAGACAAGGGGGTAATGCCCCAGTGCAGACAAGGGGGAAATGGCCCAGTTCAGACAAGGGGGTAATGGCCCAACACAGACAGGGGCCAATGGCCCAGTGCAGACAAGGGGGTAATGGCCCTATGCAGACAAGGGGGTAATGCCCCAGTGCAGACAAGGGGGTAATGGCCCAGTGCAGACAAGGGGGTAATGGCCCACTGCAGACAAGGGGTTGATGGCCCAGTACAGAGAAGGGGGTAATGGCCCTGTGCAGACAAGGGGGTAATGACCTCGTGCAGACAAGGGGGTAATGGCCCTATGCAGACAAGGGGGTAATGCCCCAGTGCAGACAAGGGGGTAATGGCCCAGTACAGACAAGGGGATAATGGCCCTGTGCAGACAAGGGGGTAATGACCCCGTGCAGACAAGGGGGTAATGCCCCAGTGCAGACAAGGGGGAAATGGCCCAGTTCAGACAAGGGGGTAATGGCCCAACACAGACAGGGGCCAATGGCCCAGTGCAGACAAGGGGGTAATGGTCCAGTGTAGACAAGGGGGTAATGGCACAGTGCGGACAAGGGGGTAATGGCCCAACGCAGACAGGGGCCAATGGCCCAGTGCAGACAAGGGGGTAATGGTCCAGTGTAGACAAGGGGGTAATGGCACAGTGCAGACAGGGGCCAATGGCCCAGTGCAGACAGGGGCCAATGGTCCAGTGTAGACAAGGGGGTAATGGCACAGCGCAGACAGGGGGGTAATGTCCCAGTGCAGACAGGGGCCAATGGCACAGTGCATACAAGGTGGTAATGCCCCAGTACAGAGAAAGGGGTAATGCCCCAGTGCAGACAAGGGTTAATGGACCAGTACCGACAAGGGGGTAATGGCCCTGTGCAGACAAGGGGGTAATGCCCCAGTACAGACAAGGAATATAATGGCCCAGTACAGACAGGAGGTAATGGCCCTGTGCAGACAAGGGGGTAATGCCCCAGTACAGACAAGGGGGTAATGGCTCAGTGCAGACAGGAGGTAATGGCCCAGTGCTGACAGGGGGTAATGGCCCTGTGCAGACAAAGGGTAATGGCTCAGTGCAGACAGGAGGTAATGACCCAGTGCAGACAGGGGGTAATGGCCCAGTACAGACAGAGGGTAATGGCTCAGTGCAGACAGGAGGTAATGGCACAGTGCAGACAGGGGGTAATGGCCCAGTACAGACAAGGGGGTAATGCCCCAGTGCAGACAAGGGGGTAATGGCCCTGTGCAGACAAGGGGGTAATGCCCCAGTGCAGACAAGGGGATAATGTCCCAGTACAGACAAGGGGGTAATGCCCCAGTGCAGACAAGGGGTTAATGACCCAGTACAGACAAGGGGGTAATGGCCAAACACGGACAGGGCCCAATGGCCCAGTGCGGACAAGGGGGTAATGGCACAGTGCAGACAGGGGGTTAATGTCCTAGTGCAGACAGGGGCCAATGGCCCAGTGCAGACGAGGGGTAATGTCCCAGGGCAGACAGGGGATAATGGCCCAGTGCAGACAGGGGGTAATGTCCCAGGGCAGTTATGGGGTAATGGCCCAGTGCAGACAGGGGGTAATGTCCCAGGGCAGACAAGGGTGTAAATGTCCCTGTGCAGACAGGGGGTAATGTCCCAGTGCAGTTAGGGGTAATGGCCCAGGGCAGACAGGGGATAATGGCCCAGTGCAGACAGGGGGTAATGTCCCAGGGCAGTTATGGGGTAATGGCCCAGTGCAGACAGGGGGTAATGTCCCAGGGCAGACAGGGAGTAATGGCCCAGGGCAGACAGGGGGTAATGGCCCAGTGCAGACAAGGAGTAATGGCCCAGTGCAGTTAGGGGCGTAATGGCCCAGTGCACACAGAGAGTAATGGACCTGTGCAGACAGGGGGTAATGTCCCAGTGCAGACAGGGGGTAATGACCCTGTGCAGACAGGGGGTAATGACCCTGTGCAGAAGGGAGTAATGGCCCAGTGCAGACAGGGGGTAATGGCCCACTACAGACAGGAGATAAGGGCCCAGTGCAGTCAGGGGGGTAATGGCCCAGTGCAGACAAGGGGGTAATGGCCCAGTGCAGACAGGAGGTAATTGCCCAGTGCAGACAAGGGGGTAATGGCCCAGTGCAGACAAGGGGGTAATGGCCCAGTGCAGACAGGAGGTAATTGCCCAGTGCAGACAAGGGGGTAATGGCCCAGTGCAGACAAGGGGGTAATGGCCCAGTGCTGACAGGAGGTAATGGCCCAGTGCAGACAAGGGGGTAATGGCCCAGTGCAGACAAGGGGGTAATGGCCCAGTGCAGACAGGAGGTAATTGCCCAGTGCAGACAAGGGGGTAATGGCCCAGTGCAGACAAGGGGGTAATGGCCCAGTGCTGACAGGAGGTAATGGCCCAGTGCAGACAAGGGGGTAATGTCCCAGTGCAGACAAGGGGGTAATGTCCCAGTGCAGACAGGAGGTAATGGCCCAGTGCAGACAGGAGGTAATGGCACAGTGTAGACAGGGGTTAATGGCCCAGTGCAGACAATGGTTAATGGCCCAGTGCAGACAAGGGTTAATGGCCCAGTGCAGACAAGGGTTAATGGCCCAGTGCAGACAGGGAGTAATGGCCCCCTGCAGACAAAGGGGTAATGGCCTAGTGCTGACAAGGTTAATGGCCCAGTGCAGACACGGGGTAATGGCCCAATGCAGACAAGGGGGTAATGGCCCAGTGCAGACAGGGGCCAAAGGCCCAGTGCAGACAACGGAGTAATGTCCCAGTGCAGACAAGGGGGTAATGGCCAAGTGCAGACTGGGGGTAATGGCCCTGTGCAGATAGTGGTAATGGCTCAGTGCAAACAAGGGGGTAATGGCTCAGTGCAGACAGGAGGTAATGGCCCAGTGCAGACAGGAGGTAATGGCCCAGTGCAGTCAGGAGGGTAATGGCTCTATGCGGACAGGGGGTAATGGCTCAGTGCAGACAGGGGGTAATGGCCCAGGGCAGACAGGGAGTAATGGCCCAGTGCAGACAGGGAGTAATGGCCCAGGGCAGACAGGGAGTAATGGCCCAGTGCAGTCAGGAGGGTAATGGCCCTATGCGGACAGGGGGTAATGGCTCAGTGCAGACAGGGGGTAATGGCCCAGGGCAGACAGGGAGTAATGGCCCAGTGCAGACAGGGGGTAATGGCTCAGTGCAGACAGGGGGTAATGGCCCAGGGCAGACAGGGAGTAATGGTCCTGTGCAGACAGGAGGGTAATGGCCCTGTGCAGACAGGAGATAATGGCCCAGTGCAGACAAGGGGGTAATGTCCCAGTGCAGACAGGAGGTAATGGCCCAGTGCAGACAGTGGGTAATGGCCCAGTGCAAACAGGGGGTAATGGCCCAGTGCTGACAGGGGGTAATGGCCCAGTGCAAACGGGGGGTAATGGCCCAGTGCAGACAGTGGGTAATGTCCCAGTGCAAACAGAGGGTAATGGCCCAGTGCAAACAGAGGGTAATGGCCCAGTGCAGACAGGGGTAATGGCCCAGTTCTGACAGGGGGCAATGGCCCAGTGCAGACAGGGGTAATGGCCCAGTGCAAACGGGGGGTAATGGCCCAGTGCAGACAGTGGGTAATGTCCCAGTGCAAACAGAGGGTAATGGCCCAGTGCAAACAGAGGGTAATGGCCCAGTGCAGACAGTGGGTAATGGCCCAGTGCAAACAGAGGGTAATGGCCCAGTGCAGACAGGGGTAATGGCCCAGTGCTGACAGGGGGATAATGGCCCAGTGAAGACAGGGGGTAATGGCCCAGTGCAGATAAGGGGGTAATGGCCCAGTGCAGACAAAGGGGTAATGTCCCAGTGCAGACAAGGGGTAATGGCCCAGTGCAGACAATGGGGTAAGGGCCCAGTGCTGACAGGGGTAATGGCTCAGTGCAGTCGGGGGGTAATGGCCCAGTACAGACAATGGGCTAATGGCCCAGTGCAGTCAGGGGGTAATGGCCCTGTGCAGACAGGGGGGTAATGGCCCAGGCAGACAGGGGGTAATGGCCCAGTGCACAGGGGGTAAGGGCCCAGTACAGACACTGGGGTAATGGCCCAGTGCAGTCAGGGGGTAATGGCCCTGTGCAGACAGGGGGTTAATGGCCCTGTGCACACATGGAGTAATGTCCGAGGGCAGACAGGGAGTAATGGTCCAGTGCAGTCAGGGGGTAATGTCCCAGGGCAGACAGGGAGTAATGCCCCAGTGCAGACAAGGAGTAATTGGCCCTGTGCTGACAGGGAGTAATGGCCCAGTGCAGACAGGGGGTAATGGCCCTGTGCAGACAGGGGGGTAATGGCCCTGTGCAGACAGGGAGTAATGGCCCTGTGCAGACAGGGGGTAATGTGTCAGGGCAGTCAGGGGTAAAGGCCCAGTGCAGACAGGGGGTAACGGTTCAGCGCAGACAGGGGGTAATGGCCCAGTGCAGACAATGTGGTAATCTCCCAGTGCAGACAGGAAGTAATGGCCCAGTGCAGACAGGTGGGTAATGGCCCTGTGCAGACAGGGAGTAATGGCCCTGTGCAGACAGGGAGTAATGTGCCAGGATAGACAGGGGGTAATTGCTCAGTGCAAACAGGGGTAATGGCACATTGCAGACATAGGGGTAATGGCCCAGTACAGATAGTGGATAATGGCTCAGTGAACGAGCAGGGGCAGTGGCCCAGTGCAGACAGGGGGTAATGGCCCAGTGCAGACAGGGGGTAATGGCCCAGTGCAGACAGGGGGTAATGGCCCAGTGCAGACAGGGGGTAATGGTTCAGTGCAGACAGGGGTAATGGCTCAGTGCAGACAGGGATTAATGGCCCAGTGTAGACAGGAGGTAATGACCCAGTGCAGACAAGGGGGTAATGTGCCAGTGCAAACAGAGGGTAATGGCCCAGTGCAAACAGAGGGTAATGGCCCAGTGCAGACAGGGGTAATGGCCCAGTTCTGACAGGGGGCAATGGCCCAGTGCAGACAGGGGTAATGGCCCAGTGCAAACGGGGGGTAATGGCCCAGTGCAGACAGTGGGTAATGTCCCAGTGCAAACAGAGGGTAATGGCCCAGTGCAAACAGAGGGTAATGGCCCAGTGCAGACAGTGGGTAATGGCCCAGTGCAAACAGAGGGTAATGGCCCAGTGCAGACAGGGGTAATGGCCCAGTGCTGACAGGGGGATAATGGCCCAGTGAAGACAGGGGGTAATGGCCCAGTGCAGATAAGGGGGTAATGGCCCAGTGCAGACAAAGGGGTAATGTCCCAGTGCAGACAGGGGGTAATGGCCCAGTGCAGACCATGGGGTAAGGGCCCAGTGCTGACAGGGGTAATGGCTCAGTGCAGACAGGGGGGTAATGGCCCAGTACAGACAATGGGCTAATGGCCCAGTGCAGTCAGGGGGTAATGGCCCTGTGCAGACAGGGGGGTAATGGCCCAGTGCAGACAGGGGGTAATGGCCCAGTGCACAGGGGGTAAGGGCCCAGTACAGACACTGGGGTAATGGCCCAGTGCAGTCAGGGGGTAATGGCCCTGTGCAGACAGGGGGTTAATGGCCCTGTGCACACATGGAGTAATGTCCGAGGGCAGACAGGGAGTAATGGTCCAGTGCAGTCAGGGGGTAATGTCCCAGGGCAGACAGGGAGTAATGCCCCAGTGCAGACAAGGAGTAATTGGCCCTGTGCTGACAGGGAGTAATGGCCCAGTGCAGACAGGGGGTAATGGCCCTGTGCAGACAGGGGGGTAATGGCCCTGTGCAGACAGGGAGTAATGGCCCTGTGCAGACAGGGGGTAATGTGTCAGGGCAGTCAGGGGTAAAGGCCCAGTGCAGACAGGGGGTAACGGTTCAGCGCAGACAGGGGGTAATGGCCCAGTGCAGACAATGTGGTAATCTCCCAGTGCAGACAGGAAGTAATGGCCCAGTGCAGACAGGTGGGTAATGGCCCTGTGCAGACAGGGAGTAATGGCCCTGTGCAGACAGGGAGTAATGTGCCAGGATAGACAGGGGGTAATTGCTCAGTGCAAACAGGGGTAATGGCACATTGCAGACATAGGGGTAATGGCCCAGTACAGATAGTGGATAATGGCTCAGTGAACGAGCAGGGGCAGTGGCCCAGTGCAGACAGGGGGTAATGGCCCAGTGCAGACAGGGGGTAATGGCCCAGTGCAGACAGGGGGTAATGGCCCAGTGCAGACAGGGGGTAATGGTTCAGTGCAGACAGGGGTAATGGCTCAGTGCAGACAGGGATTAATGGCCCAGTGTAGACAGGAGGTAATGACCCAGTGCAGACAAGGGGGTAATGTGCCAGTGCAGACAGGGGGTAATGGCACAGTGCAGACAACAGGGTAATAGCCCAGTGTTGACAGGGGTAAAGGCCCAGTGCAGACAGGGGTAATGGCCCAGTGCAGACAGGGGCAATGGCCAAGTGCAGACAGGGGCAATGGCCCAGTGCAGACAGGGATTAATGTCCCAGTGCAGACAGGGATTAATGGCCCAGTGCAGACAGGGATTAATGGCCCAGTGCAGACAGGAGGTAATGACCCAGTGCAGACAAGGGGGTAATGTGCCAGTGCAGACAGGAGGTAATGTCCCAGTGCAGACAGGGATTAATGGCCCAGTGCATACAGGGATTAATGGCCCAGTGCAGACAAGGGGGTAATGACCCAGTGCAGACAAGGGGGTAATGTGCCAGTGCAGACAGGAGGTAATGTCCCAGTGCAGACAGGGATTAATGGCCCAGTGCAGACAGGGATTAATGGCCCAGTGCAGACAGGAGGTAATGACCCAGTGCAGACAAGGGGGTAATGTGCCAGTGCAGACAGGAGGTAATGTCCCAGTGCAGACAGGGATTAATGGCCCAGTGCAGACAGGGATTAATGGCCCAGTGCAGACAAGGGGGTAATGACCCAGTGCAGACAAGGGGGTAATGTGCCAGTGCAGACAGGAGGTAATGTCCCAGTGCAGACAGGGATTAATGGCCCAGTGCAGACAGGGATTAATGGCCCAGTGCAGACAAGGGGGTAATGTGCCAGTGCAGACAGGGATTAATGACCCAGTGCAGACAGGGATTAATGGCCCAGTGCAGACAGGGATTAATGACCCAGTGCAGACAGGGGCAATGGCCCAGTGCAGACAAGGGGGTAATGTGCCAGTGCAGACAGGAGGTAATGTCCCAGTGCAGACAGGAGGTAATGGCCCAGTGCAGACAGGGGCAATGGCCCAGTGCAGACAGGGATTAATGGCCCAGTGCAGACAGGGGGTAACGGTTCAATGCAGACAGGGGTAATGGCCCAGTGCAGACAGGGATTAATGGCCCAGTGCAGACAGGAGGTAATGGCCCAGTGCAGACAAGGGGGTAATGTCCCAGTACAGACAGAGAGTAGTGACCCAGTGCAGGCAGGAGGTAATGTTCCAGTGAAGAGAGGATGTAATGGCTCATGCAGACAGGGTGTAATGGCACAGCGCAGATTAAGGGGTAATGGCCCTGCACAGACAGGGGGTAAGGCCCAGTGCAGACAATGTGGTAATGTCCCAGTGCAGACAGGGAGTAGTGGCCCAGTGCAGACAGGAGGTAATGTCCAGAGCAGACAAGGGGGTGATGGCCCAGTGCAGACAGAGGGTAATGGCCCAGTGCAGACAGGTAGTAATGGCCCAGTGCAGACAACGGGGTAATGGCCCAGTGCTGACAGGGGTAAAGGCCCAGTGCAGACAGGGGGTAACGGTTCAGCGCAGACAGGGGGTAATGGCCCAGTGCAGACAATGTGGTAATGTCCCAGTGCAGACAGGGAGTAGTGGCCCAGTGCAGACAGGAGGTAATGCCCAGAGCAGACAAGGGGGTAATGGCCCAGTGCAGACAGGTAGTTATGGCCCAGTGCAGACAGGTAGTAATGGCCCAGTGCAGACAACGGGGTAATGGCCCAGTGCTGACAGGGGTAAAGGCCCAGTGCAGACAGGGGGTAATGGTTCAGTGCAGACAGGTGTAATGGCCAAGTGCAGGCAGGGTGTAACGGCCCATTGCAGACAAGGGGGTAATGTCCCAGTGCAGACAACGGGATAATGTGCCAGTGCAGACAGGAGGTAATGGCCCAGTGCAGACAAGGGGGTAACGTCCCAGTGCAGACAAGGTGGTAATGGCCCAGTGCAGACAGGGGGTAATGGCCCAGAACAGACAGGGAGTAGAGGCCCAGTGCAGACAGGAGGTAATGGCCCAGTGCAGACAGGGAGTAGTGGCCCAGTGCAGACAGGGAGTAATGGCCCAGTGCCGACAGGAGGTAATGGCCCAGTGCAGACAGGGAGTAGTGGCCCAGCACAGACAGGGGGTAATGGCCCAGTGCAGACAAGGGGGTAAGGTCCCTGTGCAGACAGGAGGTAATGGCCCAGTGCCGACAGGAGGTAATGGCCCAGTGCAGACAGGGAGTAGTGGCCCAGCACAGACAGGGGGTAATGGCCCAGTGCAGACAAGGGGGTAAGGTCCCTGTGCAGACAGCAGGTAATGGCCCAGTGCAGACAACAGGGTAATGGCCCAGTGCAGACAACAGGGTAATGGCCCAGTGCTGACAGGGGCAAAGGCCCAGTGCAGGCAGGGGGTAACGGTTCAGTGCAGACAGGGGCAATGGCCCAGTGCAGACAGGGATTAATGGCTCAGTGCAGACAGGGATTAATGGCCCAGTGCAGACAGGGGCAATGGCCCAGTGCAGACAAGGGGCTAATGTGCCAGTGCAGACAGGAGGTAATGGCCCAGTGCAGACAGGGGGTAATGGCCCAGTTCAGACAGGATGTAATGACAAAGTACAGACAGGATGTAATGGCTCAGTGCAGACAGGGGGTAATGGCCCAGCACAGACAGGGGGTAACGGCCCAGTGCAGACAACGGGGTAATGGCCCAGTGCTGACAGGGGTAATGGCCCAGTGCAGACAGGAGGTAATGGCCCAGTGCAGACAGGGTGTAGTGGCCCAGTGCAGACAGGAGGTAATTAGATTAGATTACTTTACAGTGTGGAACCAGGCCCTTTGGCCCAACAAGTCCACACCGACCCACCGAAGCGCAACCCACCCATACCCCAACATTTACCCCTTACCTAACACGATGGGCAATTTAGCATGGCCAATTCACCTGACCTGCACATCTTTGGACTGTGGGAGGAAACCGGAGCACCCGGAGGAAACCCACGCAGACACGGGGAGAACGTGCAAACTCCACACAGTCAGTCGTCTGAGCCGGGAATTGAACCCGGATCTCCGGCGCGGTGAGGCAGCAGTGCTAACCACTGTGGCACCGTGCTGCCCAGGGTAATGTCCCAGTACAGACAGGATGTAATGGCATAGTGCAGACAACGGGGTAATGGCCCAGCACAGACAGGGGGTAATGGCCCACTGCAGACAATGTGGTAATGGCCCAGTGCAGACAGGGAGTAGTGGCCCAGTGCAGACAGGGGGTAATGGCCCTGCAGACAGAGGGTGATGTGCCAGTGCAGACAGGGGTAATGTGCCAGTGCAGACAGGGAGTAATGGCCCAGTGCAGACAGGGGTAATGGCTCAGTGCAGACAGGAGGTAATGCCCAGTGCAGCAGGGGGTAATGGCCCAGTGCTGACAGGGGGTAATGGCCCAGTGCAGACAGAGGGTAATGGCCCAGTGCAGACAGGAAGTAATGGCCCAGTGCAGCAGGGGGTAATGGCCCAGTGCAGACAGGGGGTAATGGCCCTGTGCTGACAGGGGGTAATGGCTCTATGCGGACAGGGGGTAATGGCTCAGTGCAGACAGGGGGTAATGGCCCAGGGCAGACAGGGAGTAATGGCCCAGTGCAGACAGGAGGTAATGGCACAGTGTAGACAGGGGTTAATGGCCCAGTGCAGACAATGGTTAATGGCCCAGTGCAGACAAGGGTTAATGGCCCAGTGCAGACAGGGAGTAATGGCCCCCTGCAGACAAAGGGGTAATGGCCTAGTGCTGACAAGGTTAATGGCCCAGTGCAGACACGGGGTAATGGCCCAATGCAGACAAGGGGGTAATGGCCCAGTGCAGACAGGGGCCAAAGGCCCAGTGCAGACAACGGAGTAATGTCCCAGTGCAGACAAGGGGGTAATGGCCAAGTGCAGACTGGGGGTAATGGCCCTGTGCAGATAGTGGTAATGGCTCAGTGCAAACAAGGGGGTAATGGCTCAGTGCAGACAGGAGGTAATGGCCCAGTGCAGACAGGAGGTAATGGCCCAGTGCAGTCAGGAGGGTAATGGCTCTATGCGGACAGGGGGTAATGGCTCAGTGCAGACAGGGGGTAATGGCCCAGGGCAGACAGGGAGTAATGGCCCAGTGCAGACAGGGAGTAATGGCCCAGGGCAGACAGGGAGTAATGGCCCAGTGCAGTCAGGAGGGTAATGGCCCTATGCGGACAGGGGGTAATGGCTCAGTGCAGACAGGGGGTAATGGCCCAGGGCAGACAGGGAGTAATGGCCCAGTGCAGACAGGGGGTAATGGCTCAGTGCAGACAGGGGGTAATGGCCCAGGGCAGACAGGGAGTAATGGTCCTGTGCAGACAGGAGGGTAATGGCCCTGTGCAGACAGGAGATAATGGCCCAGTGCAGACAAGGGGGTAATGTCCCAGTGCAGACAGGAGGTAATGGCCCAGTGCAGACAGTGGGTAATGGCCCAGTGCAAACAGGGGGTAATGGCCCAGTGCTGACAGGGGGTAATGGCCCAGTGCAAACGGGGGGTAATGGCCCAGTGCAGACAGTGGGTAATGTCCCAGTGCAAACAGAGGGTAATGGCCCAGTGCAAACAGAGGGTAATGGCCCAGTGCAGACAGGGGTAATGGCCCAGTTCTGACAGGGGGCAATGGCCCAGTGCAGACAGGGGTAATGGCCCAGTGCAAACGGGGGGTAATGGCCCAGTGCAGACAGTGGGTAATGTCCCAGTGCAAACAGAGGGTAATGGCCCAGTGCAAACAGAGGGTAATGGCCCAGTGCAGACAGTGGGTAATGGCCCAGTGCAAACAGAGGGTAATGGCCCAGTGCAGACAGGGGTAATGGCCCAGTGCTGACAGGGGGATAATGGCCCAGTGAAGACAGGGGGTAATGGCCCAGTGCAGATAAGGGGGTAATGGCCCAGTGCAGACAAAGGGGTAATGTCCCAGTGCAGACAAGGGGTAATGGCCCAGTGCAGACAATGGGGTAAGGGCCCAGTGCTGACAGGGGTAATGGCTCAGTGCAGTCGGGGGGTAATGGCCCAGTACAGACAATGGGCTAATGGCCCAGTGCAGTCAGGGGGTAATGGCCCTGTGCAGACAGGGGGGTAATGGCCCAGTGCAGACAGGGGGTAATGGCCCAGTGCACAGGGGGTAAGGGCCCAGTACAGACACTGGGGTAATGGCCCAGTGCAGTCAGGGGGTAATGGCCCTGTGCAGACAGGGGGTTAATGGCCCTGTGCACACATGGAGTAATGTCCGAGGGCAGACAGGGAGTAATGGTCCAGTGCAGTCAGGGGGTAATGTCCCAGGGCAGACAGGGAGTAATGCCCCAGTGCAGACAAGGAGTAATTGGCCCTGTGCTGACAGGGAGTAATGGCCCAGTGCAGACAGGGGGTAATGGCCCTGTGCAGACAGGGGGGTAATGGCCCTGTGCAGACAGGGAGTAATGGCCCTGTGCAGACAGGGGGTAATGTGTCAGGGCAGTCAGGGGTAAAGGCCCAGTGCAGACAGGGGGTAACGGTTCAGCGCAGACAGGGGGTAATGGCCCAGTGCAGACAATGTGGTAATCTCCCAGTGCAGACAGGAAGTAATGGCCCAGTGCAGACAGGTGGGTAATGGCCCTGTGCAGACAGGGAGTAATGGCCCTGTGCAGACAGGGAGTAATGTGCCAGGATAGACAGGGGGTAATTGCTCAGTGCAAACAGGGGTAATGGCACATTGCAGACATAGGGGTAATGGCCCAGTACAGATAGTGGATAATGGCTCAGTGAACGAGCAGGGGCAGTGGCCCAGTGCAGACAGGGGGTAATGGCCCAGTGCAGACAGGGGGTAATGGCCCAGTGCAGACAGGGGGTAATGGCCCAGTGCAGACAGGGGGTAATGGTTCAGTGCAGACAGGGGTAATGGCTCAGTGCAGACAGGGATTAATGGCCCAGTGTAGACAGGAGGTAATGACCCAGTGCAGACAAGGGGGTAATGTGCCAGTGCAAACAGAGGGTAATGGCCCAGTGCAAACAGAGGGTAATGGCCCAGTGCAGACAGGGGTAATGGCCCAGTTCTGACAGGGGGCAATGGCCCAGTGCAGACAGGGGTAATGGCCCAGTGCAAACGGGGGGTAATGGCCCAGTGCAGACAGTGGGTAATGTCCCAGTGCAAACAGAGGGTAATGGCCCAGTGCAAACAGAGGGTAATGGCCCAGTGCAGACAGTGGGTAATGGCCCAGTGCAAACAGAGGGTAATGTGCCAGTGCAGACAGGGGTAATGGCCCAGTGCTGACAGGGGGATAATGGCCCAGTGAAGACAGGGGGTAATGGCCCAGTGCAGATAAGGGGGTAATGGCCCAGTGCAGACAAAGGGGTAATGTCCCAGTGCAGACAGGGGGTAATGGCCCAGTGCAGACCATGGGGTAAGGGCCCAGTGCTGACAGGGGTAATGGCTCAGTGCAGACAGGGGGGTAATGGCCCAGTACAGACAATGGGCTAATGGCCCAGTGCAGTCAGGGGGTAATGGCCCTGTGCAGACAGGGGGGTAATGGCCCAGTGCAGACAGGGGGTAATGGCCCAGTGCACAGGGGGTAAGGGCCCAGTACAGACACTGGGGTAATGGCCCAGTGCAGTCAGGGGGTAATGGCCCTGTGCAGACAGGGGGTTAATGGCCCTGTGCACACATGGAGTAATGTCCGAGGGCAGACAGGGAGTAATGGTCCAGTGCAGTCAGGGGGTAATGTCCCAGGGCAGACAGGGAGTAATGCCCCAGTGCAGACAAGGAGTAATTGGCCCTGTGCTGACAGGGAGTAATGGCCCAGTGCAGACAGGGGGTAATGGCCCTGTGCAGACAGGGGGGTAATGGCCCTGTGCAGACAGGGAGTAATGGCCCTGTGCAGACAGGGGGTAATGTGTCAGGGCAGTCAGGGGTAAAGGCCCAGTGCAGACAGGGGGTAACGGTTCAGCGCAGACAGGGGGTAATGGCCCAGTGCAGACAATGTGGTAATCTCCCAGTGCAGACAGGAAGTAATGGCCCAGTGCAGACAGGTGGGTAATGGCCCTGTGCAGACAGGGAGTAATGGCCCTGTGCAGACAGGGAGTAATGTGCCAGGATAGACAGGGGGTAATTGCTCAGTGCAAACAGGGGTAATGGCACATTGCAGACATAGGGGTAATGGCCCAGTACAGATAGTGGATAATGGCTCAGTGAACGAGCAGGGGCAGTGGCCCAGTGCAGACAGGGGGTAATGGCCCAGTGCAGACAGGGGGTAATGGCCCAGTGCAGACAGGGGGTAATGGCCCAGTGCAGACAGGGGGTAATGGTTCAGTGCAGACAGGGGTAATGGCTCAGTGCAGACAGGGATTAATGGCCCAGTGTAGACAGGAGGTAATGACCCAGTGCAGACAAGGGGGTAATGTGCCAGTGCAGACAGGAGGTAATGTCCCAGTGCAGACAGGGGGTAATGGCACAGTGCAGACAACAGGGTAATAGCCCAGTGTTGACAGGGGTAAAGGCCCAGTGCAGACAGGGGTAATGGCCCAGTGCAGACAGGGGCAATGGCCAAGTGCAGACAGGGGCAATGGCCCAGTGCAGACAGGGATTAATGTCCCAGTGCAGACAGGGATTAATGGCCCAGTGCAGACAGGGATTAATGGCCCAGTGCAGACAGGAGGTAATGACCCAGTGCAGACAAGGGGGTAATGTGCCAGTGCAGACAGGAGGTAATGACCCAGTGCAGACAAGGGGGTAATGTGCCAGTGCAGACAGGAGGTAATGTCCCAGTGCAGACAGGGATTAATGGCCCAGTGCAGACAGGGATTAATGGCCCAGTGCAGACAAGGGGGTAATGACCCAGTGCAGACAAGGGGGTAATGTGCCAGTGCAGACAGGAGGTAATGTCCCAGTGCAGACAGGGATTAATGGCCCAGTGCAGACAGGGATTAATGGCCCAGTGCAGACAGGAGGTAATGACCCAGTGCAGACAAGGGGGTAATGTGCCAGTGCAGACAGGAGGTAATGTCCCAGTGCAGACAGGGATTAATGGCCCAGTGCAGACAGGGATTAATGGCCCAGTGCAGACAAGGGGGTAATGACCCAGTGCAGACAAGGGGGTAATGTGCCAGTGCAGACAGGAGGTAATGTCCCAGTGCAGACAGGGATTAATGGCCCAGTGCAGACAGGGATTAATGGCCCAGTGCAGACAAGGGGGTAATGTGCCAGTGCAGACAGGGATTAATGACCCAGTGCAGACAGGGATTAATGGCCCAGTGCAGACAGGGATTAATGACCCAGTGCAGACAGGGGCAATGGCCCAGTGCAGACAAGGGGGTAATGTGCCAGTGCAGACAGGAGGTAATGTCCCAGTGCAGACAGGAGGTAATGGCCCAGTGCAGACAGGGGCAATGGCCCAGTGCAGACAGGGATTAATGGCCCAGTGCAGACAGGGGGTAACGGTTCAATGCAGACAGGGGTAATGGCCCAGTGCAGACAGGGATTAATGGCCCAGTGCAGACAGGAGGTAATGGCCCAGTGCAGACAAGGGGGTAATGTCCCAGTACAGACAGAGAGTAGTGACCCAGTGCAGGCAGGAGGTAATGTTCCAGTGAAGAGAGGATGTAATGGCTCATGCAGACAGGGTGTAATGGCACAGCGCAGATTAAGGGGTAATGGCCCTGCACAGACAGGGGGTAAGGCCCAGTGCAGACAATGTGGTAATGTCCCAGTGCAGACAGGGAGTAGTGGCCCAGTGCAGACAGGAGGTAATGTCCAGAGCAGACAAGGGGGTGATGGCCCAGTGCAGACAGAGGGTAATGGCCCAGTGCAGACAGGTAGTAATGGCCCAGTGCAGACAACGGGGTAATGGCCCAGTGCTGACAGGGGTAAAGGCCCAGTGCAGACAGGGGGTAACGGTTCAGCGCAGACAGGGGGTAATGGCCCAGTGCAGACAATGTGGTAATGTCCCAGTGCAGACAGGGAGTAGTGGCCCAGTGCAGACAGGAGGTAATGCCCAGAGCAGACAAGGGGGTAATGGCCCAGTGCAGACAGGTAGTTATGGCCCAGTGCAGACAGGTAGTAATGGCCCAGTGCAGACAACGGGGTAATGGCCCAGTGCTGACAGGGGTAAAGGCCCAGTGCAGACAGGGGGTAATGGTTCAGTGCAGACAGGTGTAATGGCCAAGTGCAGGCAGGGTGTAACGGCCCATTGCAGACAAGGGGGTAATGTCCCAGTGCAGACAACGGGATAATGTGCCAGTGCAGACAGGAGGTAATGGCCCAGTGCAGACAAGGGGGTAACGTCCCAGTGCAGACAAGGTGGTAATGGCCCAGTGCAGACAGGGGGTAATGGCCCAGAACAGACAGGGAGTAGAGGCCCAGTGCAGACAGGAGGTAATGGCCCAGTGCAGACAGGGAGTAGTGGCCCAGTGCAGACAGGGAGTAATGGCCCAGTGCCGACAGGAGGTAATGGCCCAGTGCAGACAGGGAGTAGTGGCCCAGCACAGACAGGGGGTAATGGCCCAGTGCAGACAAGGGGGTAAGGTCCCTGTGCAGACAGCAGGTAATGGCCCAGTGCAGACAACAGGGTAATGGCCCAGTGCAGACAACAGGGTAATGGCCCAGTGCTGACAGGGGCAAAGGCCCAGTGCAGGCAGGGGGTAACGGTTCAGTGCAGACAGGGGCAATGGCCCAGTGCAGACAGGGATTAATGGCTCAGTGCAGACAGGGATTAATGGCCCAGTGCAGACAGGGGCAATGGCCCAGTGCAGACAAGGGGCTAATGTGCCAGTGCAGACAGGAGGTAATGGCCCAGTGCAGACAGGGGGTAATGGCCCAGTTCAGACAGGATGTAATGACAAAGTACAGACAGGATGTAATGGCTCAGTGCAGACAGGGGGTAATGGCCCAGCACAGACAGGGGGTAACGGCCCAGTGCAGACAACGGGGTAATGGCCCAGTGCTGACAGGGGTAATGGCCCAGTGCAGACAGGAGGTAATGGCCCAGTGCAGACAGGGTGTAGTGGCCCAGTGCAGACAGGAGGTAATTAGATTAGATTACTTTACAGTGTGGAACCAGGCCCTTTGGCCCAACAAGTCCACACCGACCCACCGAAGCGCAACCCACCCATACCCCAACATTTACCCCTTACCTAACACGATGGGCAATTTAGCATGGCCAATTCACCTGACCTGCACATCTTTGGACTGTGGGAGGAAACCGGAGCACCCGGAGGAAACCCACGCAGACACGGGGAGAACGTGCAAACTCCACACAGTCAGTCGTCTGAGCCGGGAATTGAACCCGGATCTCCGGCGCGGTGAGGCAGCAGTGCTAACCACTGTGGCACCGTGCTGCCCAGGGTAATGTCCCAGTACAGACAGGATGTAATGGCATAGTGCAGACAACGGGGTAATGGCCCAGCACAGACAGGGGGTAATGGCCCACTGCAGACAATGTGGTAATGGCCCAGTGCAGACAGGGAGTAGTGGCCCAGTGCAGACAGAGGGTAATGTGCCAGTGCAGACAGGGGGTAAAGTGTCAGTGCAGACAGGGGGTAATGGCCCAGTGCAGACAGGGGGTAATGGCCCTGCAGACAGAGGGTGATGTGCCAGTGCAGACAGGGGTAATGTGCCAGTGCAGACAGGGAGTAATGGCCCAGTGCAGACAGGGGTAATGGCCCAGCACAGACAGGGGGTAATGGCCCACTGCAGACAATGTGGTAATGGCCCAGTGCAGACAGGGAGTAGTGGCCCAGTGCAGACAGAGGGTAATGTGCCAGTGCAGACAGGGGGTAAAGTGTCAGTGCAGACAGGGGGTAATGGCCCAGTGCAGACAGGGGGTAATGGCCCTGCAGACAGAGGGTGATGTGCCAGTGCAGACAGGGGTAATGTGCCAGTGCAGACAGGGAGTAATGGCCCAGTGCAGACAGGGGTAATGGCTCAGTGCAGACAGGAGGTAATGCCCAGTGCAGCAGGGGGTAATGGCCCAGTGCTGACAGGGGGTAATGGCCCAGTGCAGACAGAGGGTAATGGCCCAGTGCAGACAGGAAGTAATGGCCCAGTGCAGCAGGGGGTAATGGCCCAGTGCAGACAGGGGGTAATGGCCCTGTGCTGACAGGGGGTAATGGCCCAGTGCAGACAGAGGGTAATGGCCCAGTGCAGACAGGGGGTAATGGCCCTGTGCAGACAATGGGATAATGGCCCAGTGCTGACAGGGATAATGGCCCAGTGCTGACAGGGGGTAATGGCCCAGTGCAGACAGGGGGTAATGGCCCAGTGCAGACAGGGAGTAATGGCCCAGTGTAGACAGGGGGTAATGGCCCAGTGCAGCAGGGGTAATGGCCCAGTGCAGACAGAGGGTGATGTGCCAGTGCAGACAGGGAGTAGTGGCCCAGTGCAGTCAAGGAGGTAATGGCCCAGTGCAGACAACAGGGTAATCGCTCAGTGCAGCCAGGGGGTAATGGCCCAGTGCTGTCATGGGGGTAATGGCCCCATGCAGTCAGGGTGGTAATGGCCCAGTGCAGACAAGTGGGTAATGAGCCAATGCAGACAGGAGGTAATGGCCCAGTGCAGATAGGGGGTAATGGCCCAGTGCTGACAGGGATAATGGCCCAGTGCTGACAGGGGGTAATGACCCAGTGCAGACAGGGGGTAACGGCCCTGTGCAGACAATGGGATAATGGCCCAGTGCTGACAGGGGGTAATGGCCCAGTGCAGACAGAGGGTAATGGCCCAGTGCAGACAGGGGGTAATGGCCCAGTACAGACAGGGGGTAATGGCCCAGTACAGACAGAGGGTAATGGCTCAGTGCAGACAAGGGGGTAATGTCGCAGTGCAGACAGGAGATAATGGCCCAGTGCAGACAATGGGGAAATGGCCCAGTGCAGACAATTGGGCAATGTCCCAGTGCAGACTGGTGGTAATGGCCCAGTGCCGACAGGGGGTAATGACCCAGTGCAGACAGGGGTAATGACCCAGTGCAGACAGGGGTAATGACCCAGTGCAGACAGGGGGTAATGGCCCAGTGCCGACAGGGGGTAATGGCCCTGTGCAGACAATGGGATAATGGCCCAGTGCTGACAGGGATAATGGCGCAGTGCTGACAGGGGGTAATGGCCCAGTGCAGACAGGGGGTAATGGCCCAGTGCAGACAGGGGGTAATGGCCCAGTGTAGACAGGGGGTAATGCCCCAGTGCAGACAGAGGGTGATGTGCCAGTGCAGACAGGGAGTAATGGCCCAGTGCAGACAGGAGGTAATGGCCCAGTGCAGACAGGGGGTAATGGCCCAGAGCATTCAAGGGGGTAATGCCCCAGTGCAGACAGAGGGTGATGTGCCAGTGCAGACAGGGAGTAATGGCCCAGTGCAGACAGGAGATAATGTCCCAGTGCAGACAGAGGGTAATGGCCCAGTGCAGACAGGGGGTAATGAGCCAGTGCAGACAGGGGTAATGGCCCAGTGCAGACAGGGGGTAATGGCGCAGTACAGACAATGGGGTAATGGCCCAGTGCAGACAACGCGGTAATGTCCCAGTGCAGACTGGAGGTAACGGCCCCGTGCAGACACATCGTAATGGCTCAGTGTAGACAGGGGAAATATCCCAGTGCAGACAGGGGGTAATGGCCCAGTGCTGTCATGGGGTAATGGCCCCATGCAGTCAGGGTGGTAATGGTCCAGTGCAGACAGGGGGTAATGGCCCAGAGCAGACAAGTGGGTAATGAGCCAATGCAGACAGGAGGTAATGGCCCAGTGCAGATAGGGGGTAATCGCCCAGTGCTGACAGGGATAATGGCCCAGTGCTGACAGGGGGTAATGGCCCAGTGCAGACAGGGGGTAACGGCCCTGTGCAGACAATGGGATAATGGCCCAGTGCTGACAGGGGGTAATGGCCCAGTGCAGACAGAGGGTAATGGCCCAGTGCAGACAGGGGGTAATGGCCCAGTACAGACAGGGGGTAATGGCCCAGTGCAGACGGAGGGTAATGGCTCAGTGCAGACAAGGGGGTAATGTCGCAGTGCAGACAGGAGATAATGGCCCAGTGCAGATAGTGGGTAATGGCGCAGTGCAGACAGGGGAAATGAGCCAGTGCAGACAGGAGGTAATGGCCCAGTGCAGACAATGGGGTAATGGCTCAGTGCAGACAATTGGGCAATGTCCCAGTGCAGACTGGAGGTAATGGCCCAGAGCAGACAAGGGGGTAATGTCCCAGTGCAGACAGGGGGTAATGGCCCAGTGCAGACAGGGGTAATGGCCCAGTGCAGACAGGGGTAATGGCCCAGTGCAGACAGGGGGTAATGGCCCAGTGCAGACAGGGGTAATGGCCCAGTGCAGTCAGGGGATTAATGGCCCAGTGCAGACAGGGGGTAATGGCCCAGTGCAGACAGAGGGTAATGGCTCAGTGCAGACAGGGGGTAATATCCCAGGGCAGACAGGGTGTAATAGCCCTGTGCAGACAGGTAGTAATGGCCCTGTGCAGACAGGAGGTAATGTCCTAGGGCAGACAGTGGGTAATGGCTCAGTGCAAACAGGGGGCAATGGCACAGTGCAGACAAGGGGGTAATGTCTCAGTGAACAAGCAGGGGCAGTGGCCCCTTGCATACAAAGGGTAATGGCCCAGTGCAGACAGTGGGTAATGGCCCAGTGCAGACAGTGGGTAATGGGCCAGTGGTGACAGGGGGTAATGGCCCCGTGCAGACAGGAGGTAATGGCCCAGTGCAGACAGGGGTAATGGCCCAGTGCAGACAGGGGTAATGGCCCAGTGCAGACAGGAGGTAATGTCCCAGTGCAGACAGGGGTAATGGCCCAGTGCAGACAGGAGGTAATGTCCCAGGGCAGACAGTGGATAATGGCTCAGTGCAAACAGGGGGCAATGGCACAGTGCAGACAGGGGGTAATGGCACAGTGCAGACAGGGGTAATGGCCCAGTGCAGACAGGAGGTAATGTCCCAGGGCAGACAGTGGGTAATGGCTCAGTGCAAACAGGGGGCAATGGCACAGTGCAGACAAGGAGGTAATGGCCCAGTGCAGACCAGGGGTAATGTCTCAGTGAACAAGCAGGGGCAGTGGCCCCTTGCATACAAAGGGTAATGGCCCAGTGCAGACAGTGGGTAATGGCCCAGTGCAGACAGTGGGTAATGGCCCAGTGCAAACAGCGGGTAATGGCCCAGTGCTGACAGGGGGTAATGGCCCAGTGCAGACAGTGGGTAATGGCCCAGTGCAAACAGTGGGAAATGGCCCAGTGCAAACAGCGGGTAATGGCCCAGTGCAGACAGTGGGTAATGGCCCAGTGCAAACAGTGGGTAATGGCCCAGTGCTGACAGGGGGTAATGTCCCAGTGCAAACAGTGGGTAATGGGCCAGTGGTGAGGGGGTAATGGCCCCGTGCAAACAGGAGGTAATGGCCCAGTGCAGACAGGGGTAATGGCCCAGTGCAGACAGGGGTAATGGCCCAGTGCAGACAGGGGGTAATGGCCCAGTGCAGACAGGGGTAATGGCCCAGTGCAGACAAGTGGGTAATGGCCCAGTGCAGACACGTGGTAATGCCCAGTGCAGTTAGCGGGTTAATGGCCCAGTGCAGACAGGGGTAATGGCCCAGTGCAGACAGAGGGTAATGGCTCAGTGCAGACAGGGGGTAATATCCCAGGGCAGACATGGTGTAATGGCTCAGTGCAAACAGGGGGCAATGGCACAGTGCAGACAAGGAGGTAATGGCCCAGTGCAGACAGGGGGTAATGTCTCAGTGAACAAGCAGGGGCAGTGGCCCCTTACATAGAAAGGGTAATGGCCCAGTGCAGACAGTGGGTAATGGCCCAGTACAAACAGCGGGTAATGGCCCAGTGCAGACAGTGGGTAATGGCCCAGTGCAAACAGCGGTAATGGCCCAGTGCTGACAGGGGGTAATGGCCCAGTGCAGTCAGTGGGTAATGGGCCAGTGCTGACAGAGGGTAATGGCCCAGTGCAAACAGGGGGTAATGGCCCAGTGCAGACAACGGGGTAATGGCCCAGTGCTGACAGGGGTAATGGGTAAAAACAATGACTGCAGATGCTGGAAACCAGATTCTGGATTAGCGGTGCTAGAAGAGCACAGCAGTTCATGCAGCATCCGAGGAGCAGTAAAATCGACGTTTCAGACAAAAGCCCTTCTGGCCCAGTGCAGACAACGGGGTAATGGCCCAGTGCAGGAGCAGGGGAAGTGGCCTAATGCTGACCATGATGACAGCCAGCATTCAGACCGAGTGGGGGCCCCCTGTGCTAGTCTGCTACAGAGAACCCTTGAAGGGAGAGACTGTGATGTTTGTCTTCCTAACTTTGGTTATAGCTGTATAGCTTTTTTGTGTATAGCTGTAACGCAACTTTTCTTCATTTCTCTGTGAAAATACATATTGCAAACTAATCTTATTAATTCATATTTAAGTAATGTATTGCAATGATATTTTATCCATTCTCTTAATGCCTACCTTCCACACGGCTTTCTCTCCTAGTGTTCACATGATGTGAAACTCCTTGTGACTAAAGCACATGTAGGGGAAGGCTGCTCACCTCCAACTGAGGGGACTGCAGATCGCCCAGGAGTAAAACCTTGTCCAGCTCAAGGCCCAGGGGGCCGAGATTCAGGCAATACCACCTCAGGCTGAGCTGCTGCAGTCTGACAGGCAATGGTAACAACACTACATCGTGGTGCAACCGACAGAGAATCACATATCCTGTTGTCCTGAGAAGGAACAGCTGGTTTTCTGTTCCTAGAGGCTCTGTCCTTCCCAGGAATGCACCTCCAGGGCTCACAGGAGAACACTCTTCAGAACTAAAGAGATATCTGTGAAGCTTCTTTAAACCATTGGAAACACAGTAACAATGGCAGCATCTGAACTGGCCAGACATTTGTTTTGATGAGATCTGTTTGTATTACAATGGAAGTTGATGGTATTAGCCATCAGATCTAACGTTGTGAGACGTTGGAAAGTATGGGCCTTTTGAAAAAACCTCCATAGAAGCCGGTACACCATTACGAAGGCATCCTTTATTTATACATTGAGTCACAGAAACATACAGCATTGAGCACTCCTTGACTTTAGTACTGCCTCTTCATAGTGAGCTCTCAGGGTGGCAGTATCTCTGACACTCCTCTTTATCTGCCAGCCAGGGCTCCCTAATTGGATCAGATTAACAGTCCCAATCAGGGAACTCATATTCTGTGACAAAGGGTCAATTAGACTCGAAACGTCAGCTCTTTTCTCTCCTTACAGATGCTGCCAGACCTGCTGAGATTTTCCAGCATTTTCTCTTTTGGTTTCATATTCTGTGATGTCTAGTGGCTGACCTCATTCCAATCTCTACAAAACCTGAGCTGGACCTCTCCAAACGTTTTCATTTTGAGCAAGGCATTCTGACCAGCCTTTCAGTATACCAAGCAAAGTGTAGCCTGCGTCAAAGTCCATACCTGATTCTTCTGCAGGAGAAGTAATGTCTAAATTCACCATATTTTCAGTTGATACCAAGAATATTAATTTCCTGTGCCTTAGCTCACAAAGGTGACTGATACTATCAGATCCTTATTCTTTCCTATGATCTAAAATACAGAATGTCAGTATTTGAGCTGGAGCTGTGACATGGAATGGATGTCTTTTTCTCAGGACAGGGGAATTGAGGACTAGAGGGCATCAGTTTAAGGTTAGAGGAGAAAGAATAAACGGGAATCTGAGGGGCAACTTTTTCATACAGAGGGTGGTGTGCGTATGGAATGAGCTGCCAACAGAAGTGGTTGAGGCGAGCACATTAATAATATTCAAAAGGCATTTGGACAAGAACATGGATAGGAAAGGATTAAAAGTATATGCCAAGTACAGGGAAATGGGGTTAGTGTAGGTGGACATTTTGGTTGATATGGACTAGTTTGGGCCAAAGTACCTGTCTCCGTGCTGTAGGACTCCATGACTCTACGTCGAAGGTTAGGATGAGAAAAAAGGTATTGTATCCTGATAATATCTTGTCATCTTTGCTTTCTTCTGCCTTCAGTACAGTTGGGAGGTCATGTTGCAACTGTACAGGACATTGGTTAGGTCACTGTGGGAATATTGTGTGCAATTCTGGTCTCCCTCCTATCAGAAGGAAGTTGTAAAAAGGTTCAGAAAAGATTTACAAGGAAGTTGCCAGGATTGGAGGGAAGAGGCTGAATAGACTGGGGCTATTTCCCTGGAGTGTTGGAGGCTGAGGGTTGACCTGATAGAGGTTTAAAAAATCATGAGGGGCATGGATAGGGTAAACAGACAGGGTCTTTTTCCCTGGGGTGAGGGAGTCCAAAACTAGAGGGCATAGGTTTAAGATGAAAGGGGAAAAATTTAAAAATGACCTAAAGGGCAACTTTTTCATGCAGTGGGTGGTGGGTGTATGAGATGAGCTGCCAGAGAAAGTGGTGGAGGTTGGAACAATTACAACATTTAAAAGTCATGATTTGGAGATGCCGGTGTTGGACTGGGGTGTACAAAGTTAAAAATCACACACCAGGTTATAGTCCAACAGGTTTAATTGGAAGCACACTAGTTTTTGGAGAGTCGCTCCTTCATCAGGTGAAAGTGGAGGCCTCCACTATCATCTGATGAAGGAGCGACGCTCCGAAAGCTAGTGTGCTTCCAGTTAAACCTGTTGTACTATAACCTGGTGTTGTGTGATTTTTAACATTTATAAGGCATCTGATGGATATATGAATAGGAAGGGTTTGGAGGGAGATGGGCCAAGTGCTGGCAAATGGGATTAGATTAATTTAGGATATCTAGTCAGCATGGATGAGTTGGACCAAACAATCTGTTTCCGTGCTTAATACCTCAATGACTCTATGATTATTAAAGTTTTCGTTCTGTGAGGGGAGAGTGGAAAGTAAGAATTGCTGCTTACACCATCAGCAGTTTGAGATTCAGAGGAGATTGAAACATGGGGAAAACTGGAGGGAAGTGAATGTTGTGCCGTTATTCAAGAAAGGCCTACAAAGAAAAGCCTGACATTATAGACCAGTAAGCTTACCATCTGTGGTGGGTCAGTTACTTCAGAATATATACATGCATTTGGAAAGGGTTTGATTAGGAATCGTCAATATGGCTTTGTGAGTGGGAGATCATGCCTCACAAATTTGTTAGAATTCTTTGTGACCAGGCATGTTGACGAGGGCATGGCAGTAGACATAGTCTATATGGATTTCAGTAAGGTCTTTGATAAGGTTCCACATGGTAGGCTGCTCTGGAAGGTTAGTTAGTATGGAATCCAGGGCAAACTGGTAAATTGGCTTCACGGTAGGAAGCAGAGAGTAATAGTGGAACGATGCTTGTCGGGCTGGAGGCCTGTGACAAGTGAAGTGCCTCAGGGACTGGTGCTGGGCCCATTACTGTTTGTTAGCTATATCAATGATTTGGATGAGAATGTACAGGGAATGTTTAGTAAGTTTGCTGATGACACTAAAACATGATTTGGAGGTGCCGGTGTTGGACTTGGGTGGACAAAGTTAAAAATCACACAACACCAGGTAATAGTCCAACAGGTTTATTTGGAAGCACTAGCTTTTGGAGCACTGCTCCTTTATCAGGTGGTTGTGATGAAGGAGCGTCGCTCCGAAAGCCAGTGCTTCCAAATAAACCTCTGGACTATTACCTGGTGTTGTGTGATTATTAAACTTTGAACACTAAAATGGGTGATATCATGGACAGTGAGAAAGGTTCTCAGAAATTACAGCTGGGGAAGTTTATTATAGATAATATAGATAAGGTTGAGGTCTTGCATTTTGGAAAGTCAAACCAAGGTAGGAGTTCAATGATGAATGGCAGGGCCTTAAGGAGTGTAGTAGAACAGAGGGACCTTGGAGTTCAGGTGAATGGTTCACTGAAAGTGGAGTTACAGATAGACAGGGCAGTGAAGAAAACGTTTGGCACATTAGCCTTCATCAGTCAGGGCACTGAGTATAGACTTTGGGAAGTTATGTTGCTGTTGGTAGGTGAGGCTGCACTTGCAGTATTCTGTTCAATTTTGGTCATCTTATTATAGAAAGGATGTTATTAAACTGGAAAGAGTGCAGAAAAATTTTACAAGGATGTTGCCTGGACTGAATGATCTGAGTCATAGAGAGAGGTTGATCAAGCTAGGGCTTTTTTCTTGAGAGCATAGGAGACTGTGGGGGGACCTTATAGAGGTGCATAAGATCATGAGAGGCAAGGATAGGGTGAATCACTCAGTCTTTTTCTCAGGACAGGGGAATTGAGGACTAGAGGGCATCAGTTTAAGGTTAGAGGAAAAAGAATAAACGGGAATCTGAGGGGCAACTTTTTCATAAGGAGGGTGGTGTGCGTATGGAATGAGCTGCCAACAGAAGTGGTTGAGGTGAGCACATTAATAATATTCAAAAGGCATTTGGACAAATACATGGATAGGAAAGGATTAAAAGTATATGCCAAGTACAGGGAAATGGGGTTAGCGTAGGTGGACATTTTGGTCAACATGGACCAGTTTGGGCCAAAGTACCTGTCTCCGTGCTGTAGGACTCCATGACTCTACGTCGAAGGTTAAGATAAGAAAAAAGGTATTGTATCCTGATATCCTCAGTATTGATTGGTCTAGCTCCACTTCAATGATGCCCCTTTCCACAATGGCCAGGACTGTCCCCTCCATGAAGGTTAAACAAACAAACCTGCTTTTCATACTCCAGTTCTTTTCTGTATAACACCACTTTCTCCTGCGAGAGGGAAGTGTGGAAGAGGGTGTCCTGAAGTATGCCTATGCGATGCAACTAGAAATATTTTTCAACTGTCAGTGTGATGCTTGCAGCTGTGCCAGATATATGAATGTGAAGGAAACCATATGAATGGTACATGATATCTTGTTTTATAAAGATTATTGGTGCATGGATGATGAATGTTTAGAGATTTGAACATTGGATAGAATGAGTGTGCAGTTCATTAGATATGCCAGATTAAAATTGAACTCACCAACTTTTTTAAGTCACCCCAGATTATCAGACTTTTTTCCTTTTCTGTATCCATGTTCTTTGAGCAATACATCTGTCAGAGAAGTGAGAGGAAAAAAAGAAATAAGTAAATAGCAGGTTGACGGAGGTATCCACACATTGATTGACATGCACATTTTCGGTCATCTTCATGCCTGATTGCATAATCACATATGCTGTATGACAGAAAGATATCTTGTGCAATAGTTAAGATACTGACAAGCTGTGCTGTAAAGCTCAGGCTAACCCTAGGTTTGATTGCTTACCTGTATTAACATTGCTGTTGTAATGCTGAGGAGACTAACTCAATAGAAGAACAAAGATCTTTCAGTTAACATTCTTGACGATTATCCACGACCCACCATCTCATCCCCACAGCTTCCCAATGAGATTAGTTGAGGCCTGAATGAGGTGAGAACTGAGTATCACTTGCAATCAAATATCCTGCCAACTCTCCAGCCGGGCTTACACTTGGAGAGTAACCATGTGGATGAGGTACAGTGTCTGTGGTACAAAAGCAGAGCAAAAAAGAGAAGGAATTAATGTGGGAAATGATAAACAGACAATGACAGGAAGGGACAGAAAATGCAGAACTAACAGTAAATCAGCAGATATGACTAGAGATTACAACAAACATAAAAGGACAAAACACAAGTATGCATTTGAATGCATGTGCATTTTAAACGAAACAGTCACGCTGATGGAGTTAAATAAGTACAATCTACTGGCTATTACTGAAATGTGGCTGCAGAACCTAGATTTGGACCTGAATATTGAAGAATATATGATATTTAGGAAGGACAAGAGGTGAGGAAAACATGGAGGGTGGCTATGTTAATTTGAATCACCTTTGGAAAAAGAGAAAGCTGTTCAGAAGAGATGGGCTTAACCAGATCAAAAATTGAACTGATCTCCTGGCCGAGACAGTAAAGAGTGCAGTTGGGGTGGATTTCAACTTGTACGGCAGGGGTTGGGCTGATTAATGGGCCTAGTTTTGGAAGTACCAGTGAGGTCAAAAAAGAGAAGATGTGGTGGGGGAAAGGAAGTTAGGGAAGGGTTGAGTGCTGACAGTGAACAAAGAAATGGTTACCTTCCAACGGGCAAGAAAGAGATAAGAGCAGAGTTAAATTGTATGTATGTGAATGCACGGAGTGCAGTGAACAAAACAGGGCAACTAGAAGCAAAGATTGCCCTGGGAGATATGATATAAGGAGCAGTGACAAAAACATGGCTCATACCAGACAGGACTGGAAACTTAACATCCTGGGTTATAAGGTTTTTAGTAGAAACACGGTGGGTAAAAAGGGATGTGATGTTGCAGTCTGGGTCAGAGACTGTATCATAACCCCTGAACGAGATGCAGTTCCTGAATTAGAATCTATAGTATATGGTTGGAGGTGAGAAACAGGAAGGGAGTGGTGCCCTTATTGGGTATTTATTATAGAACTCCAAATAGTGGGGAGGAAGTAGAAGAGAGCATTTGTAGGCAGATTATGGAAATCTGCAAGAAAAATAACATTGAGATAGTTGGTGATTTCAATGAACCTGGAGTAGACCGGGAAAACATCGAGTGCAGGACATGGAAAGGGAGAAATTCCTGTGTAAGGAGACCTTTCTAGAACAGTACATTTTCAGTTCTACCAGGGAGGAAGCTGTGCTGGTTCGGGTCCTAGGAAATAAAACAGGCCGAGTGAACAATATCAGACCAGAGAAGCATTTGGGAAATAGCAATCATAATAAGTTCAATATTAAGTTGGAAGAGGATAAAAATTATCAAGGATTAAGATCGTGGACTGGAAAAGGGCAGATTTTAGGAGTCTAAAAGTAGAACTGGAGCAGTTTGACCAGAAATGTCAACTTTAGTGGATTAAACAGCAGTTAAAAATGAACAAATTTCAAAAGAGAAATGAATAGATTGCAAGCTAAATAAATACCTGTGAGAAATAAATATAGGGTATTTAAAATCAGAGCATTCTGGATGACTAAGAATATTGATGAGAAAATAAGGAAGAAGATGGAGGTATATGGCTGGGGGAGTGGAGGATTGCAAATGTGACGAATTATCTAAGAAATGTACAAAGGATATGCCAGGAAACTACAGACCTGTCAGCCTGACGTCTGACTGATGGAGACCATAACAGGGGGTAAGAAAAAGAAAAGTTAATACTAGACAGTCAACATGTCTTTGTCAAGGGCAGGTCATGTCTGACAAATTTAGTTGAATTCTTTGGTGAGGTGACACAGGCAGTGGATAAGGGTGGCGTTGTAAATGTTGTACATTTGAACTTTCAGAAAGCATTTGATATGGTGCAACATGGCATATTGGTTAGTGAATTAGAAATGTTTGCGGTTGGTGTGTCCTTGGCAGCATGGACCAAAAATTGTCTAAAAGATAGGAAACAGAGAGTAAATATAGATGGGCATTTCTCAGACTGGAAACGAGTTAAAAGTGGTGTTCCCCAGGGATCACTGTTGGGACACTTGCTTTTTCTGGTTTGGAAATGGGTTTGAGGTCACAATTTCTAAATTTGTAGATGGTACTAAGAGAGGGAGAATAGGGAATTGTGAGGATGATACTGAATGACTTCAGTGGGATATTGACAAGGTGACCAGATGTTACAAATTATTATTAAAGACATCAATACAGAGCACCTGGATAAGTTCAAGGGAATGAGGAAGAACCAACATGGTTTCATCAAAGGGAAATCATGTTTAACTAATTTGTCAGAACACTTTGAAGAAGTAACTTGTGCTATGAAGGGGATGTATAGTATTTAGAATTCCAGATGGCATTTGATAAGGGGCCACATCAAAGCTTATTGTGGAAAATAAAGCTCATGATGTATGGGGTAACAAATCAGTATATATAGATGATTGGCTTTCTAACAGGAGGAGAGGGTCAGAATAAATGGGTCTTTTCCTGGCTGGCAGCATATCACAAGTGGTGTGCCACAGGAGTCAGTGTTAGGCCTTGAACTCTTGACAATTTATATAAATGATGTGGATGAAAGGATTGAAGGTAAGGTTGCTAAATTTGCTGAAGACAAGAAGGTAAGTAGGAAAGTGAGTATTGAAGGGGTTATAAAGGATCTACAAGAGGATATAGAGAGGTTGAGTGAGTGGGAAATATCTGGCAAATGGGAGTAAATGTGGGAGAATGTGAAATTATGCATTTTGGCAGAGACATAAAAATGAAGCATATTACCTAAATGGTGAAAGGCCATAGAGCTCTGAGACGCAGAGAGATCTGGAAGTCCTAGGGCACGAATCACAGAAGGTTAATATGCAGGTACAGCAAATAATCCAGAAAACTAATAGAATGTTATGGTTTATTGTGAGGCAGGTTGAATGTGAGAGTAGGGAGATTTTGCTCCAGTTTTCTAAGGCATTGGTGAGACTGCATCTGGAATATTGTGTACGATGTTGGTCACTATATTTATGGTTGGATGCTAATGTATTGAAAGCAGTTCAAAGGTTTACTAGACTAATATTGCAATAAGTGGATTGCCTTCAGAGGAATGACTAGACAGCTAAATGACTAGACCTGATGGGTCGGTGTTTGTCCAATGTGTGCAGGAGGGTTTCCTGACACAATATGTAGACAGGCCAACAAGAGGTGAGGCCATACTGGATTTGGTTCTGGGTAACGAACCAGGCCAGGTGTTAGAATTGGAGGTAGGTGAGCACTTTGGGGACAGTGACCACAATTCTGTGACTCTTACTCTAGTGATGGAGAGGGATAAGTGTGCACTGCAGGGCAAGAGTTATAGCTGGGGGCAGGGAAATTATGATGCGGTGAGGCACGACCTAGGATGCGTGGCTTGGAAAAGTAGGCTTCAAGGCATGGGCACAATTGATATGTGGAGCTTGTTCAAGGAGCAACTATTGAGTGTCCTTGATAAGTATGTACCTGTCAGGCAGGGAGGAAAGGGTCGTGTGAGGGAGCCGTGGTTTAATAAGGAATTGGAATCCCTTGTTAAATGGAAGAGGGCGGCCTATGTAAAGATGAGGTGTGAAGGTTCAATTGAGGCGATTGAGAGTTATAAGGTAGCCAGGAAGGATCTGAAGAGAGAGCTAAGAGCAGCAAGGAGGGGACATGAAAAGTCCTTAGTTGGTAGGATTAGGGAAAACCCAAAGGCTTTCTATAGGTATGTCAGGAATAAAAGAATGATTAGGGTAGGAATAGGTCCAGTCAAGGATAGTAGTGGGAAGTTGCGTGTGGAGGCTGAAGAGATTGGGGAGACACTGAATGAATACCTTTCGTCAGTATTCACTCAGAAACAGGACATTGTTGCCAATGTGAATATTGAGTCACAATTAATTAGAATAGACGGCTTTGAGGTATGTAGGGAAGAGGTGTTGGAAATTCTGGAAAGGGTGAAAATAGATAAGTCCCCTGGGCCTGATGGCATTTATCCTAGGATTCTCTGGGAAGCAAGGGAGGAGATTGCAGAGCCATTGGCCTTGATTTTTATGTCCTTGTTGTCTACAGGGATAGTGCCAGTAGATTGGAGGATAGCAAATGTGGTTCCCTTGTTCAAGAAGGGGAGTAGGGATAACCCTAGTAAATATAGGCCGGTGAGTCTCACTTCTGTTGTGGGCAAAGTCTTAGAGAGAATTGTAAGGGATAGGATTTATGAACATCTGGATAGGAATAATGTGATCAAGGATAGTCAGCATGGTTTTGTGAAGGGCAGGTCGTGCCTCACAAACCTTATTGAATTCTTTGAGAAGGTGACTAAGGAGGTAGACGAGGGTAAAGCGGTAGATGTGGTGTATATGGATTTTAGTAAGGCGTTTGATAAGGTTCCCCATGGTAGGCTAATGCAAAAAATACAGAGGTATGGCATTGAGGGTGAGTTGGAGGTTTGGATTAGGAATTGGCTGGCTGGAAGAAGACAGAGGGTAGTAGTTGATGGTAAAGGTTCATCTTGGAGTGCAGTTACTAGCGGTGTTCCGCAAGGATCTGTTTTGGGACCATTGCTGTTTGTCATTTTTATAAATGACCTGGAGGAGGGGCTAGAAGGTTGGGTGAGCAAGTTTGCGGATGATACGAAAGTCGGTGGAGTTGTTGACAGTGAGGAAGGATGTGTCAGGTTACCGCGGGATATAGATAAGTTGCAGAGCTGGGCAGAAAGGTGACAAATGGAGTTCAATGTAGGTAAGTGTGAGGTAATTCACTTTGGTAAGAGTAACAAAAAGATGGGGTACTGGGCTAATGGTCGGATACTTGGTAGTGTGGATGAGCAGAGGGATCTTGGTGTCCATGTACACAGATCTCTGAAAGTTGCCACCCAGGTAAATAGTGTGGTGAAGAAGGCATATGGCGTACTGGCTTTTATTGGTAGAGAAATTGAGTTCCAGAGCCCTGAGGTCATGTTGCAGTTGTATAAGACTCTGGTGCGGCCGCATCTGCAGTATTGTGCGCAGTTTTGGTCGCCATACTATAGGAAGGATGTGGAGGCACTGGAACGGGTGCAGAGGAGGTTTACCAGGATGTTGCCTGGTATGGTAGAAAGATCGTATGAGGAAAGGCTGAGGCACTTGGGGCTGTTTTCATTGGAGAAAAGAAGGTGTAGGGGTGACTTGATAGAGGTGTACAAGATGATTAGGGGTTTAGATAGGGTTGACCATGAGAACCTTTTTCCACGTATGGAGTCAGCTATTACGAGGGGGCATAGCTTTAAATTAAGGGGTAGTAGGTATAGGACAGATGTTAGAGGTAGATTCTTTACTCAGCGAGTCGTAAGTTCATGGAATGCCCTGCCAGTAGCAGTGGTGGACTCTCCCTCTTTATGGGCATTTAAACGGGCATTGGATAGGCATATGGAGGATAGTGGGCTAGTGTAGGTTAGGTGGGCTTGGATCGGCGCAACATCGAGGGCCAAAGGGCCTGTACTGCGCTGTATTTTTCTATGTTCTATGTTCTAAGCCTGTAACCTATGTAGTTTAGAAGAGTCAGAGATGACTTAATTGAAATGTAAGATCCTAAGTGAATTTGACTGGGTGGATGTTGAAATTATGTTTCCCCTCATAGGAAAAATCTCAAACTAGCTGTCATAGTTTAACAACAAGGGAGTACCCATTTCAGATTGAGATGAGAATTATTTTCTCTTGTAAGTTTTTAGAATTCCCTTCCTCAAAAGGCAATGGATGCAGAATCTTTAAATATTGTTAAGGGAGAGGTAATGTTTCAACTACCAAGACGTTGAAAGATTATCGGGGATTTGTAGGAATGTAGTGTTGAGGTTAAAATCAGATCAGCCATGACCTTTGTTGAATTACAGAGCAATTACAAAGAGCTGAATGGCCTATTATTGTATCTTGTTCATGTGAAAGTGAACATCTTCAGGGAAGTACACAGGGAAGATTATTAGGAATAAAATATTGTTGAGGGGAGTTGCAGAAAAATGTGTTTTGGGCTTGGAAATGAACAGCTGTTTATTATTACCTGTTGGGTAATGTGCAACCTACACAAAAGAGAATCAAATTCAAACCTACACCAAAAATGGCGGTGTACCAATATCATTTGGTTTTCATTGTTTGTACAGAAGATTAGAGCATGAATAAGTAACTCAGTGCAACTGATGCTAATTATATATCACTTGTGTTTAATGCAAGTCCTGGGCATTAAAACCATTCTTTGAAGGTTCTCTTGTGGTTTGGTGGTAGTCCCAACACCTGAACCCAGGAGGCCTCAGTTCAAGTCCCATCTGCTCCAGAGGTGTGTAATAACCTCTCTGAAGAGGTTTATTAGAAAAAATAAGTTAAAGTCATTATTTAACAAGAGTGAGAGAGAAAACAGAAAACTGCAAGCTAATCAGTTGGACATCAGTCATGAGGCATATCACAGAATCATAGGAAAGTCAGCAGCTTGTTATGTGTCTCTGGACCAATACTCTGCTTGTACCTAGTATCATTCTCCAACTTTCTCCCTGTGTCTCTTTTTATAGGTAATAATCTAATAGACAGCTCTGATTGAATCTGCCTCTAGCACATTGTCAGGAGGTACATTCCATATCAAAAGCACTCATTGTGTGAAAAAGATTCTCCTCAGGTCATCATTGCTTCTCTTTCAATGGATCATAGGGCCTCTTCTGTATTGCATGATTTTTTCAAGCTATATAAATCTATGCTCTCTTATTCTCATCTTTCTACTGACGAGAATAGTTTTTGCCCATCGACTCTGGGTCTTGTGATTTTCTCTACCTCTACCAACTTTCAATTCTCAGAGGAAAACAGTCCCAACTTCTCCAATCTGTCTAAGTAACTAAAATGCGTAATGTCTGGAAACATTTTCAGACATTTTCTGCACCTTCTCAAATTCTTTCATGTTTTTCAGAAACTGTTGTGCCCAGTGTGGGTCACAATACTCCAGTTAAGGTTGAACTAGTGTTCTATACAAGGTTAAAATAACCTCCTGGTTTTTATACCAGCTACTCCTACCAATAAAACCTAGAATACTGCATGCTTTATGAATTGCTCTTTCTAAATGTCCTATACCTCCAATGATTTATGCACATATTCACCAGGTCTAGCTGCTCCTGCGCACCCTTTAGAACTATGTTAATTTCATATCGACTCTCCATGCTTATCCTGAAATGAATCACTTCACTCTTCTTTACAATGATCTTCACCTAACACTTAGCTGTCCATTCCACCAAATTGTCTCTGTCTATTTTGAAGTTCTACATTATTGTCCTCTCATTTCATAATACTTCAAACTTTAATATCACCATAAATTTTGAAATTGTATCCAATACATCTAGGTCTCATTCATCAGGAAAATCAAAAGTCCCAAAGTCAGACCTTCAGGAACTCCACGGCAATCTTCCTTCCTCCTTGACAAAACATTCATTCACTGCTATTCTCAGTTTCTTGTCACTCAATTTTGTTTCTTTTATTCCATTCTTTTGTTCCATAACTTTAATTACCGGAGTGTTATGTGAGACTTTATCAAATGTCTTTTTTCAAATACACCACATCAAAGGCATCACCCTCATCTATCAACTCTGTTATCTCTTTAAATCATTCCCTTGTGGGAGTGGTACAGTGGCTCTGTAGTTAGCACTGCTGCCTCACAGCATTAGAGACCCGGGTTCGATTCAACCTCGGGTGATTGTCTGTATGGTGTTTGCATGTATCTGCATGGGTTTCCTCTCACAGTCCAAAGGTTAGGTAGATTGGCCATGCTAAATTACCTCATGGTGTCTCGGGTTAGGTGGGTTAGGCATGAGAATTGCAGGGTTACAGGGATGGTGTGGGTCTGGCTGAAATGCTCTACAGAGGGTCGGTGTGGACTCGATGGGCTGAATGGCTTGCTACCACATTGCAGGGATTTTGTGACTAAACATTATTTGGCCTTAACAAATCTGAGCTGGCGTTCCTTAATTAACTCACATTTTCCTCACGTGATGATTAATTTTGTCCCAAAATATCATTTCTAGAAGCTTTCCACATCAAGTTTAGATTGACTGCGCTGTTGCTGCTGGGATTATTAACACCCTCCTTTGAACAAGGATGTAAAACTAGCTATTCTCCAGTTCTCTAGCACCAACTCTGAGTCTAAGGCAGACTAGAAAGTTATGGTCAGTGCCTCTATAATTTCTATTCTCACTTCCCTCAGTATCCTTGGAGGCATCCCATCATGCCTTACCAACTCCATCTACAATAACCTATGTTCTACCACCTTCTTCTCCTCAATTTTAAATCCTTCAAACATTTGAATCTCGTCATGACCTACATGGTATTTTGCTTCTTGGCAAAGTGAGATGCAAAATATTTATTAAAAAATCTTACCTGTTTCATCTGTGCATTAAAAAAAATTAACACTTCCCAACATTATACTCCATCTGCAATTTTTTTGCTCATTCACTTCAACTGTCCATATGTATTTGCAATTTCTCAGTGTCCTCCTCACAATTTACATTCCACCGAATTTTTACTATCAACAAACATAAATGCCACTGTCTTTATGTCTACTCCCTTTAATCGTGAGAATAGAAAATTCTATTAATAATTAGTAATTGAAAAGCATGAGACTTGTAAATGTTGATTTTTAGGGAGACTTGAAGTGTGCTAATACAAGGAACAGAGGAAGTTACCATGCAAGTACAGCAAACAAATGGGAAGGAAAAGGACATGCTGGCTTTTATTTGGTAAATAAAACAGGAGAGTCAAGGCCAATGAGAAAAGTACTGATAAACGAAATGATAGACAGACTGTGGCAGGAAGAGATACAGAATATGAATTAAAGAATCAACCAATAGATAAGACTAGAATTTATAAAGAGTAAAAGGTTAAAACTAAGAGCTCTGTATCTGAATGCACATATCATTCTAAACAAAACAGATGAACTGACTGTATTTATTCTATTGCACAATCTGGTAGCTCTTATAGAGATGTGACTGCAGGACGAATTGGATTCAGACCTGAATCTTGAAGGGCGCAGCACATTTAGGAACGACCAGCAAGCAGCAAAAGGTGGAAAAGTAGTTCGACTGGGTATAAGAAGAATTGAGGATTTCTTTCTCTCAAAATCCACATGGATGAATGGGTGCAGCTCCAAAAATTCCTGAAGAAGGGCTTATGCCCGAAACGTCGATTCTCCTGCTCCTTGGATGCTGCCTGACCTGCTGCGCTTTTCCAGCAACACATTTTCCAGCTCTGATCTCCAGCATCTGCAGTCCTCACTTTCTCCTGATAATCAAGATTCAAAAACACTCATGAAACTCCACACCATCCAAAGATGTCTTTGTGCAGTTGCAGAGCATTCTGAAGGGGAGGGTGAACAGCTGGAGGTCATTGTACACATTGGTACAGATAACATAGGTACACAAAGGGATGGGGTCCTGTGAAATGAGTATAGGCAGTTAGGTAAGAAGTTAAAAAGCACGACCTCCAGCGCAGTGATCTCTGGATTACTCCTAGTGTCATGCATCAGTGAGAATAGAAATAGAAAGACAGGCCAGATGAATGCGTGGCTGGTGTAGGGGGCAGGGTTTTCGGTTATGAAGTGATAGTAATAGAGACGTACAGCATGGAAATAGACCCTTCGGTCCAACTTGTTCATGCCGACCAGATATCCCAACCCAATCTAGTCCCACCTGCCAGCACCTGGCCCATATCCCTCCAAACCCTTCCTATTCTCATCCCCATCCAGATGCCTTTTAAATGTCGCAATTGTACCAGTCTCCACCACTTCCTCTGTCAGCTCATTCCATATACGTACCACCCTCTGGGTGAAAAAGTTGTCCCTTAGGTCTCTTTTATATCTTTCCCCTCTCACTCTAAAGCTCTGCCCTTTAGTTCTGGATTCCCCGACCCCAGGGAAAAGACTTTGTCTACTTATCCTATCTATGCCCCTCATAATTTTATAAACCTGTATAAGGTCACCCCTCAGCCTCTGATGTTCCAGGGAAAACAGCCCGAGCCTATTCAGCCTCTCCCTATAGCTCAAACCCTCCAACCCTGGCAACATCCTTGTAAATCTTTTCTGAACTCTTTCAAGTTTCACAACATATTTCCGATAAGAAGGAGACCAGAATTGCATGCAATTTTCCAAAAGTGACATATCCAATGTCCCCTACAGCCACAATATGACCTCCTAACTCCTATACTTGATACTCTGACCAATGAAGAAAAGCATATCAAATGCCTTCTTCACTATCCTATCTACCTGTGACTCCACTTTCAAGGAGCTATGAACCTGTACTCCAAGGTCTATTTGTTCAGTAACACTCCCTAGAACCTTACCGTTAGGTGTATAAGATCAACTAGGAGAAAGTGAGGACTGCAGATGCTGGAGACCAGAGTTGAAAAATGTGGTGCTGGAAAAACACAGCAGGCCAGGCAGTATCCGAGAAGCAGGAGAATCAACGTTTCGGGCATAAGCCCTTGGGTCAGTCTGTTTGAAGGAAAAGGCAGGTTTTCAAATGGTAGGCTTTTAAAAGTGGGATATCAAGAGTCTGGAGACAGTATGTCGCTGTTAGGGTGAAGGGAAAAGCTTGCAGGTTTAGGGATCCCTGGCTGATGAGGGATATTGAGGCTCTGGTCAGGAAAAAGAAGATGGCATACATTGTGTTAAAGCAATTGGGTTCCAGTGAATCACTAGATGACTATGAAAAGTGTAGGAGCACACTTAAGAGGGAAATCAGAAGAGCCAAAAGAGTAAATGAGATGG
This sequence comes from Chiloscyllium plagiosum, assembly GCF_037043375.1. NCBI lineage: Eukaryota > Metazoa > Chordata > Chondrichthyes > Orectolobiformes > Hemiscylliidae > Chiloscyllium > Chiloscyllium plagiosum. Next base: position 47,669,487 of record NW_028270172.1, on the reverse strand, counting down.
ATCTGGCAGATAAGGTCAAAGATAATCCCAAGTGATTCTATAGCTATATTAAGACTAAAAGAGTGGCTAGGGAGAGAACAGATCCCAGTAAGATCATCATGGCCATCTATGTGTTGGCCACAGGAGATGGGCGGGATTTAAAAAAAATACTTCTCAGTGTTTACTGAGAAGACAATCATGGATGCTAAGGAAATAAGGGAAACAAGTGGTGATATTTTGGACCATATATATAACTAAAGAGGAGGAGTTAAAGTGGATGAATCCCCTGGACTTGATCAAGCCCATCCTCGGACATTGTGGGAAGTGAGGGAAGAAATTGTATAGGCCTTTGCAGAGGTTTTTGCTTCATCTTTAGCCATTGGTAAAGTTCTGGAAGACTGACTGGCTAATGTTGTTCCGTTATTTAAGAAAGATAGCAAAGACATGTCAGGAAACTCTAGGCAAGTGAGCCTGATATCAGCGGTAGACAAGTTGTTGGACAGGATACTGAGGGACACGATCAACCAACATTTGGATAGTCAGCTCTGAGTAGGGATAGTCAACATCGATTTGTGCATGGGAAATCGTGACTGACAAATATTTTAGAGTTTTTTGAAGAGGTAAACCAAGAGGATAGATGAGGGTAGGGTAGTGGATGTTGTCTATAAGGACTTTAGTAAGGCCTTTGACAAGGTCTCACGTGGCAGGCTAGTCATGAAGATTAGGTCACATGGTATCCAGGGCGAGCTAACTAATTGGATTCAAAATTGGCTCGCTGGTAGGAAGCAGAGGGTGATGGTTGAAGGTTGTTTCTCAGACTGGCGGCTTGTGACTAGTGGTGTGCCACAGGTGTCGGCGTTGGGACCATTGTTATTTGTTATTTACATAAATGATCTGAATGTGAATGTAGAAGGCATGATAAGAAGTTTGAGGATGATACAAAATTAGAAGGTATCGTTGATAGCAAGGAAGGTTTATCAAAAATTATAGGGATCTTGATCAGATGGGGAAGTGGGCTGAGGATTGGCAAATGCAATTCAATACAGATCAGTGTGAGATGTTGCACTTTGAAAACAATGGTAAGGTCCTGAGGAGTGTTGTGGAATAGAGGGACCGAGAAGTACAAGCACATGGTTCTTTGAAAACGGCATCACAGGTAGACGGGATGGTGAAGGAGGTATATAGCATGCTGGCCTTCGTCAGTCAAGGCACTGAATATTGGAGTTGGGATATTATGTTATACTTATATAAGTTGTTGTTGAGGCTGCACTTGGAGAATTGTGTACAGTTTTGGTCACCCTTTTATAGGAAAGACATAGTTAAACTGGAAAGAGTGTAAAGAAGATTTACGAGGCTCTGTCCAGGAATGGTAGGCCTGAGTTTTAGGGAGAGGTTTGCCAGGATAGGACTTCATTTCTTGGAATGTAGGAGAATGTGGGGCGATCTTACTGAGATGTATAAAATCATGAGGAGCATAGATAGGATGAATGCATGTAGTCTTTTTCCCAGGGATGGGGAATTGAAAATGAGAGGGCATAGGTTTAAGGTGATAGGAGAAAGATATAAGAAGGACCTGTGGGACAACTACTTCATGCAGAGAACGTTGCGTGTATCATTGATAAGGTAACCATTTGCCATTCATTCCTAATTGCCCTCAAAAAGATAATGATAATATGCCTTCTTGTGCTTTCTGCAGTTGGTGTGATGTAGATACAATGCCGTAAAGGAGGGAGTTCCAGGATTTTGACATAGCGAGAGTGAAGAAACAATGATATATTCGAAGTCAGGAATGTGAGTGACTTGGAGGTAAATTGCAGAAATGGGCTGCCAGAGAAAGTGGTTGAGGCAGGTACAATAGCAACATTTCCAAAACATTTGGATATGTACAGGGATAGGAAGGGTTTACAGGGAAATGGACCAATTGCAATTGGAACTAGCTGAGTGGGCACATGGTCAGTATGGACCAGTTTGGGCCAAAGGGCCTGTTTCCTTGCTGTATGACTCTACTCTACTCTGTGACAAAGTGTGCATTATCTTAAACACTCCCTTCACCACTAGCATACAGGGGCAGTAAGCTGTACCATCAGATTCACAGCAACAACTTAGAATAATTCTTTGATAGCACTTTCCAAACCTGTGACATCTGTGACCTAAAAGGGCAAGGGCAGCAGATGTGTGGAAACACCGGCACCTGCAAGCAGGGTCTGAGACAGGGGGATATATCATGGAGCAACAGGTGGGGCCTGGGACCCCTGGGAGCCTGCTGTGCTTGGATCAGGTACCTGGACCCCTGGGAGCCTGCTGTGCTTGGATCAGGTACCTGGACCAGGTGCAGTAGAGAAGCCCATAATCTCTGCCCTCGCCTGCAATTTACCTCCAAGTCACTCACGTTCCTGACTTCGAATATATCATTGTTTCTTCACTCTCGCTATGTCAAAATCCTGGAACTCCCTCCTTTACAGCATTGTATCTACATCACATCAACTGCAGAAAGCTCAAGAGGGCATATTTTCATTATCTTTTTGAGGGCAATTAGAAATGGATAGTGAATGGTCACCTTATCAATGATATCCACCTCCCCAAGAACAAATAAAAAGAATGTCCCTTTAATTAACGTTAATGCAAAACCCATTCTGCAGCCTCAAACTTGTTGTCTGCAGAACAACAAAGAGGGTGCCTGCATTTTAATGTCCAAATTCCTGGACTACCATTGTACAGCAGTCACTTTGACCATCCTCCCTACAGGCTGTTTCTCATTCATACAGGGAGAAAGTGTTACATTCCTGTTGGACAAGGTCTAGAGCTGAGGCTCCTCCAATGTTATGTTCAGTATCCCTTTAAATGCCTCAGTTGTTGCCACACCCTCCTGTTCCTGTTCAATGGTCAAATCTGACATAGTTGAATTGCAGAGTGTGACTGCCTGCAACACAGTATCAAGGTAACTCTCCCTTTCCCAGATATGCCACAGTGTCTGAAACTCAGATTCTAGCCCACCAACTCTGGGCTGAAATGCTGTAGACAGCTACAGTAGATGTGATCACTGCAGCTCACAATGTGATCCACCAGTTCCCACACCATGCAAGAACAACACATCACATGTGCTGCCATTTCTAATATAGGTTTTATTAATTGTTAGATAAAAGCTATTCTTGGACAGACCCTAATTATACTCCTTTCTGAATCTACTGCTATTTAAGGCTAGTCCCTAACTGACCAACCAATCACACCACAGCTTCTCTGCAACATCACTTTCACTGCTGGTGCTACCCTTCACCAACTGAGGCTGGACACATTTTCTGCTCCTTCCCAGAATGCTTCATGGTGATGCCGACTATGAGGACACTGTGCTTTCTTTCCACAGATGCTGCCAGACCAGCCGGGTTTCACCATAAATGTCTGTTTTTATGTTAGATCTGAAGCATCTGCAGTTCTTTGTTTTATTTTAAGTCATATTGGAGCTTTGCAGAGCTGTGGTGAGGCCACAGCTGGAGTACTGCCTGCAATTCCAGTCACCGCACAATAGGAAGGATGTGATTGATTCACCAGGATGTTGCTTGGGATGGATCATTTCAGTTGTGAAGAGAGGCCGAGAAAAGTTTGGGGTTATTTGTCTGGAACCAAGAAGGTTGAGCAGGGTCCGATAGAGGTTTATAAGATTACGAGTGGCATGGGCAGGGTGAATAGAAAACAGCTGATTCCCTTAGATAAAGGGTCGATAAGGTGAAAGGCAGGAGGTTTAGAGGGGAGTCCAGGAAAACCTTTTACACTCAGAGGGTGGTGGGGATTTGGAATGCACACTCTGTAAGGCTGGTTTAGGCATGACAACATAACTTTTAAAAAAGTACTTGGATGAGCACTTAAAGTATCATAACATTCAAGGCTATGGGCTATTGCAGGAAAATGGGACTAGTGTAGATAATAGTATATTTTTTGGAGGAACAGACTTGATGGGCCAAAGGGACTCTTCTGTAACTTATGATTTTATGATGCTTTGTCTTTCGGTGGCCCGAGTTAAAGGAAGGAGGTGTTGCATTGATGATAGGCTGAACAGCATCACACTCATTCCCTCATTCACTCACTCATTCATTTGTTCACTCATTCACATGTGCATTCATTCACTGAGCTTCACCACATCAAGACAGTCACTCAGCTCCACAGTAGAGATCAGTTCCACAGCAGGTGGAGGTTGATGCCAGTCCTGGGCTTGTGAATGTATGTATTCCATTCATTCAGCAACCCTTAGTGCAGCGCTATATTCCTCACCATATTTTCCCAACTGACTTGCCAATGCTCACATTGTTCAGGGGCTGAGAAGATTCTCATTCATGATTGGGCTATTTCTAAGTCTGCTTTCAATGACTTGTAATGTTTCAAGAGATCTAAGTTATGATGGAGGACGTGACATTTATAATTCCTAGTTTTTGTTTTACAATGTGGGATTGAACCTATTTACAGTTTGTAATCTTGGCAAACTCTTGAAAATAAGGCTTCACCGAGGAAAGAAAAGGGAGAAAAAGTTATTTTGTGGATTAGCGGGTGCACATAAAACTATATAAAGACAATTTTCTTTAAAAGCAAGGATGATTTATTTCAACTGAGGATAGCATAGGACATAGAAAATAGAACATTACAGTGCATTTCAGGCCCTTCGGCCCTCGATGTTGCACCGCCCTGTGAAACCAATCCAAAGCCTATCTATCCTACACTATTCCATTCTCATCCATATACCTATCCAATGACCATTTAAATGCCCGTAAAGTTGGTGATTCTACTACTGTTGCAGGCAGTGTGTGCCACGCCCCCTACTACTCTGAGTAAAGAAACTACCTCTGACATCTATCCTATATCTATCACCCCTCAAGTTGAAGCTATGGTCCTCGTGCTAGCCATCCCAATTCAAAGAAAAAGGCTCTCACTGTCCACCCAATCTAACCCTCAGATTATCTTATATGTCTCAATTAAGTCACCTCTCAACCTTCTTGTCTCTAACAAAAATAGCCTCAAGTCCTTCAGCCTTTCCTTGTAAGATCTTCCCTCCATGCCAGGCAACATCTTAGTAAATGTCCTCTGAACTCTTTCCAAAACTTCCACTTCCTTCCTATAAAGCGGTTCCCAGAATTGCACGTAATATTCCAAGTGCAGCTGCACCAGGGTTTTGTACAGCAGCAGCATAATCTCATGGTTCCGAAACTCAATCCCTCTACTAATAAAAGATAACATACCATATGTCTTCTTAACAACCCTATCAACCTGGGTGGCAACTTTGAGGGATCCATGTACATGACACAGAGATCTATGCTCATCTACACTACCAAGAATCTTACCATTCAACCAATGCTCTGCATTCCTGCATTTCCAAAGTGAATCACCTCACACTTTTCCGCACTAAACTCCATTTGTCACCTCTCAGCCCAGCTCTGCAGCTTATCTATTTCCTTCTGTAACCTACAATATCCTTTGGCACTATCCACAACTATACCGACCTTAGTGTCATCCGCAAATTTACTAACCCATCTTTCTACGCCCTCATGCAGGTCATTTATAAAAATGACAAACAGCAGTGGGCCCAAAACAGATCTTTGCGGTATACGACTAGAAACTGAACTCCAGGATAAATATTTTTCATCAACCACCACCCCGTTTCTTCTTTCAGTTGGCTAATATCTGATCCAAACCACTAAATCGCCCTCAATCCCATACCTCCATATTTTGTGCAGTAGCTTACCATGGGGAACCTTATCAAACCCCTTACTGAAATCCATATACACCACATCAACAGCTTTAACCTCAAGCACCTTTTGGTCACCTTCTCAAAGAACGCAATAAGGTTTATGAGGCACGACCTACCCTTCACAAAACCGTGTTGACTATCCCTAATCAACTTATTCCTTTCGAGATGATTATAAATCCTATCTATTAAAACCTTTTCCAACACTTTAACCACAACCGAAGTAAGGCTCACTGGTTTATAATTACCAGGATTGTCTCTATTCCCCTTCTTGATTAAGGGAACATTTGTTATTCTCCGGTCTTCTGGCACTATTCCTGTAATAGCAGTCGTTGTTTTGCATCAAATTAAAAGGTACTCAGCATTTAATGGTTCTGCATGTTTCTTCAATGGTGCAAAAGGTGTATATTTCTTATTCTTTCATGGGATGCAGGTATCACTGGAAAGGCCAACATTTATTGCCCATCCCAAATTGCCCTGGTGAAAATGATAGTTAGTTGCCCTGTTGAACTACTGCAGTAATGAGAGCAAGGTTACACCCACAATGTTGTAAGGGAGAGTGTTTCACGATTTTGACTCAGTGACAGTGAAGGAACACTGATACATTTCAAAGTTAAGACAGAATTTTGCTTGGAGGGTAACTTACAGATGATGGTGTTACTTTGTATGTGTTGGCCTTGACCATCATAGAAATAACAGTGCAAGGAGCTCCTTCTTCCCATCAGGTCCATGCTGATACTCACTCTTCAAATATCCTCTTAAATATCGTTTCAGAGCTCTTCATATTTCACTAACTGAAAGACAATCCAAATTTCCTTATAAACAGTGATTGTATCAGTTTTTAAAGTAAAAATGTAAAATATCAGACACTTACAGCGATATTTTGTCTCATGCACAGTTAAAATCTGGCCTGTAAGCATAGGCATAGCTCAATTGTTAACTTGGGGAAAGGGGACACTTGGAAGCAGAGACTGCAACACCACTTTCCCCTTATTGAAGATACCACCAGTTTCTCCTGTCGTGTGGTAACTCAGAACCGCCATAAGGTGGCGAGAATTTGATGCTTTGTAAGTTCCCTCTGTGAGTAGTAGTAGAGACAAAAGTTTTTCATGCTGATTTGCTCCAGTTATTTGTGAAGCTCAATTTTAGAAACATATTTGCTCATATTGCATGAACCAGTGTTCTATTTGTAAAATTCAGGCAACTAAAGTTCCAAATCGTGTTTCCCCAGACTGCGTAGAATCACAGAATCAAGGTTCTTGCACAAACACATCAGAAGTGGGAGGAGTGGTAGACTGTACAGCCCCTTGAACTTACTTTACCATTCAATCATGGTTAATCATCTGCCTCAGTTTCAATTTCTTGGTTAAGCAGTGAAACCCTCAATTCTCTAAGTGTTCATACATCAATCAATCATAGTATTGAATATACTTAGTGAATGAACAACATTAAACTTCCAGGATAGAAAACTCTAAAGACTCCAACTTCCAAAGTAAACTTCAAAGGGCGGAAAACTGGTGAGATTTCAGGAGTTGTTGTACCTGTCATTTACCTACCACTGGTAGGATTTTGCCAGTGAGGTGGAGGATGGGAAGCAACATGCTTCCCCTTAGGCCAATTGACACCCTTAGGTGGACAATTATTTATCTCTTAAGGTCCTCTTCCCATCATCACTGCAGCAGGCAGGGCAGGGTTTTCTTGGCAGAGGCACCCTGGCATTTATGAAGGACTTTCCAGTGGCAAGGATGGTGCCTTCTGGAAACCCTTCCCTCTGATCTCCCCAGCACTGCTGTCTGCCACCAGGGAATGCCTAGTTGACCGTAATGAGCCCTCAGACCCACTTACCAGCATTAGCAGTGTCTTTCAAGGCCTTCTGCAGTTCCAATAATGACTGCCACTCCTACTGGCACTGAGGGGACTGAAGAGCTATTGGCCCTCATTGTCCAGCAGCAATTAGAGGGCCACGTCCACAATTGCAGGAAGTTAAATGGTCTTCTCATTTTGAAATATGGTCATGATTTTTCGGGCCATGGGCTTGCCCTAAACTTTCAGTCACTCTGTAGACTAGAGTTTATTTCTAGATTCTTGCAGGCAGCAGAAACCAGTTTTCAACATCAGCCCCCGAATGAATGCTGGGCTTTTCTTTGTGAGACAATAGTCTTTATGTATCTATCACCTATAATTCCAACAAATACCAGAGAATATCGGTCCATTCTACTCAGTCTCGAGCAATGCTGTCTGACTATGGTTGTGGACTCTGGGAGCGTAGGACCATGGGGAGACTTCAATTTGTTACCTTTTGATTTAAGTTCTTTTGAATATGGTTATTGGACATGGTGTGACTGTTTAGGCCAGCAGTTGTTGTCTACCGCTAATTGCCCAGAGGGTAGTCAACCACATTGCCGTGAATCTGGAGTCAAACGTGCACCAGACCGGGAAAGGATGGCAGAATCCCATCCCTAAAGGGCATTAGTGAATTTAGATTGATGTTTTATGAATAATAATGGTAACATGATCACCATTTGGATGGATTTTTCTTGCATTCAAATCTCATATCTGCCATGGTGAAATTTTACCCCATGTTCCTTGAACTGGAGTTCTGGAATGCTAATCTGGTGACATTACCACACACCACTGAAAGAGGTTCCCTTACAGCAATTCTGTGGCACATTATTACATTAGGTGAGACAAATGGCAGCAAAAATATTCTCAAAAATAGATATTAAATTATGTTCTGTTCTGAAGAAAGGTCACTGAATTCAAAGTGGTAACTCTGTTTTCTTTCCACTGATGCTGCCAGTCCTGTCAGGTTTCTTCAGAAATTTCTGTTTTTGTTTGTTTCCGATCTCCAGCATCCACAGTTCTTTGTTTTATATTAATTGCACTGGCCTGCTTTTGAACAGGTTGCTTGAAATCTGAGAAAAATGTGCTAAAAAGAAAATAAAAACACAACATTGTTATAAATCAAAAACAAAAACTGAATAATTATTTTCTAGCTTCTGTTCCTTTACAGGTACAGGCTGGGCTGTTGATTATTGCTAGATTTTTCTGCTTTTATCTCCAGGAATAGGTATAATAATTTCAACTGCAGTTTCTGCAATAGTAAAGCAACCCTAAGTAGCAATTCATTAAGTGACCAGCCACCAGGGGATCATTCCTTTTGCCAATGCATTAACATCTTTCACAACTGCCATCAAAAACAGTCCACTTCTGGGGGCCCTTTGTTTCTCTCTGGAGTTGTGAGATTGTTCCTCCTGCAGTTGGAAAAGGCAGGATTTCAGGTGTAGGTAAATTGAAATGAGATCTGAAGATGGACAGCAGATTTCTGACGAGGGAGGCTGTAAGAAATGGTTGTTAAAAAGGCAACAGGATGAGGTTGAGGGATTACATTTTCTGTTGAGATGGAGATTTGAGAAGTACGCTGGAGACAAAGGAATGTGTGTGACAGCAAAGTGTGTTAGTCAGAGATGTGCAGGACAATACCAGGCAAGTGACAGAGTGATGGCTGCCAGCTGAGCGTTGTAAGACATCTAGCTTGCTAGATCTCATGAGGTTATTAACTCTCTTTCATTACTGGTTTAATTTTCCTGCCCCTCACCTTGGCAAGTGTGGGGTAAAGGGTTGATTACACCTTTACTCTCAACATAGCTACTGAGCATAGGCGAAAAGGAGCTCGGTCATAGGGACATCAGATTAGATTTTTAGATTTTTTTTAGATTAGATTACTTACAGTGTGGAAACAGGCCCTTCGGCCCAACAAGTCCACACCGACCCGCCGAAGCGTAACCCACCCATACCCCTACATTTACCCCTTTACCTAACACTACGGGCAATTTAGCATGGCCAATTCACCTGACTTGCACATCTTTGGACTGTGGGAGGAAACCGGAGCCCCCGGAGGAAACCCACGCAGACACGGGGAGAACGTGCAAACTCCACACAGTCAGTCGCCTGAGTCGGGAAGTGAACCCGGGTCTCTGGCGCTGCGAGGCAGCAGTGCTAACCAATGTGCCACCGTGCCGCCCACATGGAACTACAACCTGAGACTGTAAGGTTCCCGAAAGATGCCCCCGACTTATCATGCCATGAAAATTGTTACGTTTAACAAAACTTATTAATGTGAATTCACAAGAATGCAGACTCTGTGTTCTGATAGTAAGAGCAGTGAGGCAAGTACAAGAAAAATGGAAACAGGCAGCACAAAGTACCTAAAATGACATTCAGTGACAGTGTAATGAATGAAGCACAAATCCAATCTGAGATTAGACCTCAGAGGTGTGGGGAAACAGCTGAATACCACAGTGACAGGAAGCAGGCCCATTTAATGCAGAGAGGGAAACCCATGCAAAAGTTGAAATGCATAGGAGAAAGCCCACAGCACAGAGTGTGGCAAGTGACACAAAAATAAAATCAATAAGCAACAGTGAATAATACTTTCCTGTTGATCAGAAATCTTTATAGAAAGGGATCACAACACAAGACAGGTCACTAAAGCAATGGACTATCAAGAGGGAAAGCCTGTGGGCGGCACGGTGGCACAGTGGTTAGCACTGCTGCCTCACAGCGCCTGAGACCCAGGTTCAATTCCCGCCTCAGGCGACTGACTGTGTGGAGTTTGCACGTTCTCCCCGTGTCTGCGTGGGTTTCCTCCGGGTGCTCCGGTTTCCTCCCACAGTCACAAAGATGTGCAGGGTCAGGTGAACTGGCCATGCTAAACTGCCCGTAGTGTTAGGTAAGGGGTAAATGTAGGGGTATGGGTGGGTTTCGCTTCGGCGGGTCAGTGTGGACTTGTTGGGCCGAAGGGCCTGTTTCCACACTGTAATGTAATCTAAAAAAAAAGCAAGGGAAAGGGAACCAGCATTTCGGTCTCTATAGCACACACAGTAAATCTACCAAGGACAGAAAGAGACTGGTCTTTACTAGTCCTCCTAGAAATTGCAGAAAGCTCTGGCTGGGCCGTGTATTGGGTATAAGATATTGACATAGGAATGAAGACGCAGGAGAATGCTATTCAGCCCCTCGAAACCTCTCCACCATTTTAGGGCATGGCTGATCATCTACCTCAATCCTAGATTTTCACCTTACTCCCTCATCCCCTTACATCATTATTAACTAGAAATCAGCCAATCTCTTGAATTGACTTAATTACTACACTTCTACAAACCTGTGGGGTAGAGAATTCTAAAGATTAATGACCCTCTGACTGAAGCTCCTCTTCATCGCAGTCCTAAATGACTTGCCTTTTATTGTGAGACTTAGTCTTCTGGCTCTAGACCTCACAGCTAGATGAAGTATCCCTGCTGCACATATTTTGTTTATCCCTGTAAAGATTTGGCAAGTTTTTATGAAATCACTTATCATTCTCCTAAACACCAGAGAATACAGGCCTAATCTACTCAAATTTCCTTATAGGACAGTCCCACCATCCTATAAAATCAATCTGATGAACTTTCATTGCACTTCTTATATAAAGTGCATCATTCCTTTGGCAAGGTGACCACAACTACAGAAAATACTCAAAGTGCAGTTTCTGTTCTGAAGCACAACTTCTTTGCTCTTATTTTCAAATCCTTTTATGATAAGGGCAAGCATTCTGCTTGCTTTCTGATTTTCTTGCTCTACCTGCAAGCTAACGTTTAGTAATTTATGAACAAGGACACCTAGATCCCTTTGGATATAAACACTAGCTAATCTCACCATTTAAGAAATATTCTGCACTTTTGTTCCTCCTATCAAAGTGGATAATCTTGCACTTATCCATCTGCCATGACACTGCCACTCAGCCCATCTAAATCTCCTTGAATCCTGTTTTACATTCTCCTTACAACTCACATTTTCACCAACTTTTGCATTATCTGGAAATTTGAAATATTATAATTGGTCTCTACATCTAAATCATTAACATAGATTGTGAACTGCTCACACCACAACATTGATCCTTGTGGCACCCAACAGTCTGACAACATCAGAGTGACCCATTTATTCCTGCTCTTGGTCTGTTAACCAATGCTCAGTCCATGCTGGAATAATACCCCTAATCCCATAAATTTTAAATTTTGTTTCTTAACCTCCTGCGTGGGAGTTCATCAATTCCCTCTGAAAATTTAAATACACGCAATCCATTAGTTCCCCCTCATCAGCTCAGCTAATAACAGTCTCAAAACATTCAAGCTTCTCAAGCATACTTTCTCCTTCATAAATCCATACTGATTCTGTCCAATTAGACATTTTCCTAAATTTCCAGTCATCCTTGATAACAGATTCCAGCATTTTGCCCGTTACTGATGTCAGGCTAGCAAGTCTGTAATTACCTGGTGGTTTTCTTTGTCTCTCATTTATTAAAGCATGGAGCGGTACATTTGCAGTCTTCCAAACTGCAGATATGTTGCAGAATCAATGTAATTTTGAAAGACAATCACCAATGTTTATACTAGGTAAAAACAATGACTGCAGATGCTGGAAACCAGATTCTGGATTAGTGGTGCTGGAAGAGCACAGCAATTCAGGCAGCATCCGAGGACAGGCAAAATCGACGTTTCGGGCAAAAGCCCTTCATCAGGAATAAAGGCAGAGAGCCTGAAGCGTGGAGAGATAAGCTAGAGGAGGGTGGGGGTGGGGAGAGAGTAGCATAGAGTACAATAGGTCAGTGGGGAAGGAGATGAAGGTGATAGGTCAGGGAAGAGAGGGTGGAGTGGATAGGTGGAAAAGGAGCTGGGCAGGTCGGACAAGTCCGGACAAGTCGAGTTGCTGGAGGTTAGAAACTAGGATGAGGTGGGGGAAGGGGAAATGAGGAAACTGTTGAAATCCACATTGACGCCCTGGGGTTGAAGTGTTCCGAGGCGGAAGATGAGGCGTTCTTCCTCCAGGCGCCTGGTGGTGAGGGAGCGGCGGTGGAGGAGGCCCAGCACCTCCATATCCTCGGCAGAGTGGGAGGGGGAGTTGAAATGTTGAGCCACTGGGCGATTTGGTTGATTGATGCGGGTGTCTCTGAGATGTTCCCTAAAGCGCTCTGCTAGGAGGCGCCCAGTCTCCCCAATGTAGAGGAGACCGCATCGGGAGCAACGGATACAATAGATGATATTAGTGGATGTGCAGGTAAAACTTTGATGGATGTGGAAGGCTCCTTTAGGGCCTTGGATGGAGGTGAGGGAGGAGGTGTGGGCACAGGTTTTACAGTTCCTGCGGTGGCAGGGGAAAGTGCCAGGATGGGAGGGTGGGTCGTAGGGGGGCGTGGACCTGACCAGGTAGTCACGGAGGGAACGGTCTTTGCGGAAGGCGGAGAGGGGTGGGGAGGGAAATATATCCCTGGTGGTGGGGTCTGTTTGGAGGTGGCGGAAATGTCGGCGGATGATTTGGTTTATGCGAAGGTTGATAGGGTGGAAGGTGAGCACCAGGGGCGTTCTGTCCTTGTTGCGGTTGGAGGGGTTGGGTCTGAGGGCGGAGGTGCGGGATGTGGATGAGATGCGTTGGAGGGCATGTTTATACTATCCCTACAGCCATCTCTTTCAGCACTTTACGGTAAAAGTCATTATGGAGGCATCCTGAAGGTTTGTTAACATTTACTTTGATAATTCTCTTACACTATTTTTTAAAAATCAATTCTAATTTTGAAATCTGCACTCTCACCAGACCCTTGAGTCTTAAAGACTGACATACAGTACTTATTTAGTGTCTCTTCCACTTCATTTCCTATTACATATTCTGCTGTCTCTGCCTGCAGTGGACCCACGTTTTGTCTTTGTGAACATTTTCCTTTTTACACAATATAGAAGCATTTAAAATCCATATTTATGTTTTTACTATTTTACATTCATTTTTCTTTCTTTATCAATTTTTTGGTCCTCCTTTGCTGAATTCTAAAATTCTGAATCTCAGGCTTATGACTGTTTTGGGCAACTTTATAAGTCTCCCCCTTGAATCTAATACGATTTCGCCATGGCTACCTCACTTTTCCTGTTGGGTATTTTTGCCGTAAGAAAGAATGTTTTGAAAATTCTTTAAATATTACCCATTGCCTATCTGTCATCAAACACCTTAATGTGATTTTCAATCCAGCACAGCCATCTTCCTCCTCATATCTTCATCATTCCCCTCGCTTAGATTTAAAGCCCTGGTTTCAGAGTGAATATTTTCAAACTTAACGGAATGGTCACTATTCCCTAATGGTTCTTTTACAAGATTATTCATTATCCCTTTCTAATAGCATAATACTTGATCTAAAATAGCTTGTACCCTAAGTTTGTTCCTTAACATGTGGCTACAGAAAACTCTCCAGAATACATTCCAGGAGTTCATCCTCCACAACATCAGTGCTCATTAGATTTACCCCGTCTAGATTTAAATTGAAGCCAGCTATGATTGTTGCCTTCCTCTTGCTCTATGTCTCTCAAATTTCCTGGTTTATACAATCCCTATTTTATGACTATTGTTTGGTGGCCTAGATACTAATGTTTAATGCCTCTTTCTGTTTCTTAGATCCACTCAAATAGATTCTACCTTCTATTGTTCTGATTGGAGATTCTTTGATCTAATCTCTCGTTATGAGCACCGCTTCTATCTTCCTTTCTTTTTGACATATTCCTCCTAAATTGCAAATATACCTTAAAATTCAGTTGCTAGTACTGGTCACCATGCAACCATGTATCCATAATGGCAATTAAATTATACACTTTTACTTTTGCTAATGTCATAAACTCACCTATCTTGTTGTGACTGCTGCATATATTTAGATATAATGCTTTTAACGCCTTTAAAAAAAAACTATTATATAATGTAACCCTAGTTGATTTGATCCTTATTTCTGCAGCTTTCTGGTTTCATATATAACTTTTCTACCTCCGCAAACAGCTTTGTTTGTAATTTTTCTGAATTCCTTGTCCTCCTTATCCAGAGCCTTCATCTTCTTTGTACAAGTCCCACCTGCCCCAGATCCAGTCCCAATGCTTCAGAAATCGAAAGCATATGGTACTGAGAGCAATATCTTTGAGGTACTTTTCTTTCTATCTGTGGAAGTGCTATCAAACACAACCAAAAAACTTTTCCCATCATCCAATCACTTGTGGCTATTTTCACCTCATTCGCCACCACCATTAAATCACCCATGTTTCCAATTGCTCATGAAGACGAAAACAATAACACCAAATGTGAGGGAGAGGGCAAAATCAAAATGGAGTTGGAAGGGGCTTTAGGAGTCTCACTTTAAACTTTCTTGCCTACTTCATTAAATCTACTTTCAGGTTGAACAATAACCAGACACTGTGCTGCTTGATGTTTCGATGCGAACCAGGCAAAGACGGATTCTGGGTATTGTTGCATGTAGTTGGCGAAAGTGCTGACACCATTCTTGCCAGACAAACCAAACACAAGAAGCACAATGATGTTATTAAAACATTTGGCTCCTATTCAGTTTCAAGGTGAAACCACGTTAATTGACACAGCTAAAAGCCAGAAAACCAGTGAATCCATTATAATGGATTTGTATCACGTCATGGATTACTGCTAATATGGAAACTTGAATTAAGAGTTCATATGGAAGTGCACTGTAGTGGGGGGACAGGATTGAAGCCCTATCAGAATTTTTACAGATTAGAGAAGACCTATCGACCTGGTAGCTTCGCAAATAGGCTGGAATTTGCAAACACAACAGACTTCCCAGCCAAGAGGATAAAGAATTTTCCTGGGTTCAGCCTACTGGCTCTAAGTTCACTTTGTAAATTGAAGGGCTAGTACAACAGGAAGACAACACTCACAATTTGAAAGAGGTTGCCACATCTGCCATTCTTATCCATGTTGTTCGGGGGAAACTCCACATCAGTACGAACTGTAATATAAACTTCAGAACTTTAGTAACTGCTCATGAATGAATCAACAAAAGATAAACTGTTACACACAGATAGAAGCAGCTGTAACTTTGTCTCGAATAAACTAATAAAGACAAAGATACAGTTATACAGGAATTGAAAGCAATTGGCCATGTCTGGCAAAAGGAGGAGTGGAAGTAACATGAACAAAACTGCATTGGCACCTGTTTGATGTTGTATTGCCACAAAAGACAAGGTTTAGCCTGCATAAGAATTTAAGGAGTTAAAGTGGTGTTTTCAAACAGATAGCTAAGGCCAAATGTAACAATGAACAAAGAAGCTACTTCTGATAAGAAGGCAAGCTATGGAGATCCAAAATGGCGGCGGTCTGAGCGGTCTGCTGTGCTGGGGTCTGTGCCATACTCCGGGCGAGGTGGACCTTTACCCTCCCCCCCTCCCCCCGCCTCCACTAACCACCCCTAGGAGAAACATTAATATAGGGTTGAAGAACATCTAGAGCTGCTGAAACCGTGATTTTTCAGCTCGAGGATCTGGATGAAGGCGAATAAAGGCAAATGGGTGAAAGGAGTTCAGCAGGCAGGACACTCCTCTACTGTGCCAGGGGTGCCTGCAGCCATTGCCGAAAATCCCAGGGCGGGTCCTTTGGATTTAATGGGGCAGCAGCATTTACTCTCGGAGTCTGCTGAACTCTGAGAAAAGATTGAGGCAGTGCTGGATCCGATCTCTGCCATGCTGAAGAAACATGACCAGGAGATCCAAATATGGGACCGATGAGTGGAAGCAGTTCAGCACAGGACCGCAGCATCAGAGACCACGGCAGAGGTCTCGGGAGGACAGATCCGATCGCTGGAAGACCAGGTTCAGGTCCTTCAAGGACAAGTGGATGACCTGGAAAATAAACGAAGAAGGAAAATCTTACAGCTCGTGGGTTCCCAGAGTGCGAGGAAAGCGAGGATCTGATTGGATTCCTGGGGAAGTGGCTCTTGAAGTTTCTGGGGCTAGAGGTAGAATCGGACCGGTAAGTGTGGAGCGGGGCCACCGGCTTGCAATGTGCAGGTCCAGGTCAGACCCACACCCCCGCCCGGTCCTAGTGCGACCCCAGAACTATAAAGAAAAACAGTTAATGATTGAAATAGCAAGAAGACTGGGAAGAGATCCACAAGCTTTAACATATAAAGACTCAAGAATAATGTTCTTTCAAGACTTCTTTGGAGCCATAATTAAGAAAAGAAAGGCATTTGATGAAGTCAAGAGGAAATGAGCAAACCTAAACATTCAATATTCCTCGAGGAACCCGGTGGTGTTGTGTTTCGCTTACAGAGGGACGGTTTACAATTTCAATTCGGCAGAAAAGAGAACCCTTTGAAAGAAAGGACCTGGTTTGGGAGGGGCATTGTTATGGACAATGGTACAGCTTTTCTTTACTTTCTCTTCCCCCTTTTCTTTTCTCTCTCCCTTTTTGTGGTTATCGGTCTTATAGATTCTATACTGCCTTCGGGTCTAAAGCCTGATTTGTTTAACATTTTTATCGGTTAGTTATTATCTGGGGTGTTTTTCTTTCCTGTCCTTTTCTGGTTTGGGGGTGGCTTTATCCGTGGTTGAGATGTATGGAGAAGAGGTATAGAGGGGGGAAGGTGGGCGTCCATTGTTAACTCTCAGAATGTAAATAACATGTTCTCTTTGTGAATTGCCTGGGACTGAGCATGGCCTCTGCTGGAAGGAGCCGGGATGGTTGCAAAGATTGGGAGGATTGCCCCCTATGGGCAAGGGGGGAGATCTCTAGTGAATTGGGGTTTATTTGGATGTTTGTTTAAGTTAAATGTAGTGGTTAGTTTTTTTAGTTATAGTAGTTTTCAAAGGAGTAGTTTTTAGATTATTTTGAGTTAATGTTTTTCTGGCTCGCTGCACCTCAAATAAGCTTCCTCCTTTTGGGAAACCACGGGCTGCCCTGGATGACCATGGCTCGTGATTTGTTCAGGTGGTGCACCTGGAATGTAAAGGGAGCCATTCCCCCATTAAAAGAGAGAAAATGCTGTCAAGCCTAAGGAAGGCAAGGGTGGACATCACTCTGCTGCAGGAGAGACACATAACTGATAAGAAACATCTGAAACTACAGCGGGGGGTTATGATAGGGTATTCTTCTCTTCCTTTAGCTCCAAGAGTAGAGGAGTGGTTATTCTGGTAAGAAGGGACCTCCCATTCCAGGTAATTGTGCAAATTAAGGATGGACATGGACGGTTCATCACTCTTAAAGCTCTAATACATGGAGAAGAGTATGGAGTCCTGAATGTCTATTGTCCCCCTGGAAATGTGTATAAGGTATAAGAAGGCAGGGAAAGAGTTAAGTTCTGAATTTTGGGAAACAAGAGGTTCAGCTGAGCATGACTCAGATCAGATAAGACCAATGGGGTTCTGAGGGTAAGGGTAATGGGTTAATGAGGTGGAAAAGAAGTCATTATTTAGAGCCATTTAACAATATTGGAAGCATTCAGTATGCAAGGTCAGCTAACAAGGGGAAAAGTATCCATTATATAATCCAGTTAATAAGGTTAAGAGCATTCATTGTGTAACAGTAAAGGGCCTAGTCTCTGCTATTGATACTCACTGATTGTAATGGTCACCCAAATAATATGCATGCTGCCTTATCTGGATGCTCCTCCCTGTAAAATGATTATATAGTTCATTGAGGAACCGCTGTTTGAGAGAAGACAATGAACTCATGTCTCTGTGCACATGGGAAATCGTTCTCTCTCCCTCCAGGGTCCGGAATAAAGATGAAGGAGGTAAAACTGTACTGTGTCTCTGAGTGCTTTCCTTGACTTGGGGAAGAAATAGGACAACAATATCGGCGTGGTCGGCAGGATCCAAACGGGTAGTTATGATTGGACGGTGTCAGCAGCCACCTGGAACATTGGTGTTTTGAGATGGACGGGACCACAAGGTAAGATGATAAACCTTGGTCCCTCTTGAGAGTCCTGTGTGCTGGAGACAGTCCCCTCACTCGATCGCTCTCTACTCTACGGATTCCTTGAATGGTAATTAGTTCAGTTGAGAGACACAGTTTCGCAAGCATGCGGGCAGAGGTTCGAGTCCTCTGTACTGCAATTGGGGGGAGGAGGGTGTGATTGAGGTTTGAGTCCTCTATGCGGTACTGGGGTTAGAGTCCCTTTGGGGGGTGGGGGGAGGGATGGAATTGAGGTTTAGGTCTTCCGCACTGTGCTGAAGTTCAAGCTTTCTGTGTTCAAGTGAACTTCGAGTTCTCTGTATTTGAGGTTTGAGCTTTTTGTGTTTAATTGGGATTCGCGTTTTCTGTGTTTAAGTTGGTTTTGAGCCCTAGTGAGGAGTAAAGTGAGAAAGGGGTTTAAGTCCACTTGTGGCAAAATTTGAGGCTCTGTGAATCTTTGTTCTGGGAGAAGAGAGCGGCTTGGATTGTGGCACCATGTGGTCCGTTGCCAGGGCTTTCTCTTTTTGTAAGTGTCACTTCAGCAAGAGGATGCAAAAAAAAGAGAAACGCTGAAACTAAGGCTGTATGAATACTTGGCTTGAAAAAGGAAAGTTTCAATGTAAACTGTGCCATGCTGTGTGTTTGATATTTAAAAATTTTGGTTTGTTAAAATCCTGGTTCAGAAAATCCTTTTAAGTAACTATTTTGCCTTGTTTGAATCAGAATCTGAATTCAATGTGTTTTGTGGGCTATGCAATGGGGTAGATTTTGTTTTTACGTTGAAATTGTACAACATTATGTCCTTTTTAAAATTATCAACCATGTAACCTTAAAACAAATTGATTAAGGGCCTTGAGCCCCTGAGTTGTTTGAAATTCTCCAGTTCCCTGGATGCTGCCTGACCTGCTGCGCTTTTCCAGCAACACATTTTCAGCTCTGATCTCCAGCATCTGCAGTCCTCACTTTCTCCTCAGAAATTCTACAATGCTTACTTAAAAAAAAAACAATTGTGTCAGTGTTCACGCTTTCGCCAGATGAGAGTGTTGTATTATAATATCTTTGCTGCTGTGTTTTTAATGCAGAGTGCTCACAAAAAGAAAAGTGCACTTAGAGTTTAATGTTTTGTTAAGACTTTAGAGAATATTAGAACTTGAGGCTGAACTGGTTAAATTCTGTTAAATATTGTTTGACTTCATTGGCCCTCCTTCATATTGCAAAGTCAAAGAATGTTGATCTCTCCCAGAGTTGCCACTGTAATTCCGACAGTTTTATTTGGGAAATTTCATTTGGAGTACATATTTTAAAATTTGTTTCCCACAAATATTTGAGATTTAAATCTGAACTGAAACTGCCTCTTCAATTGCTAAAGCACAGGAAACATTTTGTTGTTTTCTTGCTGCTCCTGACTTTTGAAATACTTTTCCTGACAGCTTTCACGTTCGCCAGGTATCAATTTGTTAAAAGGAAATAATTTTTGAATAACCTGAACAGAGACACCAGAGGGTTTGACTTTAGGACCACTGATTGTTGTTTGTAATTGACTGAATTGTTTAGGCAGTACAATTTAGAAGTTTATGGATTGTATAAAACTTGATAATGTCATAAATAGTGAACAGCGTAACAGACTTCAAGACGACTGAGAATATTGAAATAGGCAGACACAATTTAGTGTAGTTATATGTGTGACTGTCTTCATACTGATAACCACCTTGGCAAGGAAAGAATGAGAGAGGAAATGCAAAGATACTTTCAGCAGCTAACATTGTCTCTAGAGTTTTTCCATTCACAGGTAAAGCATTCTTTTGGACCACCGCACACCCCTCCACAACCTGATCCAATGAATTCAATTAGCTCCCCAGTCAGAGCATGAAAAGTGAAGAAGCTAACAACAATGAAGGGGAGGTCGGTACACTTTTTGTCAGTGTTTTTCCTACGGACATTGAACCACGTGAGCTTTACCTTTTCTTTCGATTGTTTGAGGGATATGAAGGTTCACTAATCAAGCTAACATCAGAATAGCCAGTTGACCTTGTTGCATTTGGCAGCAGAGTGGGAATGAAAGCAGAGGGGAGTGCTGCTTTCACCTAGCCTGCTGCTGCACCTGCTGCACTGCACACTCAGATGCACTGGTATCCTCCATCTGAAGCATCTCTGCAAGGGCACAAGTCTCATCAGTTTTGTGAAACATTTAACTGCCCTTATCCAAGAATTCAGATTTCTCCAAGGAGTCATGCAACAACAGACTGAATTTTGTTTTCAGGTTGGGCTTTACTAAAGGAGATTTTGGAGAACTGGCTCATTCCCACTCAACTTGGAGGAGATGGAGTGGTCACTAAGGACTGTGAATTTAATAACTTTACTGGTGGATTTTCTTTTCCACATGGGAGGATTCTTTGAATTCTATTTACTGTAATGGACTAATATTTTTTGTTGTTATAATCATTGTATGCTGTGTGTCAATGTTTTGCTTAAATGCTGGCTGTCAGATTCCTATGAAATCTGGTAATGCCATCTCAGTGGTTATCATGGAATGATAAAAGGTGGAAATGAGAATGTGTATAGGGTATAAGCAGGCAGGGAAAGAATTAAGTTCTGAGTTTTGTGGAACAAGAGGTTCAGCTGAGCATGACTCAGATCGGATAGGAACTTACAGTTAACAATAGGGTGGTGGGGGTGAGAGTAATGGGTTAACAAGGTGGGAAAGCATTCACTATGTAGAGCCATTTAATAATATTGGAAGTATTCAGTATGCAAGGTCAGCTAACAAGAGGAAAAGTATCCATTGTATGAATCCAGTTAACAAGGTTAAGAACATTCATTGTATAACAGTAAAGGGCTTGGTCTCTGCTACTAATACTCATTGATTGTAATGGTCGCCCAATTAATATGTATGTTGCCTTATCAGGATGCGCCTCCCTGTAAAATGATTGTATAGTTCACTGAGAAACTGCTATTCCAGAGAAGATCATGAACTCATGTCTTTGTGCACATGGGGGATCGTTCTCTCTCCCTCCAGGGTCCAGAATAAAGATGAAGGAGGTTCAACTATACTGTGTCTCTGAGCGTCTTTGCTTCGACTAAGTGGGGGGGGGGGGGGAATGGGACCCTCTTAAATTTCTAATTGATGCATCTTGGGGTGTGCCTATGATTATAGGTGGGTATTTTAACCGCCTAATGGATCCCAGGATAGACAGGGTACCAAGGGGCCTGGCGGGCACACCCGTGCAATCTAGACAGCTGGTGGACCTTTGTGAGGAGTTGGAATGAGTTGATGTGTGGAGGTAACTCCACCCTAATGGAGGAGACTTTACTTTCTATTCCAACCCACACAAGTGCCACACGCAAATTGACATGTTCCTTATGCTGTCGGTCTGTTTGGACAGAATATTGGCTTGCAAAATTGGGAATATAATTATCTTGAATCATGTGTCAGTGTATTTCGATGGCGGGATAGATGCACAGCCATTCCTGTTAAGGGCTAGCAAATTTGCTGAGTACATTACAGGGCCTTCTGGGTATCAACTTGGTTCGGCCAGTAATGCGTCGGTACTTTGGGAGACCACTAAGGCATATTTACGAGGCCTGACCATTTCATATTCAATGACTAGAAAGAGGCAGAGAGGAGAGCAGCAATGGACGCTGGAGGCCTGGCTAAAAAAGCATATTCTAATAGCATCTCCAGGGTGGCAAGGCACCAGGGCCAGATGGATTCCCAAATAAGTTTTATAAGGAATTCGTAAATGTATTGATGGAGCCACTTTTGGGGATGTGCAGTCATTCAGGATTGTCTTCCGCCCTCTCTTAGAAAGGCTAATGTCTCCTCGTTTTAAAGAAGGGGAAAGACCCTGACGAATGTGCCTCATACAGACCAATTTCACTGTTGAATGTACATTTTAAAATTCTTTCAAAGGTGCTGGCCCTGAGGTTGGAAAAGGTATTGCCCGATATTATAAAAGAAGATTAGACGGGTTTTATCAAGGGTCGTAGTTCTCCCAACAATATCAGGAGGGTACTGAACATAGTGCAGGTATGCCAGCAAAGATTGATCCCGGGTTTGGTGGTCTCTCTAGATGCGGAAAAGGCGTTTGACCGGATAGAATGGCCGTGCCTCTTTGGGGTCCTAGAGCACTCTGATCTGGGGGGATCCTTTGCCAGGTGGGTGACAGTGTTGTCATCACAAGGCGCAGTCATCACAAATGGCACTAAGTCGGATAACTTTAATATTGGGAGAGGAAGTCGACAGGGATCTTCTCTCCCACTGCTGCCATTTACCATAGTAATTGAGTCGTTAGCCGAGGCTATCAGGAGGGATCCTGAAATAGTGGCATCAAGGGTGGGAATGGGGGAGCATAAGATCGCCCAATACGCTGACAATGTCCTTTTGTTCTTGGCCAATCCGGAAAAATCCATACCCTGATTGATACAAAAAATTAATTTATTTGGCAGTTTTTTTGGGATACAGGATCAACTTTACAAAATCGGAAGCCATGCCAGTGGGGGGGGATTTAGTGGAGGTGTCTGATCTGCATCATGGAATGCAGTTCCCATTTAGATGGTCGTCAAAAGGTTTTTTGTATTTGGGAATTTTTATTACTCCTGCCTTTCACCAGTTGTATAAAGCTAACTATGTCCAACTACTGGAGAGGATAAAGCAGGATTGGCAGTAGTGGGAGGGGTTACCGTTATCATGGTTACCTCAGGAGAATGCTCCCGTTGTTGCTACCCAGACAAGTGTTATGGAAGCTCAATGATTGGCTAGGGTTTTTCATTTGGTGTCATCGGTCCCCCTAATTAAATTTACTAAATTACAACTCCCGCAGGGTGGGGGGGGAAGGGGGAGTGGACCTACCGGACTTGAAGAAATATCAAATAAGTGCCCTGTTAGCATATGTGGGTGACTGGGTATGAGGGGTTTCCGTGTTGATTTGGCTTGACGTTGAAGCCTCACAGTCAAGATGTTCCCTAGTTAATCTATTAATTATGGATACGATGAAATCCGTGACCAAGCAATGTAAGAGCCCGATCATTTTAAATACGGTGAAAGCTTGGAGGATAATGAAGCAAGATGAAGGCAATTGGCTTAAGACCTTGCCATTTCTCCCATTGGTGGGACGACAGGGGTTTAGACCTGGGGCAAAGGACTCTGGTTTTAAGACATGGGAGAATAAGGGAATCTCTTGTTTGGGAGATTTATTTGAGGGGGAGATCTTGATGTTGTTTAGTCAACTAAGTCAGAAATATGGATTGTCTTTTCTGGCACTTTCAGATAAGGGATTATATATAGAGGAAGACCATGCTCCTGGCTCAGACTTACACGTCAGACGTGGAGAAAAGAGTGCTCTAGTGTACGGGCGCTCTTTCAGTTAGTACTCTGTATCATTTACAGAAAGGGCATGCCTTAGGAGATGTGGAGAGACTATGTAGGACTTGGAATCTGGAACTAGGAGAGGGTATTTATTGGAAACATGGGAAGATATATGGGCAAATGTAAAGAAAATCTCAGTATGTAACAAAGCGCAGGCCATGCAATTGAAGATCTTACACAGGGGTCATACGGTGCCAGAGCTAAATCAAAAGAGGAACGTCTCCAGAATGTCCCAAATGTAACATTAGTATAGGCACTGTTATTGGTCATGTTGTAAGATCCAGAGATACCGGAGTGCTATAGTAAGGGAGCTGAAGTAAATCCTGGGAATTGAAGTCAAGGTGGATCCAGTATTTCTTGTTCTGGGGTCGCCAAATTTGCCCTCTCTGGGGGAACACGGGAAGAGACTGTGTAACATTCTCATCCACTGTGCAAAGAAGAACATTCTAATGAATTGGACGACAGAAAACCCTCCCAGATCTTATGGGATGGTGCAGGCTGGTAATGGGGCATCACCCCAAGACTACCTCACAAATATGGTGCACGTCCATACAGAGCAATTTTATAAAACATAGCGGCCCTTTCTAAATTATATACACACAGACTTGTCAGCAATATTAACCAGGGCTGTGGCTATAGCCGTGGGAGTCAGATTGGATGGCCCATGGGGCTCTGGGAGGGGAAGGCTGGGAAATACAATGACTGGTGCTCCCAGGGATGGGAGCTTCAATGGAGGTGTGGTGAGTGAAATAGAATAAAGCAATGTGATGTAATTTAATTTAATTTGAATTCAACTTAATTTAACTTTTATTTAATTTGATTGTAGTTTAGTTAAAGTTAAGTAGATATGTTGTTCTAGTAGAATAGTAGGTAGTTTATTATTCATAGTATTGTGATATGACACTGTTGTACTATCTCTATCTTTTTGTATTCTGGTTATATATATATATATATTATAGTTGCTTTTGTAAAAGATTGGAAAAAGTTTTTAATAAAAACATTTAAAAGAAAAGAAGGCAAGCTGCAGACTTGCAGTAATTTGGATGAAAGAATTTAAAGAATCATCAATAATAACTTGAACGATGAAAATTTGTATAAGAATCGAACACCAGAACTCCACCTTTAACAGGTGCCAATGCCAACAGTTTTGTTCATTTAGCCTCAATCCAGAAGACAATTTTACATAAGGATCAAACCCTGGACACTTCCAGAGATAGACACTGTTGATGGAATCTGGTCAAATTCCATCATTAATCAAGTAACAGTCAAGTTAGATTGTGAGGCTTAACTTGCTTACTTGAGGGATCTTAATTTTGGTTACTACATGTGATAAAGTTTAAATTGTTCTTTCAGTACTTGATTATCTGTGAGATTTCTTAATCAGTAGCTGAAATAAAGGGAAAAACCTGGGTAATCCAAGATGGAAGACAGGAAATAATTGTGGGTGCAGGAACTGCTCCTTTTTTGAGGTATTTTAGGTCTTGGAGCTGATTTCTTCAAATTCCAGGAGCAGTAATACAGTTGATAAGTTGTTGCATTGTTTCGGAACTTTGGGGATAGAGGATCATAACAACAGCTCTTTAAAAAGGAGGAAGAGAGACAAAGGCAGCAGCCACATGGTCAGAGCAAGAAACCTACACTGCTGTCAGACACAGTGGTGAATCTGCACAGCTACTGCCTCTGCTGTTTGATTGAAGCATCTCTGGATATCGGAGTGCATCGAAGAAAAATGAACAAACAGCAAAATTCACAGCTGACCTTGGAGGAACCTATATGGGAGAGCTCACAGCATGGGAGCAGCTAAGTGCATAGTTTTTAACATGTAACCTTGCTGTAAGTCTACAGTAGTGAGTACAGTGGGTTCTTTGTGATTAGATGCTAGATTGAGATGTCTCTTGATTAAACTTTTAAACTATAAAACGTGGGATTAAGTTAGCTCAGAGGAATGTTTTTTAGAGCAGTAAGATGGTGCTATTTTCTGGGTTTGTTAAGGAATAAAGATGGCCTTTAGTAGAGTGATGTGCTGTTCCTGTCAAATATGGAAAATTGGGGAGAGTTTCCATCTTACTGATGATTATGTCTGCATGAAGTGTCTTTGGTTGGGAGTCCTAAAGGTTGCATGGATTGGTTGGAGCGGCAGTTAGAGACAATGAGGAATTTACAGGAGCTGGGGTGTGTGTTGATGGCAGTTATAAGAAGGGAGAAAAGCTGCAGATACTTTCAGGTAGATGGGTTACCTCCAGGAAAGGTAGGAGAGGGAGGCAGGTAGTGCAGAAGTCTCCTATGGGTATTGCCATCTCAAACAAGTATGCCATTTTTGAAAGTATAGAGGGTGCTGGACTCTGAGGGGAATGTAACATGAACAGCCAAGTTTCTGGTACTGAGACTGGCTCTAATGTAATGAGGGGTATGTCAGATTCCAAGTGATCGATTGTAATAGGAGACAGATGTATCTGGGGCCGGCAGCAAGAAATCAGAATGGTGTGTTGTCTCCCTGGAGCCAGGATTAAGGATATCTCGGAAAGAGTTCAGAATATTCTCAAAAGGTAGAGAGATCAGCAGAATGTCATTGTGCACATTAGAACCAATGACATAGGAAGGGAAAAGGATGAGATTCTGAAGGGAGAATACTGAAAGTTAGGCAGGAATTTAAAAGGACGCAATTAAGGGTAGTAATATCTGGATTAGGAGGATAGAGTAAATGAATGCATGGCTGAGGAGCTGGTGCAGGGGAGAAGGGTTCACATTTTTGGATCATTGGAATCTCTTCTAGGGTAGAAGACCTTTTTAAGAACGATGGATTGCACCTGAATTGGAAGGGGAATAATATACTAGCAGGGAGATTTTCCAAAGCTACATGGGAGGATTTAGATGAGTAAGGTTGGGGGTGGGGTTGGGGGGATGCGTGGAGAGAGGACCCAGGGAGATAGTGAGGAAAGATGTCAATTTAAGACTGGTACAGTTGGGAAAAGAAGCGAGTTAAACAGCCAGGGCAGACAGGAACAAAGCAGAGAACGAGGTAGGATTGATAAATTAAACTGCATTTATTTCAATGCAAGAGGCCTAACAGGGAAGGCAGATGAACCCACAGCATGGTTAGGAACATGGGACTGGGATATCAGAGCAATTACCGAGAGGTGGCTCAGGGATTGACTGGACTGGCAGCTTAATGTTCTAGGATGCAAATGCTTTAGGAAGGATAGAAATGTGGGCAAGAGAGGAGGGGAGGTGGCATTTTTGATAAGGGATAACATCTGTACTTAGGGAGGATATTCCTGGGAATACGTCCATGGAGGTCATTCGGTAGAACTGAGAAATAAGAAAGAGATGATCACCTTATTGGGATTATACTATAGACACCCCAATAGTCAGCAGGAAATTGAGAAACACATTTGCAAGGAGATTTTAGTTATCTGTAAGAATAATAGAGTGGTTATGGTAGGGGATTTTAACTTTCCAAACATAGACTGGGACTGCCATAGTGTTAAGGCTGTAGATGGAGAGGTATTTGTTAGGTGTGTACAAGAAAATTTTCTTATTCAGTATGTGGATGTACCTATTAGAGAAGGTGCAAAACTTGACCTACTCTTGGGAAATAAGGCAGGGCAGGTGACTGAGGTGTCAGTGGGGGAGCAGTTTGGGACCAGCGACCATAATTCTATTAGTTTTAAAATAGTGTTGCAAAAGGATAGTCCAGATCTAAAAGTTAAAGCTCTAAATTGGCGGAAGGTCAGTATTGACGATATTAGGCAACAACAAAAGCTGATTGGGGGCAGATGTTCGCAGGTAAAGGGATGGCTGGAAAATGGGAAGCCTTCAGAATTAAGATAACGGGAGTCCACAGACAGTATGTTCCTGTCAGGGTGAAAGAAAGGCTGGTAGGTATAGGGAATGCTGGATGGCTAGAGAAATTGAGTGTTTGGTTAAGAAAAAGAAGGAAGCATATGTCAGGTATAGACAGGATAGAGCGAGTGAATCCTTAAAAGAGTATAAAGGCAGTAGGAATATACTTAAGAGGGAAATCAGGAGGGCAAAAAGGGGACATGAAATAGCTTTGGCAAATAGAGTTAAGGAGAATCCAAAATGATTTTATAAATACATTCAGGACAAAAGGGTAACTAGGGAGAGAAAGAACTCCTCAAAGTTCAACAAAGCAGCCTATGTGTGGAACCATAGGAGATGGGAGAGATATTATATGTGTATTTTGCATCGGTGTTTACTGTAGAGAAGAACATGGAAGATACAGAATGTGGGGACATAGATGGTGACATCTTGGAAAATGCCCATATTACAGAGGAGGAGGTGCTGGATGTCTTAAAATGCATAAAGGTGGATAAATCCCCAGGACCTGATCAGGTGTAGCTCAGAACTGTGGGAAGCTAGGGAAGTGATTGCTCGGCTCCTTGCTACAATATTTATATTATCGATAGTCACAGGTGAGGTGCTAGAAGACTGGAAGTTGGCAAATGTGGTGCCACTGTTTAAGAAAGGTTGTAAGGAAAAGCCAGGGAACAATAGAATAGTGAGCCAGACATCGGTAATGGGCAAGTTGTTGGGGGGAATCCTGAGGGACAGGATGTACATGCATTTGGAAAGGCAAGGACTGATTAGGGATAGTCAACATGGCTTTGTGCATGGGAAATCATGTCTCACAAACTTGATTGAGTTTTTTGAAGAAGGATTGATGAGGGCAGAGTGGTGGACGTGACCTGGATGGACTTCAGTAAAACAAGGTTCCTCATGGTAGACTGGTTAGCAAGGTTAGATCACATGGAATACAGGGAGAACTAGCCATTTGGATACAGAACTACCTTGAAGGTAGAAGACAGAGGGTAGTGGTGGAGGGTTGCTTTTCAGACTGGAGGCCTGTGACCAGTGGTGTGCCACAAGGATCGGTGCTGGATCCACTGCTTTTTGTCATTTATTTAAATGGTTTGGAAATGAACATAAGAAGTATAGTTAGTAAGTTTGCAGATGACATCAAAATTGGAGGTGTAGTGGACAGCAAAGAAGGTTCCCTCAGAGTACAATGGGATCTTGATCAAATGAGCCAATGGGCTGAGGAGCGGCAGATGGAGTTTAATTTAGAGAAATGTGGGGTGCAGCATTTTGGAAAGGCAAATCAGGGCAGAACTTATACACTTAATGGTAAGGTCCTAGGGAACATTGCTGCACAAACAGACCTTGGAGTGCAGGCTCATAGTTTCTTGAAAGTGGAGTTGCAGATAGATTGGATAGTGAAGAAGGTGTTTGGTATGTTTCCTTCATTGGTCAAAGCATCGAATAAAGGAGTTGCTAGGTCATTTTGCAGCTGTACAGGATATTGGTTAGGCTACTTTTGGAATATTGTGTGCAATTCTAGTCTGCTTCCTATCAGAAGGATGTTATGAAACTTGAAATAGTTCAGAAAAAATTTACAAGGATGTTGCCAGGGTTGGGGCGGCATGGTGGCTCAGTGGTTAGCACTGCTGCCTCACAGCACCAGGGTCCCAGGTTCAATTCCAGCCTCAGGTGACTGTGTGGAGTTTGCACATTCTCTCTGTGTCTACGTGGGTTTCCTCCGGATGCTCCGGTTTCCTCCCACAGTCCAAAGATGTGCGGGTCAGGTGAATTGGCCATGCTAAATTACCCATAGTGTTAGATGCATTAGTCAGAGGGAAATGGGTCTGTGTGGTTTACTCTTCGGAGGGTCGGTGTGGATTTGTTGGGCTGAAGGGCCTGTTTCCGCACTGTAGGGAATCTAATCTAATTAATGGACCCTTCTTAAGGGCCAAGGCTTCACCTATAGGGCGGCACAGTGGCTCAGTGGTTAGCACTGCTGCCTCACAGCGCCAGAAACCCGGGTTCAGTTCTCACCTCAGGCAACTGACTGTGTGGAGTTTGCACGTTCTCTCCGTGTCTGCGTGTGTTTTCTTCAGGTGCTTCGGTTTCCTCCCACAGTTTAAAGATGTGCAGGGCCAGTGAATTGGCCATGTTAAACTGCCCATAGTGTTAGGTGCATTAGTCAGGGGTGAATGTAGGGGAATGGGTCTGAGTGCGTTGCTCTTCGGAGGGTCAGTGTGGACTTGTTGGGCCGAAGGGCCTGTTTCCATACTGTAGGGAATCGAATCTAATCTAATTTCCCACTCGAGGGAGAGGCTGAATAGGCTGGGACTGTTTTTCTTGGAGCATCAGAGGCTGAGAGGTGACTTTATAAAGGTTTATAAAATCTTGAGGGGCATGGACAGGGTCTTTTCCCTGGGGTGGGGGAGTCCAGAACTCGATGGCATAGGTTTAGGGTAAGAGGAAAATAACTTAAAAGGAATCTAAGAGACAACTTTTTCATGCAGAGCATGGTGCATTTCTGGAATGAGCTGCCAGAGAAAGTGGTAGAGGCTGGTACAATTGCAACATTTAAAATGCATCTGGATGGATATATGAATAGGAATGGTTTAGAGGGATATAGGCCGGGTGCTGCTAAATGGGACTAGATTAGGTTAGGACATCTGGTGAGCATGGATGAGTTGGACTGAACAGTCTGTTTCCGTGCTGTACATCTCTATGACTCTTTAAGTTATAGTGATCTACCCACAACACAACACTGCCCAGCCAGCAACATTGAATGCTACACATGCCATAACACAGTACATTTTCACTAGTTTAGCAAAGTATCAGTCGGATAGTTCAACCTCTGACCAGGAATATTTCAAAGCAGGTCACCTGAGTTTGCAACTGTACAAGAAGCCCATGCTGCCAATGACCAGGAGACATTCGGCTTGAGGGAAGTTGTAATTCAACAATGGAAAGTAGCTAATATGTATTATCCAGGGAGAAGTAACACTTGGGTACAAACTGCATAATTCCCAAATTCTGGATCAGTGGTGCTGGAAGAGCACAGCAATTCAGGCAGCATCCGACGAGCAGCAAAATCGACGTTTCGGGCAAAAGCCCTTCATCAGGAATAAAGGCAGAGAGCCTGTAGCGTGGAGAGATAAGCTAGAGGAGGGTGGGGGTGGGGAGAAAGTAGCTATAATTCCCAAATTGTTAGTCCACGAAAATGCCAGAAACCGCCTACAAATTGACTCTATCAGCAGTGTATCA
Source organism: Chiloscyllium plagiosum (assembly GCF_037043375.1). Classification (NCBI taxonomy): domain Eukaryota; kingdom Metazoa; phylum Chordata; class Chondrichthyes; order Orectolobiformes; family Hemiscylliidae; genus Chiloscyllium; species Chiloscyllium plagiosum. Next base: position 47,638,570 of record NW_028270172.1, on the reverse strand, counting down.
CCAAACTATACAACTTCTTGAGCTGAATAACATCATGGTAAAGCTCACATTTAAACACCAAAAGGAGCTGAAACAAGTGAATGCTGTACAGAAACTAGAATAGTCTCACTCCTTCAAAGACACTGCTGATGTAATTATCGTAATTATCATTTACACGTTGAAGCCATTCTGTTGAAGGTTTTTTTTCGAAAGATAGCTATCAGCAACAACTTATGTTTTATTTTAAATGGTGGTTGCAATATTTCGGAACATGAAAGAGCAACAAATCAAAACAGCCAGGACACTGTTTCTTTTTACAGTGGTTTAGAAACTGAAAGCAATAGAAAGCAATTTGGATTGTTTATAATACAGGGTTGTATCAACAATTACTTAGGGTCTAGATTAGAGTGGTGCTGGAAAAGCACAGCAGGTCAGGCATCATCCGAGGAGCAGGAAAATCGACGTTTCGGGCAAAAGCCCTTCATCAGGAATAGAGGCAGAGTGCCTGAAGAATGGAGAGATTATCTCAATTAGATTATCTCACTTTATCATACGTAGCAATAAGTAACCACATAGGTCAACTGTTTGACCTTGTATTTTGTAATTACTGACCTTTTGGGATTATTATTAAACTGCAAAAGCAAAAATGATCATGAACAAATATTAAAAGAAAATTAGCCAACAGAATTCACAGCATAGATTTTACTATCACACTGATCAACAGATACTTTCACTACAGCACCATTACTTTTTCCTGCTAAATAGAAAACTTTGATAAAGACATAATGTAGCAATATCATAATCTAACATCACAGGCTGCCTTGCTCTTCTTTCCATAGGTGCTGACTGTATGACAACACGTTACATTTATTTACATATTTTACACGGTAAAACTTACAGATTACTTACTTACAGTGTGGAAACAGGCCCTTCGGCCCAACAAGTCCACACCGCCCCGCCGAAGCGCAACCCACCCAGACCCATTCCCCTACATTTACCCCGGCACCTAACACTATGGGCAATTTAGCATGGCCCATTCACCTGACCTGCACATCTTTGGACTGTGGGAGGAAACCGGAGCACCCGGAGGAATCCCACGCAGACACGGGGAGAATGTACAAACTCCACACAGTCAGTCGCCTGAGGTGGGAATTGAACCCGGGTCTCTGGCGCTGTGAGGCAACAGTGCTAACCATTGTGCCACCATGCCACCCATAAACATATCAAGTAACTTCATAGAAATTATATTTTAGGGCAAGTAACTTTGAGGATAGACAAGTCCCCCGGGCCTGACGGGATATATCCTAGGATTATGTGGGAAGCAAGAGAGGAAATTGCAGTACCGTTGGCAATGATCTTTTCGTCTTCACTGTCAACGGGGGTGGTACCAGGGGACTGGAGAGTGGCGAATGCTGTGCCCCTGTTCAAAAAAGGGAATAGGGATAACCCCGGGAATTACAGGCCAGTTAGTCTTACTTCGGTGGTAGGCAAAGTAATGGAAAGGGTACTGACGCATAGGATTTATGAGTATCTGGAAAGACACTGCTTGATTAGGGACAGCCAGCACGGATTTGTGAAGGGTAGGTCTTGCCTTACAAGTCTGATTGAATTATTTGAGGAGGTGACCAAGCATGTGGAGAGGGTAGAGCAGTGGATGTAGTATACATGGATTTTAGTAAGGCATTTGATAAGGTTCCCCATGGTAGGCTTATGCGGAAAGTCAGGAGGCATGGGATAGAGGGAAATTTGGCCAATTGGATAGAAAACTGGCTAACCGGTCGAAGTCAGAGAGTGGTGGTAGATGGCAAATATTCAGCCTGGAGCCCAGTTACAAGTGGAGTTCCGCAGGGATCAGTTCTGGGTCCTCTGCTGTTTGTAATTTTTATTAATGACTTGGATGAGGGAGTCGAAGGGTGGGTCAGTAAATTTGCAGATGATACGAAGATTGGTGGAGTTGTGGATAGTGAGGAGGGCTGTTGTCGGCTTCAAAGGGACTTAGATATGATGCAGAGCTGGGCTGAGGAGTGGCAGATAGAGTTCAACCCTGCTAAGTGTGAGGTTGTCCATTTTGGAAAGACAAATAAGTATGCGGAATACAGGGTTAACGGTAGGGTTCTTAGTGAGGTGCAGGAACAGAGGGATCTTGGGGTCTATGTTCATAGATCTTTGAAAGTTGCCACTCAGGTGGATAGAGCTTGTAAGAAGGCCTATGGTGTATTAGCGTTCATTAGCAGAGGGATTGAATTCAAGAGTCGTGAAGTGATGTTGCAACTGTACAGGACTTTGGTTAGGCCACATTTGGAGTACTGTGTGCAGTTCCGGTCGCCTCACTTTAGGAAAGATGTGGAAGCTTTGGAGAGGGTGCAGAGAAGATTTACCAGGATGTTGCCTGGAATGGAGAATAGGTCGTATGAGGATAGGTTGAGAGTGCTAGGCCTTTTCTCATTGGAACGGCGAAGGATGAGGGGTGACTTGATAGAGGTTTATAAGATGATCAGAGGAATAGATAGAGTAGACAGTCAGAAACTTTTTCCCTGGGTGCAACAGAGTGTTACAAGGGGACATAAATTTAAGGTGAAGGGTGGAAGGTATAGGGGAGATGTCAGGGGTGGGTTCTTTACCCAGAGAGTGGTGGGGGCATGGAATGCGCTGCCTGTGGAAGTGGTACAGTCAGAATCTTTGGTGACCTTTAAGCGGCAATTGGATAGGTACATGGATGGGTGCTTAAGCTAGGACAAATGTTCGGCACAACATCGTGGGCAGAAGGGCCTGTTCTGTGCTGTATTGTTCTATGTTCTATGTTCTAACCGAAAGGTTGCTCCAAGTGGAAGCTTTAACTGTTCAAAAATGATTTTAACCTTCTTTAAAAAAAAAGCTGCCCTTCACAGAACTGAAAATTCAGGGTCCTTCCACTTCAAATCCAAATTCCCAAATAATAGTATATCACAAATCTTTAGGACAATAATTATTATATTTTCCATTACAACAGTAGCTCTTTAATGCTGCTAACTCCTAGTAAAAATAATGTTAGCAAAGGAGAAAGTAAATCAGTTAAGTTATAGGCTTTCTTCAGTTTTTGAGCTTATAATTTTTAGCATGAAAACTCACATTCTGCCGAATTGATCAGACAGAAGGACCATTGTTGTAACTAAATTAAATCAATGCAGGAATTTCAGGAGCAAATGAAAGTTGTTTTTAATGACTCTGTGCCTAAATGAGATGGCAGGAGAGAGAGCGAAGCCTGTGAAGGAAGGGTGGTAATGAATCCTGAAATGTAAATGGTTACAAACACAAAGTATTGGGAAAAAGGCTCATTATTTCGAGAGGCAGAAGGGTGGAAATGAGTCCCCTCATGGATCAGTGCTGGAACCACTGTTGTTCACAGCTAATATTTGCAGCTCAGACTTTGAAATCAAAAACACAATTTTTAACTGGCTAACAAACTGGGAGGAATATTTTCATCAATAGCATACAGTATCTGAATCCATGATGAAAGTTATAAACCTCATCTACATGTGTTGGGGAGAGGGAGGAAATTAGAAACTGACAGTGCATTTAGCTTTTGAAACTGGACTATAGAGCTCTGGGAGAAAGTGAGGACCGCAGATGCTGGAGATCAGAGTCAAGAGTCAAGCCCTTCTTCAGGAATGAGGCTGTGGGCCAGGAGGCAGGGAGGGGTGTGCTGATAAAGGGCTTATGCCTGAAACATTGATTCCCCTGATCATCGGATGTTGCCTGACCTGCTGTGCTACTCCAGCACCACACTCTCGACTATAGAACTCTGTCCCAGGTCATTCTATCCCAATCAGGTCAAGACAGCGCTGAGGTCAACGATTTATCCTGATTGGCCCTATGATGTACCAAAGGAAGATCTTTGATAGGCATTTGTAGCCATGAACAATGCAAGATTGTGTGACAGCACACCTACATGATAGATGTCTCTCCAAAGTGTGTTTACTGAGGGAATTTACAATTGGAAATAGCTGCTTTACACAAACAACAGTTGTGCAATTCAAGTCAATCAATGTGAAGTCAGGCAGGGGTGTCCTCTCTCCCGTGAGTTGTAGTAAAACGTTTGGTGAGTCATCAGGAAGGACACAAGCATAGAAGGGTGGCATTCGGGGAGTCACTTAAGTCAAAGCCTCTTTAAATGAGAATGACATCACTTCTTTGACTTGGATCTGCTGTTTGCATAGATGGATGAGCATCTACAAACAGTTCAAACTAGCCTTAGTGGCCAAGGTAAATCATGACACAACAAAGATCATGTTTTTTTGAAAATGGGCCAACCAATTCTTTGTCCCCTTAACTATCAGATCAGATTACTTGAAGATGCTGAAGATATAAATAGGAAGAGTAGGTCATGGGCTATAAACTGCAAAAAGCAATTAGTGATGCTTAAACAAAAGTGGGCACGTGGAATGCAGCATGCAAATACCAAATATCATGACATGAATTTAGTGTTCAGTCCTGTGAAGGGGAGCATTTTTAAACATAAGAGATTTGAAGTCATTTTTGAACTACACTGCACCTTCATCTAGTGTTGCAAATGGATCTGGTCACACTCCTTCATTGATTTAATGTAACTACAACAGTGGTCCATCCTTTTGTCCAATCAGGCAGGATGTGAGTTTTTATACTAAAAATTAATAGCTCAAAACTGAAGAAAACCTGTTAGTTAACTGCTTAATTATCTTTTTCGCTAACATTTTTTAATAGGACATCAACATTGAAGATCTCCTGTTATCATGGAATACATAATAATTTTTGTCCTAAAGATTTGTGATATACTATTACTTGAGAATTTGGATTTGAAGTAGGGGAAAAATGAATGTTATTTTTCAATTCTGTAAAGGGCAGCTTTCTTTAAGAAGGAGGTTTAAAGTTGTTTTTGAACTATTCTGCACTTGTACCTAGTTGCAAAGGGATCTGGCCACAGAATACTCCAAACAGTTGGAACAAGCCATACCATTGATAACTCATTGAGATGTTTGTAAAAAAATTTCTTTGATCACAAGTTTGTCAAGCAATGGCATTATAGCTGAGTACTAGATGCCTAGAGGATCTGTAGGAAAAGGGGATGATGAATCCTGTCAAGTGTTTCCGAGAAAGGTTATGCTAAAATGTTATTTGGTGGAATACCTCATTGCCAGATATTGCAAACAAGCATCAGGATTAACTTGGTTGGTTGCAAGAAGAGTTGTCCCCTGTTAAATCCTTTCTGCACAATCAAACTCTCCCATCATACATTGCCCTAGAGTTAGCTTTGATAGGAAAAGCCTTCATCTATCCTCCTGCAACGTGCCTTTACAAAGCAGGCCTGGAAAAGAGATGCAGTGTTTTTTGTTGAGATTCATCCCAACCATGTCTATGACATAGGACTCTGTGCTTTACACACTGGTTCATAAAGATGTAAGAATATAAGAACAAGGAGCAGCCGGCAATTCAACTCTTTGGGATTGCTCCTCCATTTCTTACAATCATGGCTCATCTCATCTTGGTCTCAACTCCACTTTCCTGCCTGCTCTCTATAACCCTGTAACCCGTCACTAACTGAAAACCTGTCCATCTCTCCCTTAAATTTACTCAATGTCCCAGCATCCACCATAGATTACACAGATTCATAGCCCTTTTAGAGGAGTAATTTCTCAACTGTTTTAAATCTGCTACATACACATTATCCTAAAACTGACCCCGCCCCCATTCTAGATTGCCCAAATTGAATTGAATTGAATTTATTGTCACGTGTACCGAGGCGCAGTGAAAAGCTTTACCTTGTGAGCAATACAGGCAGATCACAGAGTTAAGTAGCATAGATAGTAAATAATAGGTAAAAAGTGGCAAAAACAAAAACACAGGCACAGGTGAATGTTAAGAGTTTGTGAGTCCATTTAGTATTCTAACAACAGTAGGGTAGAACCTGTTTTGAAACAGACTGGTGTGTGTGTTCAGGCTTCTGTACCTTCTCCCCAATGGTAGAGGTTGTAGAAAAACATTACCAGGGTGGGATGGATCTTTGAGAACGCAGGCGGCCTTTCCTTGACAGCGGGCCTGGTAGATGGATTCTATAGGTGGGAGGTTGGCCTTTGTGATTGTCCGGGCCGAGTTCACCACTCTCTGTAACTGAGTCCGATCTTGAATGGTACAGTTGCCATACCAGGTAGTGATACTTTCAGACAGAATGCTCTCGAAGGTGCACCTATAAAAGTTGGCAAGGGTATTTGCCATCACGTGCTGTTAATGTTTAAGGGGGCATGAGTAATATTCCACCAAAAGTCAATCATGAGTTCCTTGGTTTTACTGGCATTGAGAGCTAGGTTGTTCTCAGTGCACCATTTTTCCAGGTCTTCCATCTCCCGTCAGTGGTCTGTTTCGTAGCCATCTGAGATTCAACCGACTATGGTAGTATCACCAACGAACTTGTAAATGGCTTTAGTCTGGATATCCTCTCTATATCTGCTTTGACAAAGCCCTTTAGCACCTTTTATATCTCAATTAGATTTCCACTCATTCTTCTAAACTCCAAAGTATAGATATGAGGTGTCACGGAGGCTCAGTGGTTAGCACTGCTGCCTCACAGAGCAAGGGACCTGAGTTGAAATCCAGCATTGGGCGACTGTCTATGTGGAGTTTGTACATTCTCCCTGTGTCTGTGTGGGTTTCCTCCCACAGTCTAAAGATGTGCAGGTCAGGTTAATTTGCCATGCTAAATTGCCCATAGTGTTAGGTGCACTAGTCAGAGGGAAATGGGTCTGGGTGGGTTATTCTACAGAGGGTCGGTGTGGATTTGTTGGGCTGAAGGGCCTGTGTCCACACTGTAGGGAATCTAATCTAATCTCTCTTCATAAAGGCAAACCCTTTACCTTTAGAATTAATCTCACGTACCTCCTCTGCACTGCTTCCAATGCAACTACATCCCTCATCAAGTAAGTAAAACTGTTCACAATATTCCAGCTGCAGTCTCACTAACATTTCATACAGTTGTAGCAACACTATTCTACCTTTCTATTCCATCTTTTAGCAACAAATGCCAAAATTTCATTCGACTTCCTTAACACTTGCTGCACTTGTGTATTAGATTTCTACAATTCATGCATCGGAACAACAAGATCCCTCTGCAATGAAGCAGTGAAATTTCTCTCCATTCAGATAATGAATAGTCTTTCTATTCTTTTGACCATAATAGATTACACTTCACACAGAGCCACATCAAACTTCATCTGCCAATTTTTGGCCCATTTACCTATCTATCCATATGTAAATTTATCTCTGAGGATCCACACAGAGATAAACATTATCTGTGGTTGGAGGCCCATCATAGTTCAGTGAAAGACGCTGTTTGGTCTACCCAAAACTTGTTGGTCTTTCAGCGCAAGATGTTGTCTGTGACAGAGTTCAGGTATTGCAGACTAGCACATTCCAAATTCCAATATTATGTTCGACTTTATGTTTGACACATGAACATTGTAGATATTGACTGCAATTTCATCTGTAGCAATACAGTATCTACATGAGAATTCAATATTGTCATTATATAATGCGTTTTAGAAGTTTTATGAATAAAGAATATTTTGGAAGAAAAACAAGCTGGGTCTTTTTTCTCTTGAAAATAGAAGGCTGAAGAGTAAACGAATAGATATCTTAAAATGATAAGATGCTTGTTCAAGAGTAATTACAGAAAGAGTTTTGCCACTCAGGGAGAAAGCAAAATTAAAGACTATCAATGTAAAATAATCATCATGAAATGAAACCAGGATTTAGAAGAAACTTCTCTATCTAGTGAATTTGGGAATATGGAACTCGCTACCACAGGAAGTGGCCGAAGTAAACAATACAGCTGTATTTAATGGAAATTCAAATAAGCTTATGAGAAAGTGGGGATGATAAATTTTAATGAGGAAATTTGGGAGAAGGTTCAAGTGGAGCATAGACAAGACATGGATTAAATGGGTCAAATGGCCTGTTCTTGTGGTGAATTCATAATAAAATAACTAACAGAAATGGCGAACCATAAGTTTCCATATCATTCTCTGTGTGAGTGTTGTTATTTTCAGAATTCACTTTTTAATTACGGAATAATTGCATTGCAACACAATGCAGAACAATGTTGGTGTGTTATTTCATTTCAGGATGTTGAAGCAATCCACTCAGTTGGGCAATTAGGTAGGAAATGCTGACCTTGCCAATGACGTCAACATCCAGTGAACAAATAAAGAGTAAAATTACAGAGCAAAAACATGGCATTCTGCCAAATTGGTCAACGCTGATTGTAATGGTTCACCTGAGTATCCTTCCACCTTACCTTATCCTACCTTATCCTACTGTATCCGTAAATTATTTGCAAGCAGTTCCATTTAAAAAGACCTGGAAGTGAATTGGGTATCTCAGCCGCACCATCTAGGATGGTGTAAGTTATGAGAAGACTTGAAGAGGAAGGAAATACAAAAAAACTCTTCAAAAAAAAAATATTTGTTCACAACCAACTCCAAAGCAGAGCAACATTGCACCGGAAACGTCAAGTTGACTCTCTCTCCACAGACGCTGCTTGATCTGCTGAGCTTCTCCAGCACTTCTTATTAACAGAAAAAAACATTTGTTTTCATTTCTAATCCTTTGCCCCACTAATTGTGGTTATTAGGGTCTTGTGAGAGGTGACTTTATTGAAATATGCAAGATCCTTTACAGTCTGGATAAAGTGGACGTTGAAAGTCCTTTTGTGGATGAGTCCAGAACTAGGGGAACACTGTTAAAAATTATGAGTTGCCCTTTTAAGACAGAAATATGGAGAAATTCTCTCAGAGGATTGTGCAACTTTGGAACTCTCTGCATCAGAAGATAGTGGAGACATGATCAATCAATATTTTTAAGATGAGATAGATAGATTCCTGTTTGGCAGGGGAATCAAAGGTTATCAGAGGTAAGTGGGAATGTGGAATTCAAGACACAATCAACCAGCATGGCATAGGAGGCTCAAGTGACCAAAAGGCCTATTTCTACTCCTATGTTGTATCTTCATATGACCATCTTTTACTATCAACCCTTTTCCCAACTCCAGCCCCAGGTCACCTTCAATTCCCTGTTGACATTAATCTTATATGAATGAAACTGGCAATTGTTTTTGTTCCTTCTGCTCAGTTGATATTTTTTTAAAAATCAAAGGACAAATTCATTTCACTTGATAAATGGAAATTTATTAGAAGTGACTTTAGGTGGGCCCATATTCATTCTAGGGAATGTTGGAGTTAAGTACAGATTATACATTCAGCCTGAGGAAGGTTGTATGCTTTCAGTCATACCAAGTAAACATAGGAACAGGAGTAGGCCAATCTAGCCCCTCACGCCGCTTCCATCATTCAATGAGAATATGGCTGATCTGCAGCTAACGTCCATTTACCCAGCTTCACTCCATATCGCTTAACCATCAGTTTAACAAAAACTTATCAATGTTAAATTTAAAACTAACATTTGATCTTGCAGCAACTATTGTTCACAGAAAAGAGTTCCAAAATTTTCATGTCCATTGCATGTCGAACTGTTTCTTAATTTCACTTCTAAAAGTGGCTTCAACTTTTAGACTAGGCCTAGACTCCCCAAACAGCAGAAATAGTTTATGATTAGATTCCCTACAGTGTGGAAACAGGCCCTTCAGCCCAACCAGTCCACACCGACCCTCCGAAGAGTAACCCACCCAGACACATCTCCCTCTGACTAATGCACCTAACACTACGGGCAATTTAGCATGGCCAATCCACCTGACCTGCACATATTTGGACTGTGGGAGGAAACTGGAGTACCCAGAGAAAACCCACGCAGACATGGGGAAAACATGCAAACTCCACACAGACAGTTGCCCAAGGCTAGAATTGAACCTGGGACCCTGGTGCTGTGAGGCTGGTGCTAACCACTGAGCCCTATCTTTATTTATCCTTAATATCTTGATATCACTGATCAAATGAAACCTGAATCTTCTAAATTCCAGAAAATAGACCCTAGTTTAGGTATGCTTCCCTTGTAGCTTAACCCTTTAAGAACCCAGGCATCATTCTAGCGAATCTCAATATATTCTAAGGCCAATATATCCTTCCAAAGGTTTGATGTTCAGAATTGGTTGAGGTGTTCCAGGTCTGGTCCAGTCAGGGCTTTGATGTTCAACTGAGGCATAGCTCAAACCCTTCCATTCTGGTCCTCCTGATATAAAGTTCAGTATTCCATCAGACTTTCTGATTATTTTCTGCACCTGTTCATTATACTTTAATCATCTACACTCTTGAATCTCAAATCCTTTTGGGCCTTCACCATTAAGCTATTCATCATTGATAGCGGACCCTATTCTTCTTTTTAGGTTCAATTAGTGGATGGCCTCACATTTGGCTGTACTAAAATCCATCCCGATGAACACTGAACAACATCATCTTCCAATGCTCTGCTCCTCTCCACACTGCGTTCAATGCTGTCTTTGTATGGTAAGTAAGTTAGATATATGGCTTTCTATGCCATCACTAAAGCAGCTAATGAAGTGTATAGATGAAACCCCAACACAGTTCCTTGTGGGACAACATTATCACATCAAGCCAATTAGGATACTGGCCAATATTCCTATCAATTCACAATTTCTGGCCCCAGGAGTTATAGGTCCCACAAGTTTGATATTGTTGCAATGCATTGTGGCACAACATTAACTCATGTTGATGACCTACCAAAAGAAACTCAGAACTGAATTTTATTTTATTGGATTAAACAAAAAAATACATGAGCAGAATACATGAATCATTAATTTAGAATGCTGAAGGGGCAGGCAATATTGACATAAGTAGCTTATGACTTGGACTGCAAGCACAGAATGAGAGAATGCAAGTTCAAACAGAGAAAGCCTCAAGCAAAACTACAGATCAGAAGAAAAGCTTATGTTAGCACTATAATGAGAGGTATTTGCAATTTACAGGGAGACAGACATCAAAAATCAGAACATTCTGTCTTGTACAAACAGGAATTAAACTAAACTAAAATAATCAGGGTGTTGGACCTTTGTTCAAATGACAACATTCATCTCCTGAATTTCCAATTTAATTCGGTTATGTGCAATAGGTCAGGCTAAATGGACAAGATTCACTGTAAGAAGTATTTAGTGACTTCAAAGATTTGTACATTGTGAAGTGCAGGGTTGAACCATGTGTTTATAACCTGTAGCAATCAATTTTGTATATTATGCACATAAATATAGAGTATCATATTGGCAAAGTTGCAGTGTGCTAAAATAATCAATATTCTGTCAGTTAACAATAATAATGAGTGCAAATATCCTATCCATTATTTGCAAATTAAAGATCACTGAAACACGGAAACAAGATACTGACAAATCTAATTAACCAAATTATTCAACTATTTTCCTCAGGTTTGTTAATGGTGATGTTATTTCTTTGTTTATACCAGTAAATTAGATTCAAAACTTACACTCACAACACACTACCATAACAATCTGTGTGTGTGGTGAGTGGGGGAGGGAGCAGTGTCCCTACTTGTAGGACAGGAGACCCAGTTTCATTTCCACCTGCTCCAGGGGATGTGTAATACATTCCTGAACAGGTTGATAAAGAAACATCAACACTATTATGAAGCTAAAATAAAGTTACCCACAAACGCTTTGTGTGTTGGAAACTGTTTTTTAAGAAACTTCCATATCCTTTGTGCTTCTTTTTCTGGAATCTGGGGCTTGAGTTGCTTTCTGTTCACAGGGTTTGAACTCTTCAACTCATAAGAGTTTGAACTCTTATCAACAATAACATTTTCACTCCTGAAACTCCACCACTTCCTCTGGCAGCCCATTCCATCCACATTCCACCCTCTGCGTGAAAAGGTTGCCCTTAGGTCTCTTTTATATCTTTCCCCTCTCACCCTAAACCTATGTCCTTTAGTTCTGGACTCCCCCCACCCCAGGGAAAAGACCTTGCCTATTTACCCTATCCGTGCCCCTTATCATTTTATGAACCTCTACAAAGTCACCCCTCAGCCTCTGACACTCCAGGGTAAACAGTCCATAGCCTATTCAACCTCTCCCTATAGCTCAAATCCTCCAACCCTGGCAACGTCCTTGTAAATCTTTTCTGAACCCTTTCAAGTTTCACAACATCCTTCCAATAGGAAGGAATCTAGAATTGTACACAATATTCCAAAAGTGGCCTAACCAATGTCCTGTACAGCCGCAACATGACCTCTCAACTCCTATACTCAATGCTCTGACCAATAAAGGAAAGCATACCAAATGCCTTCCTCACTATCCTATTTACCTGTGACTCTACTTTCAAGGAGCTATGAACCTACACTCCAAGGTCTCTTTGATCAGCAACACTCCCTAGGACCTTACCATTAAGTGTATAAGTTCTGCTAAGATTTGCTTTCCCAAAATGCCCCGTACCTCACATTTATCTAAATCAAAATCTATCTGCCACTCCTCAACCCATTTCACCTGAATATGGTGTCTTGGGCACCTGTAAGCTATATCTGCTTCTTCTGTTGTATGAGTAACATTTTGTATTAAGACCACAGGACTTAAAAACCTAACAATAGCTGTGAAACTGTGAAACTATGAAACTGGAACAACTGCAGCAGAACTGACTGTTTCTGGGAGAAGCTAATCATATATATCTCAGTGGGCAGAGCTATTCAAAGGCTTCAGAGTTAACCCTTTCAGGTCAACTGTTTTATGCAACATTTTCTCCCCTCATACCATAAAATTTCTTTCGAATGTTTAACCCATTATACAATTTCTTACATATGGTAAGTATATCAGGTTGAACCCACACCCTATCTAACCTCATGCAGACTTGGAAGAGAAGATGATCTTCTGTGCAAACGAAAATGCTGAACATTGACATCTGCAAAGACCCATGACTTTTTTATTTGCTAAACGTCATTTGCTTTGAAGATGCACAATATTTACACTGGACCACCATCATGAATATTTGATTTCTTCAAAATGTGTGATAAAACAGTGTTGAGGTGTGAGGAGTAGTCTTCACTTGTCAACTTTGCTGTAAGGTAGGACTGGATGTGAATCTCTAAGCCTATTGTCACAAAGTTGGTTCATTTTTTCTAAAAACTGTTGCTTTTCTCAAGGATACTATGTCCTTGGTTTTTCTCAGAGGGGTTGTAAATGCTCCTGGTGCCAAGTAGACTGGTTTGGTATAGAGATTAAAGGGTGATGAGAGGCCTTTTTGTTTATATATAAACTTCAGGCCAAAGAGGTCATGTTTTAGAAATGACCTGTATAATGAAAGGGGAGTGGTCAGCTCTCTAGCAGTTCAGTTCAATCCAGAACTAGTTGGGAGTTCAACAGTGAGCTGTATGGAATCAATATCTCTCTTGTCCTGCCTTTCTAACTTTAACCTGTAAGCATTTGTTCCATTTATACTGTTTTTTAAGGGGTTTGCTTATTGGGACTGTTGTGTATATTCAGAACAGCTTGATTAAGTCTAGTTTGGATAGACTGAGTTCGATAGGGGTTCTTTATTCTTTTCTTTGTGTTTCATTGTGTAATTTTGTGAATAAAATTGACGGTTTTAAAATCTACTAGGAGAAAGTGAGGACTGCAGATGCTGGAGATCAGACCTGAAAATGTGTTGCTGGAAATCTACTCAGGGTAATTTTCACTGTACATTTGCCAAAACAAATTGCAAAGTTACGGTCTGGATTGCCTGCTCAAGAATGTTTTGTGTGATCTGGCCTAGTCCACAACACCGTCATGTTGTCATAGAGTCATAGAGATGTACAGCATGGAAACAGACCCTTCAGTCCAACCCGTCCATGCCGACCAGATATCCCAACCCAATCTAGTCCCACCTGCCAGCACCCGGCCCATATTCCTCCAAACCCTTCCTATTCATATACCCATCCAAATGCCTCTTAAATGTTGCAATTGTACCAGCCTCTACCACTTCTTCTGGCAGCTCATCCCATAAACATACCACCCTCTGCGTGAAAAGGTTGCCCCTTAGATCTCTTTCATATCTTTTCCCTCTCACCCTAAACCTATGCTCTCTAGTTCTGGACTCCTCCACCCCAGGGAAAAGACTTTGCCTATTTACCCTATCCATGCCCTTCAGAATTTTGTAAACCTCTATAAGGTCACCCCTCAGCCTCCGATGCTCCAGGGAAAACAGCCCCAGCCTATTCAGCCTCTCCCTATAGCTCAAATCCTCCAACCCTGGTAACATCCTTGTAAATCTTCTCTGAACCCTTTCAAGTTTCACAACATCTTATCTTTAGATTAATGGGTTTTCCTGGTTTTTGACATTTTCAGGAGCTAAAGATTTTCTTATTGTGGAATATAAGAGTCCTTTTAACCCTGTGAAGTCAATTATACCTTCTTCATTGTGTTTATTAGAGAGGGGGCAAACATCAACATAGCTGATTTCAACTGGTATACACTCATGCTTGGGTTCAGCAAATATTCCTGTAAGACCTATAAAGCCTGTTTCTGGCTGTCAGGTTGGTCAAGAATTGAATTCTTTATGGATATAACCAGCATAGTTTCTGTTGTCTCAGGATTCTTTCAGATTTTGAATGTCTTCCCTTTTTCTTGCACACGTGATATTGTTATAGAGATGAACATTACAGAAGCAATGTATGCTTTTTATCCACATCTCTGGAAGTAACTCCTAGCACCAAAAGATTTGCATAATCTAGTGTTGGTTTATCGTTAAATTCTTTTGAATGTTTTTATCTACGAAGTTGATAAGTTCTGATAGTTTTCTCAAGCGTATATTTGTCCTTCTGTGTCCCAGATTTTTCTCAGCTTCTAACACAATTGGTCTTTCCAGTGTGAGATCTTCAATTGTAAAAGATCTGAAAGAGATGCACCAGACATTTCAATGATAAATCTGGTCTTTAATTAGTTCTGGTTGTAATGCTCCATATTCACAAGGTTCAGGCAATAGCTAAAAATCGCTGTTGTTGCTGTTAATATGCTCTCCTGGAAACTGAGTTAAAAATCACACAACACCAGGTTATAGTCCAGCAGGTTTATTTGGAAGCACTAGCTTTTGGAGCGCTGCTCCTTCATCAGGTGGTTGTGGAGTATAAAATGGTAAGACACCGAATTTAGAGCAAATGTTTGCAGTGTTATTCAACTGAATTTATATTCAAAAAAAGACATGGATTGTTTAAGTCACTCATCTTTTAGAATGACCATGTTGGTTTCAGTTCTTTCATATGTAATTTTGTACACTCCAGTCCAACACCAGCATCTCCAAATCCTGGAAACTGGGTTTTTAGCTATACAATAGGTTCTTAAAGTAAAATAACTGTTAAATGATTTTAAGACATGAAAGGCATCAGTATCTTTTTGAATGCTTTTTCTGTTGATAATCTGCTAATCATGTCAGAGAATAAAGAAGTTAATGAACTATAATGAGTTCTGCTTGTAAATTGGTGTGTTGACATTAATCAATTCTGTATCTCATTAATTATTTCTTGCAGGCTGACCAACCTAATTCTCAATCTGAAACATCAGTAACCTTGAATCTGCCTGGAGGTGTAATAACTTTCTCCATTTCTTTGTTTAAGTTGATCATTTTAAATTCTGAAAGCTCTTAAAATTAATTAAATTTTGCTGCATCTTTGGCTTTTCATCTTGTAGGTTTGAATCATGATTTCAATTCAATTGCTATGAAGCCCATCAGAGAACATCCAGCTTTAATCATTTTTGTTTGGAATTGTAATTACACTTTAATTACTGGGAAAGCAAGATTACATGTTCTCATAAAGTTTTATAGTGTAAAGAATTGTTTTTACAAAGATTAAGGCTTGTCTTCAAAATAATTTTTTCTTTATTTCAAATTAAGGCATCTTTAAGTTACACAGATATGTACAGTTAACTTAAAGTAAAAACTCTTTACATTACCACTTAACCAAAATGGAGGACTGGCAATATTTTACCTCTCTTCTCGATGCACCTCTGACCTTTTTCAATAATATGGGCGATTTTCACCATTTCAGCTTCTTCGACACAGAACCCCCCCAGTTGTCACATCCTGCAAATCTGAAGAAGATCCATTTAGTGGAAACTCTGGTTCCCATCAGCCAACCAGTCTTCTATCCATGCCAGCCTGATACCCTCTATACCAGTAGTTCCTACTTTGTGCAATAACCTTTTAAGTGGAATCTTCTCAAACCTCTTCTAGAAATCCAAATACGGTATACCAACAGTCTCCCCTTTATCCTCAGCATGTTATTCCTTCAAATAAATTAAAAATAACTAAATAGGATTTCCCTTTCACAAAACCATGTTGACTCTTCCCAATTACCTACAGTTTTTCCTCAGCATCTACTAATAAACTCCTTAAATCAATCTTCTTAGTAATGTTTAAGATCTAAGGATGAAGTCTATCAGGTTGAGAGATTTGTATAACCTCCAGTTCTATCCGTTTACTCAGTACTGCTACCCCATTAAATTATAATTTCATCAAGTACCTTGTCTTCCTTCAACCTCCAAATGTACAGGAAATCCTGGAAATTTTTCCATCAAATATATTGAAGACAGAAGCGAAATATTTATTTATTCCATCCTCGTTGTGTCTGTTTGGGTCAGTATGGTGGCTCAGTGGTTAGCACTGCGGCCTCACAGCGCCAAGGACCCGGGTTTGATTCCAGCCTCGGGTGACTGTCTGTGTGGAGTTTGTACATTCTCCCCGTTTTTGCATGGGTGTCCTTCCACTGTCAAAAGATGTAACGGTTAGGCGAATTGGCCAAGTTTAATTGCTGATAGTATTAAGGGATGTGTAGATTAGGTGCATTAGTAAGGGGTAAATATAAGGTAGGAGGAATGGGTCCAGGTGGGTTACTCTTTGGAGGGCCAGTGTGGACTTGTTGGGCCTGTTTCCACCCTGTTAGGATTTTATGATTTATGCTACCTTATTTTCCCAGTATTCTGACTCCATTTCATCTAATCGGACTATATAATTTGCAATACCAATGCTTCCAGAAAGTCATCCTGTCCCTTCAAAAGATTCCTGGTATTCTGGTTAATGGAGTTCTTAGAATTGTCTATTTCATTCCCTCGCTTATGCTATCATTTCTACTTCTTCCCACACAAAATGCCATAGAGTTCCCTTGTCTTTGCTATTTACCCACCAATATTCAAATTCAAATGGTCATCCTTCATTAGTTCCACCAACACCAAAATAATTTTCCCTTTTGGAACTCCATTCTGAACAGAAAAGTTCCTCTTAATACCCTGCTTGATTCTACAAATAATTTCAAATAACTCCTACCTTTTTTGATGCCATCCATGCAATTGAAGGATTAATCTGCCCTTTAATCTTTCCCTTCCTCATCAAGCAGTTGAAACAGCCACGTTAGTCACAGAGATATTCAGCATTGAAACAGACCTTTCAGTCCATCTTATCCATACTGACCAGATATACTAAATTAATCTAGTCCAATTTGCTAGTATTTGGCCCATATCCCTCTAAACCCTTCCCATTCATAAAGCCATCTCGATGCCTTTTAAATGCTGTAACTGTACCAGCCTCCACCACTTCCTCTGGCAGCTCATTCCATACGCCTCTGCGTGAAAATATTGCCACTTAGGTCCCTTTTAAATCTTTCCCTTCTCACCTTAAACCTGTGCCCTCTAGTTTTGTACTCCCCACTGTCAGGAAAAGACCTCTCTGTCCATGCCCCTCATGATTTTATAAACCTCTATAAGGTCACCCCTCAGCCTCCAATGCTGCAGGGAAAATAGCCCTAACCTATTCAGCCTCTCCCTATAGCTCAAACCCTCCAACCCTGGCAAAATCCTTGTAAATCTTTTCTGAACTCTTTCAAATTTCACAACATTTTTCCTATAGCAGGAGACCAGAATTGCACGCAATATTCCAACAGTGTCCTGTACAGCCGCAACATGACCTCCCAACTCCTATAGTCAATGCATTGATCAATAAAGGCAAGCACACCAAACACGTCCTTCACTATCCTATCTACTTGCAACTCCACTTTCAAGGAACCATGAACCTGCACTCCAAGGTCTCTTTGTTTAACAACACTCCCAGGACCTTATCATTAAGTGTATAAGTCTGCCCTGATTTGTCTTTCCAAAATGTGGTGATCTAATGCAAGCTGGGGAAATTGCTTTGTGAACTCTGTCTACATGAACCTGAGTTCCTGATCATCTATCATTTTAATTTCTTGCTCCACTCTCACCCGCCCCTCCCTCCATCCTTTGCTTCCTACACTGATTAAATAAAGCTCAATGGAGCCTGGAGGCACAGCACCTTATATTTCAATAAGGCACATTAAAACCTTTCATGTTCATTACTGAGTTCAACATTTTCCAAACATAAATACCGCTTTAATTTTTTTCTCCATACAATAGCTGTTCAAACTGTATTTTCTATTTTCATTTACACCACCTCTAGACATTTTTTAAACTTGTTACACTGCTCATCCTTTTTTAAATTGTTCTTGTCGCATTTAATCTCTCCTACATTCCACCTATCACAGAATTTTCCTTTCATTCTTTTCTTCTCCCCACCCTCTTATCTGCCTCTTTATTTGTTAAAAACCTATTACATTGCTAACTTTTTCTATTCTCATGAAATGTCATTGGCAGTCAGAATGCAGTGGGACTCCAATAGATAGCATTAAGTGTACTCTTGATCCTGACCAATACCACAGGGATGCCAGTAAGCTCTTAAAGTTCTAGTTTCATTCTTGAAAAGTAGAGTTTTAAGTGAAACTGTTTTAAGTGAATATGTAAAGTGCTGGAGAAACTCAGCAGGTTTGGCATCATCTGTAGATTGCTGAAAGAGTTAGTGTTTCAATTCCACAATGACTGTTTACTGGCCAAAGAAAAAAAAGTCTTCAGCATTTTTTGTTTTTATTTCAGATCTCTAGCTTTTACTTTAAAATAAATTATCGGTTATAAGTTCTTTTTAGTAATTTCTCTCTCCCAAAACATCAAGCTGATGTGCAGCACCATGCAATCGTAGCCATAAGAACTAGCAAACTAAAATAAATCAAATGTATAAGAGCTATTGGAGGGCTTCCCTGGCACAATAATAATGTCCCTATCACAGAGTGGGTAGGCCTGGGCTCAAGCCCCATCTCCTCCAGAGATAATAATATATATCTTAATAGGTCAACTGGGAAAATATCTATTAAGGAAACAATGACAGAACTGGTCAATTAAAGAAACCAAGGGCCTTCATGGTATGGTAGTAGAATCCCTATCTCTGAGCCAGGAGGTCTAGATTCAAGTTCTAGCGGTGTGTAATAATATCTTCGAACAGGGTGAGCGAAAATCTCAGAGATACTGTAGTTAGCGCTATGTCTTTCCTCTGCTGTGAAAAAGTTAAAATACTATAAGTTGAAATCCTGTCCTTTGCTAAATGTCTAAAACACGATATACAGAAAATGTACAAATAAATTACACACACCATCTTTCTGCTTTCGGATTGACGACAGTGGTGGGAGTAGAGTAGGTCGGTGCTCGGAGTAGCGGGCGAAGGCCCGGAAATTGGGCAGTTGGTGGCGAGCGGGAAGCGCAGCTGGCTACAAGAAGTCGCCCCATTGACGGCATCGCACAGCGAGGACTTGAACTGAGGCAAGAAGGAGGTTTCAGGAGTACATCAGCAGAAATAAAAGGCGGGACTGAAAAGAAGAGGGTCCAACTGAAGAGGTCCCCGGCCCTGGGTAACAAAGACTTCGAGGTAAGGACGGAAACAGTTATACTGGGCCAAAGTCATGTCCAAGTCAAATTATATTAATCAAATTAAAACTTTAAACTGATATGGTCTTTTCTTTATGAACAACATTAAAATTTGATATTATACGCACTTGAAAGCAATTAGTTTAAGTTTCTGTAACCTGTGTAATGATTTTGTCAGTGCACCTTTTGACACAAATTCAAAACTCAATTGTGTGGCAGGGCCTATCCCCACTTTATTTTAAGAATACAATTCGTAAGAGAAACCCGATTATCATGAGTCTAAAAGTAAAGTAGACAGTGAAAACTCCTGTGACAGAGCTTTCAGTGACTCAGAATAGACATTATTTTCTAACAGCATCAGTTGTAAATGATATAATAAATTATGATCATTTTCAAAGGCACTTAGCACTTTCTCAGTGGTACCTCTTAACCACTTGCCGAGCTCCTGATTTGCATGACCTACAACCCTTTTTCACTGAAAGCGAATAGGCAGTGACAACTTAAGTGAAAAGGGTGAAACATGACAGCCAGTGCAGTCCTGGTGTAACAAATCATTTTTGTTTTAAAAAAGCTTTTTATGGGAATGACTTCTGGAATTGAGAGGTTTTTAAAATTCAGATATCAGTGCACCCATCTTTGAGGTCCCTAATCAAAAAACTGGAGCAAATATAGAAGAACAGGTAGTAAAGTGTTGATACAACCTTGAGCACTTTTAAGCTAATTAATTCTCCGATGATCATTTCTTTCACAATCCCTTTCAATGCTTTCATCCGCTCCTAATTCTACTGATAAGTGTGAATGAGGGAAACTATTTGACCTATGAATTCATTATCTAGATTCATAGGGACTGCTCCAAAGACAAGAGTTTTGAAAGATGACCATCAATGTGTTCACTATTTGCAGTACTTCCTCAAGTATTCTGGTAGATAGATTATTGTGCCCTTTTATTGGCCATTATTCTCATCGATGTTTCCAACATCATTTCCCTACTAATACTGATTTCCTTCAGTTCCCTCCTTTCACTGGACTGTATGTTCCCTGACATTTTTCAGGTTATTAGTTCCCTCCTTTGTGAATACAGAGCCAAAATATATACTTAAAGGTCTACCATCTTTTTGTTCCCCATTATAATGGCCCCTGTTTATTACGGTAAAGAACCAACATTTTTGTATTTGCCGAATCTGCTGAAGTAAATAAAATATTAACTTTATTAAAGAAACTTGTTACTGTGACTTCTACTTATTATGAGTTTCGAAGACACCAAGATCATATAACGGTGCGATGTGGCACGGTGGCTCAGTGGTTCGCACTGCTGCCTCACAGCACCAGGGATTCGGGTTTGATTCCAGTCTCTGGCGACTGTCTGTGTGGAGTTTGTACGTTCTCCCCGTGTCTGTGTGACCCCCCTCTGGGTGCTCCGGTTTCCTCCCACAATCCAAAGATATGCAGGTCAGGTAAATTGGCCAAGCTAAATTGCCCATAGTGTTAGGTGCATTAGTCGGGGTAACTATAGGGTAGGGGAATGAGTCTGGATGGTTTACTCCTCGGCGGGTCAGTGTGGACTTGGTCTCCATACTGTAGGGAATCTAATATGATATTCCAATGACTACTTGCAAATCTCTCAGACAGATTTAACCCCTCATACTGCAATTCTAATAAGCTGTGTAAAGTGGATCAGAATAAGGGCTAATACATTTTTCTATGCAGTTTTCATTTACAGTCTTGGAGATGATTTTAGCTTCTTCAAGAGTGTTACTTCACAATATATTCAATAAATTTTTCAGATTCATTGACTTGTACTGCTGGTTTAAGTTTTACCAGTTAAATGGGAAGAGGTTACTGCAACTAAAAATTGACTATTATTAGTTAATTGCAGCAACTTCACATGTTACAAATATGAAGTTTGTTTGACTACAATATTTTGGACTGTTTTTCCAATTTAGATTGAAATGAAAGAATGAAGAGCTCATATGAAATGTTGTTAATTTCTGTCTGACAACGAATTTGGGTGATTTGATTGTTGTTAAAGGGGATCTGGGTTGTCTTAATGGAAGTTAATTATCTAAATTGAGATATTAACAGATTGTTCATTTCCAAGTCCCGAGGAGGGTGTTAGAATGAAGTTTGCACAGTCTAAAGGCGCAATTACCATTTCTTGCTGGAATACGAAAGTCTTTGCGGTTCATCTTGTCATGCAGATGGTCTTTGAGCGAAAGAGCTTTAGGAATCGATTAAAAGATTGCGTTGCGGAATCTCCGAGAACTCAACGAACCACACAGATACGGATAGTCTCTTTAAAAATTGGGGGAAGAGAACAGTCAGAGGCAGCAAATTTCTACTGTTCACCAAGCAAGATGTAGGTGAGAGCTCATACTTGGTTTGAAGAGATCATGTTCACAAGGATTTAAACTGAGCTTCATTTTCCAACATTTTGATTAAAATGAGGGATATCCAATTTGTGCCAGTCAGTTTGAGGAGTAGAATTTATGTGACTGAAAAAGGAAAAGGAAAGGAGCTGAGAATAGGATAGCATTGGATTGGTTCCTGGCAAATGATTTACTTGAGAGACAAATAAAATATAAACCATAGTAGCATTTCAAGCTTTAAGCATAACCTACAGAAAAGATCACCTCGTTAAAGAGCAAAGGTTGCCTACTGAAATAGCGTTTAGTCAGTGTTTGTGGTTATTGTTACAGTAAAAATATTAAAACCTGAAAATCTAGTGTGGTCATCTTTTCAGTCATTCACTTGAAGATCAAATTGCTTTGTACAAGTTAATGATCCCCATGGAGATCATAACACGCCATTTTGAGAGAGAAAGTTGTATTAACATAGCACATATAACAACCACAGGATTTCCCAAAATGCTTTACAGTTAATGTGGTACCATTAAAATATAGTTACAATTACACTGTAGGAAATTTTTGCATGACAACTCCCATAATCACATTGTGATAATGTCCATATAACCTCTTTATTTTCTGATATTGGTTGAGGGTTAAATATTGGCAAGATCACTGCACAATACTTAAATGTCACAACCTGTTACTCTCACTATGGAGAAGTGTCAATGTCAGTTTTTTAATGATATTTTTATTGAAAGGTTTTTTGATAATACAACAAATCAAAAACAATGCAATTCAAAACTCACCAATTGTGGATGGCACGGTGGTTAGCACTGCTGCCTCACAGCGCCAGAGACCCGGGTTCAATTCCCGACTCAGGCGACTGACTGTGTGGAGTTTGCACATTCTCCCCGTGTCTGCGTGGGTTTCCTCCCACAGTCCAAAGATGTGCAGGTCAGGTGAATTGGCCATGCTAAATTGACCGTAGTGTTAGGTAAAGGAGTAAATGTAGGGGAATGGGTGGGTTGCGCTTCGGCGGGTCGGCGTGGACTTGTTGGGCCGAAGGACCTGTTTCCACACTGTAAGTAATCTAATCTAAAACAGTACAAAGTAAAAGAACAAAACTATGCTCATGTACAAATATGTGTGTGTTATGTACAAATATAAAGGACCAACTGAATACATAAATAATAATTAATAACTAACAAATAAATAGCATAGCTGAGCGAGACAAAACAATAGCTCTTGACCATTGAGAGTGTTAATTTATATATAATCATATGTTCGTAATTCTTCCTGTCTGGGTGTTAGATTCATTAAACACAATTGTTATGACTATATAAAAGCCCTTATTAGTGTAGCAGACAAATCTGTGTCCAGGCAGACCAAAAAGGGCTGTCACGTCTTCGAAATTCTCAGCTTTCTGGTGCACCATACTTGTAAGAAAGTCCAAAGGGATGTGCTCTTTGATCAGCTTACACCCGCTTGATAAACCTGTGGAATTTCATACACCTAACCTAGCAGAACATTTGTTTTTTCTCTTGCGCAAGTAGTAGGGATATTGAAAGGTTTTTGTTTTATGTACATCTAAAGGAAGTACACTAGCTGGGCTAAGAAGAAGACAGCGCAGGTCGATCTCCACCTCTGTGCCCAAGATCCCCTCTATTGCAACTACTACAGAGCTCCAGTATGACGAGTTAGTGGCGGGACCAGAGACAATGAGTGAGAGTGACCGTACTTGTTCTGCACTTGGGACACATTGAAGAGACTGCCACTTTAAATTTAGATTAGATTTCCTACAGTGTGGAAACAGGCCCTTCGGCCCAACAAGTCCACACTGACCCTCTGAAGAGTAACCCACCCAGACCCATTTCCCTTTGACTAAGGCGCCTTACCTATGGGTAATTTAGCATGGCCAATTCACCTGACCTGCACATCTTTGGACTGTGGGGGGAAACTGGAGCACCTGCAGGAAACCCACACAAACACAGACAGACAGTTGCCAGAAGCTAGAATTGAACCTGGGACCCTGGTGCTGTGAGGCAGAAGTGCTAACCACTGAGCCACCATGCCACCCCATTTAGAGAGACAATCTGGAGCCAAGTGGATCCTGTGCAGAATCTTCAACTACAAGGCATGGGTCCTATTGCAAATTGATATCTTTCTTGTGTTTTCCCAAATATCCTCACATGTCTCAGAAGAGACCTGCATGCCCAACTCTCTCTCCCGTACCTTACAAAGCCGCTCGGTCTTGTCCGAGGAGCCACACCCCAAGCGGTGATAAAGAGTGCAGACAGAAGGTGTGTTCTTAGCATGAAAGCACCCTCCTCTCTCTGTCAGATCTACAGGAATCAGTTAGAAGTGTAGTTCTTTTTTGAATGAAGTCCCTGATTTGGAAAAAAACAGAAGTGGTCCCTGCTAGGTAGCTTGTACTTTCAAGCTAACTGGTCAAAAGACATCATTGTGTCCCCCTCAAATAAGTCACCCAGGCAAGACGCACCCTTAGCTGCCCAGAGTTTAAATTTAGAGTTCATCATCCCTGGTTGAAAACACGATATGCCAATTATATATGGAAGAAATGATGTTTTGGCAATACTGCCTTCACTCTGCGACATTGCCCTCCGTGCTTTAACAGTATTGATAACGATTGAGTTATGGCAATATTCCTTAACTGTCCTCATTTTGTCCAGGAACAGCAAACTAATAAGGGGGCACCTTGCCTGAAAAGTTTCGATATTTAACCATATCGAAAGAGGGTCCCCACAGGCCCAGTCATTCACATAAGATAAACGTGAGCTTAAATGATAGCTTTTAATATCTGGGAGGTCCACGCCTCCCAGTCTGTAGGGCAGTTGTAATTTAGTTAGTTTAATAAGGGGCCGGTTATGATGCCAGATGAAAGAACTGTTCAGTCTCCTGAATGTTTGCCTAGTGAAGATCAAAGGGAGCATTCCCTTAGGGTACAATAGGCAGGGGAGAATATTCATTTTAATGAGCACTATCTGACCTAACCAGGAATTTGGAAGCGCCTCCCATCTTTGAAGGTCTTGTTTGATTTTTGGCAAGTAAATGGACAAAATTAGCTTTAAACAGCTGATCAAAAACGGGAGTAATGCATGTACCTAAATAAAGAAAACCCTCCTGTGACCACTTAAAGGGAAATCGAGATTCGCCATTGAAACCTGATATTTTTGAGAGACCATCGATCTTGTAAAATTGGCCACTGATTTTGTAAAATTGATCTTGTAACCCGAAAAGGCACCAAATGAATTGACACATTTATCAGACAAAGTACCGAAACTACTAGGTTTGACAAAACGATAAGGACAGCATCAGCATGCAGTGTAATGTTGTGTGACTTTGACCCCACTTCTGGAGCAGATATGTTGGAGTCCATATGAATGGTCTCAGCCAGCGTCTCAGTCACCAATGTAAAAAGCAATGGCGATAGTGGACAGCCCTGTCGACTGCCGCTGAGGATATTAAAATTGCTTGACCGCATATCATTGGTGAGAACCGAGGCATGAGGGTCACTATAAAGAACCTTTACCCACCTGATAAAGGCTTCGCCCAAGCCAAACTGCTCTAGAGTATAAGAAAAGGTACGGCCACTCAACCCAATCAAATGCCTTCTCTGTACCTAGAGACATAACTGATCCCTATACAGATTGTTGTTGATATGCTTGGATCACATTGAGTAACCTCCTAACATTAGTAGATCATCTGCAGCCCTTTATAAAACCCATCTGGTCCTCTTTAATACTGGAAGCAGCACAGTTTCTAGTCTTAGTACAAGAGTCTTAGATAAGATTTTGAAATCAACCTTCAAAAGTGAGATGGGCCTATAGGAGACACAGTCCTCTGGGGCCTTCCCTACTTTAAGAATAAGAGAGATATTGTCCTCTCGGGGATGGTAGGAGTGACTGTACGAATCATTGAACATGCTGAGCATCAGTCCTGACAGTATGTTCATAAATTCTTTATAAACTTCACTGGGAAGTCCATCAGGACCTTTCCACTCTGAAGCTGCTTCACCTCCTGCACCTCTTGCTCTGATAATGGGGTATTAAGGAAAGATCAACTCGGAGAAAGTGAGGACTGCAGATGCTGGAGATCAGAGCTGAAAAACGTGTTGCTGGAAAAGCGCAGCAGGTCAGGCAGCATCCAAGGAGCAGGAGATTCCTGAAGAAGGGCTTATGCCCGAAACGTCGATTCTCCTGCTGCTTGGATGCTGCCTGACCTGCTGCGCTTTTCCAGCACCACGTTTTTCAGTATTAAGCAAAGACTCTAGTTCAAGGGAGATCCTGGGAGATCCAGATTCTTGAAAAAAGACTCCATCCTAACCTGCCCATTCACACAACTTTCAGACTGATATAATTCAGAGTAAAATCGCTGAAATGCTGTGTTAATCCTTTTGGAATCACAGGTTAGGTTTCCAGCATCTTCCCTGATTGAGGTGATGGCTAGAGGGGCAAATCTTTCCTGGATACCCTAAATCCTTGCCTGGTTTATCATGCTCAAACAACCTTTATTTTGCAAAAGTGAGCTCCTTCTTAACTATCAGTGTGAGTATGGAGTTCAGTGTGGACCGAAGCGCTGTGATCCTCTGTAGCTTAGCCAACAAGGGCCTGTCAATGTATGCCTGCTCGGCTGCCTTCAGACGTGTTTTGAGCAAACGTTGCTCACCCTTCTGCAGCTTCTTACAGGCAGCATAGGAAATAACTAACCCCCTGGCATAAGCCTTAGTGGTTTCCCTGAGAACGGATGACTTATTGGCAGAGTCTGATTTAATGTTTAGGAAAGCCATGAAATCATTGAAGAAATACTCAACAAACTTACTATCCTTAAGGATGAAGGGATCCATTCACCAGTGTCGCAGACCTGCTATAGTGTCCTTATTCCGAACCAATAAGTACACTGGATGGTGATCAGAGATAAAAATATTACCAATTGTACAGGACACCACCAAGTCCAAGTGTGCTGCGGGAGTCAGAAAGAGATCAATCCTGGTGTGGCACCTGTGCGGATTGGAGAAAAAGGTAAAATCCCTGCCTGTAGGGTGGAGATGTCTACCAACCCGAGTTCAACACACAAATCCACTAACTGCTTAGATTGTAAACAAGGTATCGGGGGGCCTTTGGGAAATCTGTCTACCGTGGGATCCATAAGACAATTAAAATCTCCCTCTATGATAATATGCCGAGATGCAAGACTAATCAGTTTAGAGAATGCATCTACCCGGAATTTAAGGGGGTGGGCTGGGTGACAGTAAACATTTAAAATATCATATTCTTCTCCATTTATCAAGGCGTGAAGGATTACAAACCTCCCATATGTATCTTTAACACACTGTAGTAGTATAAATGGGAGATTCCTCCTAACAAATACGGTCACTCCCCTAACTCCTAGTATTAAAAAATGAGAAATAAACCTGATCAAACCCACTCTGCTACAGTTTCAAATGTTCCCTATCATCCAGATGTGTGTCCTGCAATAAGGCAATATCCACCCTATCCTTTTTAAGACTGGAAAGTACTTTTTTCCTCTTGACTGGCGAGTGGCACCCCTTAGTGTTCCAGGTACACCATTGAAACACGTCCTGCCAATAACATTCGGTCGCAACATTTAGACTCCAGAGAGGAAGAACTCAAATTACAAATCGCTGAGCCTCAATAAAAGAAAATCCACAGAACATTAAAACTACACAAATTAAAACAATTATGGCTACAAACCTGCAAAACTTCCAAAAACTATGTACAACAATAATCAAAAAACAAAACTATTATAAAGCGCCAATGGCACTGAATAGGGGAATTTACCCCGAGCCCAAAGGGGTATCCCAAAACCCTATTTCTTGTCCCGGTTGCCAATACAGTAACCAGGGTAGTTAGATACCAAACCAGGCTTAAACTGCCCATTGATAGATGTCTACCATCCCAAACACCTTCTTAACTCCTCCTGGCTAGAGCCGCACCACAGACACATGCAGAAAAAGAGAAAAGAGAAAAGAATAGCAATGTGAACAAAGAAGTGAAAAGTAAATACCTGACCCATTCCCTGGTATAGCTTAACTTAGAAGCTTGAAGTGGATACTCTTGTCCCATCCCTGAGTATAATTTAACACCGATTATTACCAAAAAAAATCCCAAAAAGACTTCCTTTAAAAAAGCCAAACCCAAATAAGGCAATTATCTGTACCTATTAAATCGTCCAGTCTAAGTTAACATGTCCACAAAGTTTCTTGTTTTCTCTGATGAGTCAAATAAGTGTGCGGATCCATTAAAGGTAAGCTGAAGTACCGCTGGCTACTGGATCCTGAGTTCCCTCCATCTTTTCTTGATGCCAGCATATAATTTCCTTTTCTGGATCACCGCCGCTGAGAAGTCCTGAAAAAACATGATCCTGTAAACTAAAACCTTTGGATCTTGCCCCTGGGATCTGGAAGCTTCCATGATTCTTTGTTTGTCTGTATAATTGTGGAACCGCACCAGGATAGGGTGAGGGCATTGGTCCAGACCTAAGCTCCATACCATGACCTGGTGAGCTCTTTCAATCTTCATCCTTCCTGTTTCAGCCTCCAAGCTCAGGAATTCCGGCAGCCATTTCCTGAAAAAGTCTGCTGGTTGCTCACTTTCCTTCCCCTCCAGCAGACTGACAATACAAACATTTTTGCTCCTGCACAATTCTCAAAATTGCCAACCTGAGCAAGTAAACCACAGACCTGCATTTCCAGGGCTTGCATCTGCTCCTTGGATGAGTCGATCTCTGCTCCCACCGCTGTGACTCGGTGTTCCACCGTGCCCAACCTTTTCCTGAGGTCTCCCAGCTGCTGTGCGTACTGCTGAAGCATAGCGGAGATTGGGGCCAGCTTTGCCTCAACCTGCTTTCCCACAGCAAGGCCTGGTAAGTAATCGGATCCACGGTGCCGGTAGATTGGGCCGCGGCCCCAGCCTCGGGTGAGCTCACTTCTTTTTTTGGCATTTCCTCACTCGCGATGAAAACGGAGGTAAGAGAAATTCTCGGATTCTGCGATTCCTCCAGAATATGTCAAAATGACTTGAATGAGGTGGGTTACAGCCCTGCCTCCCTGTGTTGTGGTGCGGAGCCCAGCAAACCCAGTCTAGTTCGCCGCCATCTTAAATCCCCAGATGATGTCAGTTTAACTTTCCATTTGGAAGATGATTCTGATATCGCGGTGTTCCCTCAGCACAGCATTGACATGAATAGTTGGATATGTGCTCAGGTCGCTGGAATGTAACTTGAATGTACAACCTTCAGTTTCTGCAGAAGAGCTGTACCAAACTTGAAACATTAACCCTGTTTCTTTCTCCACAGAGGCTGCCAGACCTCCTTGTTTCTTGAGTATTTGCTACGTTGGTTTCAGATTTCCAACATCTGCAGTATTTTACTTTTATTGAACAAACAGATCTACGAGTTGGGAAGGGAAAGTGCCAGCAACTAAGCCACCATTAACGTAATGCATTAAACTGTACCCCTACCCTCAGGCAAGTGCCATGGGGGCTATAACAACCCAGCTCCAGCCCAATCTTATTAAATTTTAACATACATAAATCAGGTCACTGACAGAGTTCCTGTAAAGGAACATTCCAGAGTTGTGCCCTGATGATGTCAGCTGTGATACAACTTAGGCTTTCATCTCACTTCCTTTGAAATTTAAGTCTCTAACTGTTCCAACCCAGGAGGAGGGAGATCAGGGCAATGCTTGAGACATGCTGCTTTCGAACACTTTATCATCCAGGAGGGCAGGAGTACCTCTTCGGGCCTTGCATTGAAGCCTTCAGCCTTGTTCACTCTCCAGAACAAACTTCTGCTAACAAAATACCTCCACTGCTGGCTGCAAACATTAGTCTCCCATCCACTCTGTAAATTATTGATACTCCCTCTGAGTACAGAGGGCCAACCCCCAGCTAATGAACTGTGCCATCCAATTGTCATTTTAAAAAAATGAATGTCATTGATTCAGCACCTTTTTAAATTAGGAAAAGAGAAGAGATAATCAAAAGCTTGAATAATTGGGAGGTTTTGAAAACCAGGAGGAGCAGGAACATGTGCCAGTCATTCAGTCCCTTGGGTATTCAACTCTATTGTAGCTAATCCTCACTACACTATATTCAGAAAAGGAATTCCTCCTCGCCTCTGAATTTAAATTGGTGACCACCTACTCTGAGATTATGCCCTCTGGTTTTTGACTAAACCACATAGGGAAATAATATTTCCAGGGGTCTACCCTGTCAATGCCCAGGAATTTTGTATGTTTCAATAAGGTCGCCTAATAATTTTCTGTACACCAATGAGTATAGGCCCAACTTACTCAATCTCTCCTCATGACACATGCCTAAAATGTAGGCTTTTATAGCTACTTTCCCTTCTCTGCCAGGTTTATCGTGACTATCAAAAACCCAAGACATTCCTAACAACAGGATATGCAGAATTGTTTTTTATTAAATCAAAGTACACTACTGCAAAATAGTATTACATCACAAGCTTACCCTTTATAATGGTTACAATTACAAGTGACCTGGTTTATGTGGACTTGTCTGAGGATCAGACCAAAATAGGGGATCAGCTTGCTCCATCCCAACCTTCCCAAAGATGTTGCACTGATTTTTTTTTCAATCCTCTGAGGATTCTTTCAGAATCTAGTAATTTTCTAGGCATTCTTATTCATGCCTCCACGATATTTGTAGGTACTTCCTAGGAAGCATCCCATTGGGCCTGAGGGATTTATCTGTTTTTAGCCCCATGAGTTTCCCTCATACTTTACCTCTAGTTACTGCAATTATTTCCTCTTCCCTTTTTTTGCTCCTTGGTTGATATTGGACCCATTCACTGTATTTCTCTTGTTGCACCCAACTCTGCAGAAAATGCTGGAATCTTCTTCATTCTGCTCCACCTGCTTGAGGTCCAATCTTCCAAACACTCTTTTCCTCAATCCCCCATCCCCTGACTGCACATCCAACATTTTAATCACTTTCGGCACTCTCATTTCCCAGTCTTTATTTCTCCTGTCATCCTCCACTTCTTCTGGTGCTTCCATTCTGCTCTTTTTTTCCCCAAATTTCAGTCTCCCCTTCAAATCTATTTTCATTCTTGATTTCCTCTGCAAATTTCTGAAGTTGAACCTGTAG
Source organism: Chiloscyllium plagiosum (assembly GCF_037043375.1). Lineage (NCBI taxonomy): Eukaryota > Metazoa > Chordata > Chondrichthyes > Orectolobiformes > Hemiscylliidae > Chiloscyllium > Chiloscyllium plagiosum. The sequence continues at coordinate 47,607,392 of NW_028270172.1, read as the reverse complement.
ATTCCTCTGTCCTTCCTCCATTTACTGTGTTAAATTCTAGTCCTGCGACATTATGTTGTGTTACAAATTACTTGGTGAGTTTAAGATGCTATGGCAACATGCATGTTGTGGTCTGGAGCAATGAATAGTGGTAGAGATTGCAACTTCCTTTCCATCACAAGGTTGATCAGGATTCTGTCACAGTCTTGCCATTTGGTATTAGCATGATGCAATGACTTGTCGATTGATAATCTACCTGTTTGATCATTTAATGAATGCAGTGTCTTGGCTACCAAGTCTTGTTTGGTGATTCAAACCTAAACTTTCTGGCTCAGAGGCACAAACACTATCTAATAGGCCACAAGCCTACCTCAGTGGGTGATATAGAGGCCTTGGAAGAGTTTCAAAGCTATATGAATGATTCCTAGTTTAAACTCAGTTACTCAAAGAACTTGATTTGTTTATGCTAGAGCAGCATAGATATAAAGCCGACTTGGTAGAAATCTATAAAATAATTCAAGAGCTGGAGAGTGTTTTTATTGATTACTCTAGTTTCATAAACTGGGGAAGACCAGCGATAAGAGTTTAAATTGAGGGGAGAAATGGACTGGATGTTAACTTTATTTCCCTAGAAGGTTGTGACACTCTGGGATGTATTGCCAGCTGATATGGTGGGAGCTGACTCTACACAGCTTCAAGAGGGAATTTGACTGAAATAGATATTGCCATATTGATTTTTGGATATACAAATAACAGTTGGTCCATGTGATCTGCACTGGTTTTGATTATCTGAAGGAGTGGGGAGGAATTTTACAGAATATATTTTTCTCTTTTTGCTTTTGTTTTAATCTTACCATGGGAGATTAGGAAAGGAGAGACCGTGAAAACATCGAACCATGTTGCCCTGGCCATCATGAGCTTGGGCCAGACTGGATTGAATAGTAATTTCCTGTTTTACAACTTTGTCAGCTCCTCATTTTGTGGGAGAGCCCCAGATGATGCTGGCCTTGGTTTTATTACGAGATGGGTAGAAGCTGAGTCATTGTGCGATGCAGTATGATGCCCAACAGTAGAATTAGAATTGGATTTTATTGTCATGTTTCAGGAGAACAGTGAAAAGCACAACAAGCCATTCTATGGCAACATCTTAAATTCTGGCTTTGAAATTTGTGTTTTTAAAAAGAATGAGAAGAAATAGAAACATCCAGATCTGAAAGGCTTTTCTGAAAGGAAAGGGGAAAAAAGTGCAGATTTTAAAATTTTATCTCCCTGGGCCTTACCTTGGCCTGGGATTTCAGTCAGACTCCTCTTGGGACATGCTTCAGCGATTTGCGGGGACAAGCTGCCTCTGTCCCTGATGTCTCCAATTACCTGCAGGGATTCATAATTATAATATTGAACACCACCTAGACGTAGTTTAAACAGATAACAGACAGCTCTTGCAATCTACATGTACAAAGTGCAGTAAAAAAAATTACCATAGTTCCCATGCACAGTTTCCACTCGTACTGGGATGGTTAAATTTATGACCAATGAGTCACTGGTGGAATGCTGTCCAACATATGGTCTGCAGTGTGGCTATAGAGCAGTTGAGAGAGGTCAATAGAAACATTTTTAGAACATTTAAAAGACCACAGAAAAGAAGTTGGCATTCATAAATCAGGCTTGGGACAGCAGAGGGTGAGGGCCACCCATGCTGAAGGAGCTAAGGAGTGAATGTTTAGATTCTTTTTAATGGTTTTCTTTTGAAGCTTCGGATGGAATGTTGTTTGACATGGTAAAGCAAATGGCCTGGAATCAATGGCATGGATTGTTAGTGGCTGTACGTTCTGTTTGGCTCTATGGATCCAACCACATTTATGCTTCCAAATAGCCTTCTCTCATCCTCTTATATCACTTAACAGTGTGATTCTTCTGATACTTTCTTTTTACTTTCCTGGTTTCCTCACTGAACGCATGTAAACCTCACACTTTGCGTGGAAACTATCAGGGCCACCTGGTGCTTTTAGGAGGTCAGGCAGTGGGGCTTACTTGGTTTTGGAGGCAAAAATCCAGTTTCCTGATGGCAGGTTAAAGTTTTCAGAATCTTTTCAGGTGAGTCAGCTTCCCTGACCTTGATGATTGGAAGCATCTTTTGCATTGGTTAGTTATGTAAGGATACTCATTAACACTCCAGCCCTCTGGAATTCTGATCACAGGCACAATCTTGGAAGGCAGAAATGGGAAACACTTACTTCAGTAACCTGACTCGAATATATTTTCTCCGATCTCCTTGGCTGCTTTGTAACCAAGCCATTTCTTTATGCAAGTATTTAAAGTGTAAGGGGTGAATCCTGGCCCAAGATAGCATCACAGGCTAACACCACTAACTGTGGAAGGGGTGCAAGTTGAAGGGGGCACAATTCAAAAGAGGTAGCTTATGTCGAAAGACACTTTAGGGAATGAAACTTTAAAGGGTGTTGTAGGATCCTGTGGAATGGAGGAAGGAAACTGAGATGCAGAAGGGTTGATCACATTAATAGAAACAAAGTGATGAAGGAAAGATGGAGAATGTGATGGGTATGTGCCGTGAAGGAGAAAGAGCTGGTGAACTTTAAGCCTTTTAGGACAGAGAAATAACTTCATTATCCTGAGAGCGGCGAGCCCTGTGGAATTCTCTGCCACAGGAAACTGCTGAGGCCAAAATATTGAAGACTTTCAAGACAGATGTGCACATAGTTATTAGAACTAAACTGATCAGAGAAAATGAAGAGAAAGTGAAAAGAGGCACTGAATTGCATAAACATCTGTGATCAGATTGAATGGTGGAGCAGGCTGAAAGCGCCTGCTGCGATTTTTCTGTTTCTAATGTAGAAAAGCAAATATCTCAACCTACTTTGTAAAGAAGGCCTCTGGCAGAATGTACAGCACAAATGAGATGGGCCGTGAGATCTATTTGCACATGTTCTTGCACAGTACAAACACTCTCAATTCAGGGAATCAAAATAGAAACTGAAATGTGAGTACTCAGTTAAGTACTCCCTGTATAATAACGGCAAGTTCTATTAACTCTAAAACCAGCATCCTAGTCATATCCCATCGTTCATTAAACTTTGAAACTTTTTTCTCCATAATAGTAATGATCATGTTATTCTACATGTATTCACAGCACCTGGTATCTGAAAGTCAAGAACATGTGGATGCAACCATTACATGGGCTGTAGTTTCCAAGGTTTCTAAGATGTACAAGCTGTTGGATATGCAGTAAACACTGGTATGCTCAGATACAAGGAGCCAAGACATATGGCACTCAGTTGCATAGCATCATCTCCACAGATTCCTGAATAGGTTTGCATTCCCTCAATGTCTACCTTGTTTTTGACCAAAGAAGACAACTTCTGCAGGTGTGCACTGATTATCCTGGGAGCTGTCAAGGAGCTTACATTCTGCACAACTTCCAACTTCCTCAAATGTTTATTCCCCTACTGATTGTCCACAATCAGAACAATGGGCCAATCATGGCGCAGAGGCATTCCTGCCCTTGAGGGAATGCTTGCTTTATACTTTTTAAATGTTACATTACTTTGCCATTATTTGTAAGTTAACTTATTTTCTATTAACCAAAAATAGTTTCCCAGTCAGAGCATCAGTACGGAGCCACACTCGGTGCTTATGTGTCTCAAACCTCAATTCGTAATGGACATTACTCTATTACAGCGATGTAAGAGGCTAAATTATACCAATTGATTCCTGAAACTTAGTCTAGTTTAGGTTCCTTTTTTTTCAGTCGTCATGTTCCTCCCAAAAAGCAGCAAAAAAATGACAAATTCAGCACAGTTTACACTGCCCGACATTATCTGCATGTGAGCATACATGGTGATCAGTGACCCTCAAGGTAGTCTATAAGGGAAATATAAATAGAAGTCTTAACAAATTGAAAGATATTAGAGGACTGAGGTACAAAAAGCTGTAATTGTATCCAATTGTATAGAAGGTTGACAACAATATAACCAAAGTGACTTTAATTTCTTAATTTGTTTTTGCCTACCACTATATCTTGGTGCCAGCTTGGATGCCACAGCTGAGCTTGAGAAATCCAGCTGACTTCTTTGCCATCTTGCCTCAGATGACTTTGGTGGATATCCTCTGGACCTGAATGTAGATGAAACCAACTATAAGAGAAAGATTTCTGATGAAGGGCTCTGGCCTGAAATGCCATTTCTCCTGCTCCTCAGATGCTGCTTGACCTGATGGACTTTTCCAGCAACACACTCTCGACTCTGGATATAGATGACTCCAGCCTGCTCAGAGCCTGTTACTCTGATGTGGGTGAAAACACCTCGGTTTTACCTGATTGAGGTGTTTAGGTCCCTGGTAGGGGAGAGATATATTGGAGATGCACTTTTGGAATGTTCTGAGGTGGCAGTCCCTGGGTACCTGTCTAACATTTTCCACACTATGCATATGCAATGGCACCTTCCTCACCTTTATAGTCACCTGGTGGGGGGGAACGCATCAAGATCTTTTAGCTTCCTATCCTATTCTCTCCAAGTGATGTGGAGACACCGGTGTTAGACTGGGGTGGACAAAGTCAGAAGACACACGACACCAGATTGTAGTCCAACAGGTTTATTTGAAATCACAATATTTTGGCACACTGCTCCTTCGTCAGGTGAAGTGACTTTCTCCAAGTGAATGAAAGCAGCCATGGATCTAATGATGGAGTGAAGGTTCCTGCACAGTATGATGGTTATGTTTCAGTTATACTGGGCACTACTGAAACCACAAAGCTGGACATGGCAAGGTTTGTCTTGTCTGGCGTTTCGAAAAATAAAAGCTGACTTGATTGAAACTTCTAAGGTCCTGAGAAGTAGCGAGTTTTTTGAGAAGATTTGTAGCTCAGGTTGAGGTTCTGGATGTAGGTTTGCTGGCTGAGCTGGAAGGTTCATTTTCAGACGTTTCGTCCAGAGGCTCACTGAAGATGTTACCTAGTAGGGTGACGAAGCGTCTGAAAATGAACCTTCCAGCTCAGCAAGCAAACCTACATCCAGATCCTATGAACTGCTAGGAATCTAGAACTAGGAGTCACTCCTTCAAAATAAGGTAATGTAAGGTCAGCTCATGAATGGCTGAGTCCAGAGGCTCATCATCTGTACTGGGCTCAGGAAGAGCCTGTTTCCTAACAGTCTTGGAGAGTCAGGGACCTCTGTTGTTTCTTCCTTCTCTAGCTGGAGGTGAGTTTCAGTGCTGTGCTCACTAGGATGTGATCCTGAACCTCCTCTAGTTTTATTGCCCTCTGAGGTGAACGCCTGTCTGTGCTGGTGAAGAGTGAGGAAGAAAGTCCTTAATGGTGCAGCCTGTGAGACTCCTGACTGTTCCTCCTCAGGTGTGAGTTAAAGGGCTGGTGGAGAAAAGCCTGAGAAGTCGGAGCTTTTTTTGTGTTCTGGGCTGGGAGTGGGATCCAGAAGCTGCAGAGAGAAACAGTTTAGTGTAGAAGACATCATCCTTGCCCAAGGTTTCATTAGGATAGAATCCTACAGAACAGAAACAGACCCTTCAGTCCAACTAATCCATGTTGACCAAGTTTCCTAAATTAAACTAATCTACTTGCTTGTGTTTGGCCCATATCCTTCTAAACGTTTCTATTCTTGTACCTATCCAATGTCTTGCAAATGTCAAGATATATAACTTAGTAAATTATCAGGGAAGTGAGAAGAAATGTCTCCATAAATGACTGATGTTTTAGGCAATCAGTCAGGAAATGATTGGAAGTGATACTGGTAAAATTATCAGTACCCTTGAGAATACTGTCAAAAATTGGACTCCTCTAGCAAATCTGAGGCTGATCATGTGCTGTTCGTGCATTATCAAGTCAATTGGACACCAATTCTGAGATGATTGACTCACCTCCTGACCCCCCAAAGCCTGTGTAGACATCTGCAAGGCACCAATCAGGAATATGATGGAATACTTTCAGCTTGCCAGATGATTGCAGCTCCAACAACACTCAAGAAGCTTGATGCCATCTGACTTGGTTTGTCCTAAAGCTATTCGTATGATTGGCATCACATCTACAAACATCCACTCCCTGCACCAACTGGCCCTCAGTAATAGCACTGTTTACTGTTGACAAGATGCACTGCAGAAATTCAGAGGCTCTATGTTGGAGGTTGATGAGCTGGAAGAATAACAAATTGATGGCTTTCTCATTGGATGGAATGCATAACTAATCTCCTCTCCAGTGCACAAATGTTATTGTTGCTGCCAGCTCAGTGGCCTTCTATTTGTCAAGCATCCCCTCGTCCCAGTCTGGCCATGCTCCTGCTTAGTATGCACATTTATTGCACTCCTGCAGAAGGAGAAGCATTAAGAGACATTCTCATAGGTGCACGAGCACTATGCTTGCATTGATAGTTAAAGGTGTCAATCCCAAGTCTGAGATTGCTCGTGTCCTTTACTAGTAAAGAGTAAAAGGGTTTTTGCTAAAAGTTGGTTCAGTGTCAGAGGTGGAGTCAAGGCAAAAATAAGGAAACACGATATGATGTGTGCTTGAGATACATGTGAGAAATTCAATCCAAAGCCACCTTTTGTGATGTGATCACATCCCGTGCAAGCCTTTCGTGGAAAGATATCAATGTGGAGGTTTTCCAAGTTGCGAAGAAAGGCCAATGAGCTGCTGATATGTGATCGGTTGAGTGTTGTAGCTCCTGTTTATATCTTAAGAGTGAACCTTTGCAGATGTGGGAGAGACAGTACCATTGAAAGCATGCAGTCCAACATTGATTAGATTAGATTAGATTAGATTAGATTACTTTACAGTGTGGAAACAGGCCCTTCGGCCCAACAAGTCCACACCGACCCGCCGAAGCGTAACCCACCCATACCCCTACATTTTACCCCTTATCTAACACTACGGACAATTTAGCATGGCCAATTCACCTGACCTGCACATCTTTGGACTGTGGGAGGAAACCGGAGCACCCGGAGGAAACCCACGCAGACACGGGGAGAACGTGCAAACTCCACACAGTCAGTCGCCTGAGGCGGGAATTGAACCCGGGTCTCTGGCGCTGCGAGGCAGCAGTGCTAACCACTGTGGATTCATTACCCTCTGAAAGAAGAGATTACCCCTCCTTCTGAGATTATGCCCACTGGTCCAAGACTCTCCCACAAGCGGTAATAACCGTTCTCATCCACCTTGTCAACTCCCCTAAGAATCTTGTGTGGTTCAAAAAGGTTGCCCCTGATTCTTCTCCATTCCAATGGGTACAGGCCCAAACAACACAACCTCTCCTCACAATCAGTCCCTCTAAACCTGGTATGAGCCGAGTGAACCTTCTATCGACTGTCTCAAATGTTCTAGATCTTCCAGAGATAAGGGTCCCAAAGCTGTTCAGTATTTCAGCTATGGTCTGACTACTGTCTTGTCCAGTTTGAGAAAAAAAACTCCTTATTTTTATTGAACATAATATCATTTTCCGCTTGGGGTCCTGCATCCTTCAGGTCTCAATGTCAAGTTTAATAGGATTAGAGCCCGAGGACCTTCCTCAATGTCCTTACCCCAACCCCCACACACCAGACTCTGTCACCACATTGGCTGTTGTCACAACAATCCCACCGAGTAGCTGCTAAATGGGACCATTAGTAGCAGACATTCTCCCAGGCTGACCTTTATCCATTCCTTCATCTCTCCAACTGTTGCTCTCTCCCTCTCTCTCTGGGATTCATCTTCACCTATCATTTACTCCTCCTCCCCCACTCCATCTTCAGAATATATACTGATCTTTTCCTAGCTACATAGAGTCATAGAGATGTACAGCATGGAAACAGACCCTTCAGTCCAACCCGTCCATGCCGACCAAATGACCCAACCAATCTAGTCCCACCTCCCAGCACCCGGCCCATATCCGTCTAAACCCTTCCTATTCATATACCCATCCAGATACCTTTTAAATGTTGCAATTGAACCGGCCTCCACCAGCTCCTCTGGCAGACTCTGTCATTCTCACCACTTGCCTTCAGACCGAATTTTCCTGAAATAGCCTGGCAATCCATTCAGTTTTAGAGCAATTAAGGTTGGGAAACAAATGCTGACATTAATCAGAAGCTTATTCCACAAAAGAATAACATTATCTGTTCATTTACATGTTTTCTCTGGAGCTTGTAGTATGCAAATTGGTGGTCACTGCATTACAACAGTGACTACAATGCAAAAGCATTTCAGTGGCTCGAAATTACTTCAGGTATTCCTGAAGTCATGAGTGGTGCTAGATAAATACAAATTCATTTTGCACAAGAGGACCATTTTGTGAAAATATCCCATTGCTACAAAATGAAGTGAATGGTCGCCAAACATAGCATCGATTTCCATGCATGCTGCAACATACTCAGCAGCAATGACACTTGTAAACCCTATGTTAAAATAATAATCTCCATTATGGCAGCTATATGCAATTCATTTGTATCAAAAAGCACTCTTTCATTAGCAGAATTCCTATCTTAAAATGGAAATTCCAAATGTTGCTAAATAGCTCATGAGACCTACACCAACTTCATAACCAGAAGGTTATACACATCCTGTGTACTTAGCTCAATTGGTGGAATTTTCTACACTTATAATCCACAAATTCTGATTCAAAGATTTCCTTTGAACATACTACTGATATTTCAAAATAAAGAGGGAAAATACTAAAAGAAACACAGCTGGACTGGCAATATTTGTGGAGAGAGAAACAGAGTGAACACCGTCAAGTCCAAATGACTCTTAGAGCTACAGGAATGTTGTGTTTTTTTTGGGTTTCTGTCCCAAGGACAAAACATTAAAACTGCACTTCAAACATCACAGGTTGTGTGACATTATTTGAAAACAGGCAGAGAATTTCTGTGGTCTCCTGGCCAACATGCTAACTTCACCAACACCATGAATTAATGTTTACTGGATCATGCCATGTTTAAATTGGCAGCACAAAGCTGAGATAGGATTCATTTCTTGTAGCAGCTTGACCAGAAACCAGACCTGTAAAAACAAAAATTAGCAAGTCAACATGAATTCCTTGCAGCAGGTCATGGAAGGTTAATACTTGTCTTGCCAGTGTGAGTTCAAGGTGCCAGTAAAGAAAGCCTTTTCGCCGAAAACAGTCTTGTTTGGGTTCACTAAACCAACACATAGCAAAATGTGCTGAGCTTCAAATGAATAGCCACAGCCTTTAAGAACTTTCCTTTAAAGAGCTTTAATGAGGTTTTCTTTAAAAAAAATAAAGGGTTCATGCTGATCAGAGCTTTCAAGGAAATGGAGATTGCTTACTTCGGGGTGTTCTAAATGATACCAGAAAACTAGTATAAATGATTCTAGCCTGCTTGAAGGTGACATGGCAGGGCCTAAGATTACACATCAGGAACTATGTAAAAACAAAAGGCCAAAGAGCCCACCCTGTAATTAAACTTTTAATGACCCTTAAAGTCCTTACTGCACAGATTAGAAGAGACCTGACTTTGGCACTTGTGTGTGAGGCAGACACAGATCCATGCCATCCTGGAGACAGAACTGCAGACAACTTCATTCTGTCAACTAGTCGTCCCAAACCACCACTGGAAAGATTTTTCAAACTAGTTGGTCTGCTTTTTCATGAATGCACCATGTCAGTGACATCTGATTACAGAGTAAACAAATGTGTTTAATCATTCTCCCTGTGGGAAGGAGGGATCAGAATTTTTCCAAGATATAAAAGTGCAAAATGTCAGCGATAGTACAGACTGGCAGCCAAGGATGGCCCTCTTCCCAACCGCACGGCCCAAGTGAATAAGAAGGACTTCCATTCTATTACATCAACAATAATTTTAAATTATTGTAACTTCATATACTCAAGGCCAAATATAACATCTAAATTTAAGTTGTTTGCTGTGCCAGGATTATTTGAAGGAACAGTTATTTGGCTCCCAGGGACCAGAACGGACTTTAGTCTTGGTTCAATGCCACTTTGAGAAATACCAGAAAAGTGATGAATATCGACAGTACATAGCATAACCCCAATCAGGATTAGTTTTGGGACACAGGAGATTCTGTCCCACTACTGATACTTTTTAGTCACTTTAAGTTCTAGTTGCCATATTTAAAAAGTACCTTGAAAGCACTGCTCATCATCTCCACCACCCAAGACATTCGAGACCAGGGAAAAAAAAATGGTGCCACACTTTAGAAAAGCCTCCCTGGAGTCTCTCTTGAAGTCTGTTCTGGAGAGAGGGAAGTTCTTTTTCCGGAAGATGGCAACAAAAGCAACCAAGACAGAAGTGGCTGAGAAGGTCAATGCTCATAGACAACTTGAAAGAACCTGTTTCTAGTACACACAAAGCTGAACCATCTGTTGTGCTTCACCACAGCATATACCACAGTCTGCTCAACACCTCATACCCCAGGGAGTGAGTGAACTCCAAAGTTGCCTGTGCACAGGGCTGTTACACACAAGGTTGGACGCCAGGCTCAAGCAGTCAATATGGATCACTTCAGTGCAGCTATGGGCGGCACGGTGGCATGTCTTTGCTTAGCCTCTCCCTCGTAGCCCTACACACGGAAAAAAAACCCACCTTTTCCACTGGGACAACACATCTATCCTGGGACAGGCTAAGCAAAGACATGGCAGAGAATTCCTAGAGGCCTGGCACTCCAACCACAACGCCATAAACAAACACATAGATCTAGATGCCATCTATCAACCCCTCAGAAAACAAACAGGAAATGACATCACCACAAACCCCAGGAACCCCATCCAGGAGAAAGATATAAATAGCAGGAGACAACAGCTTCGTTTCACTTGGAGGTCGCCACTGATGATGTTACCGAGCCAGGTAATGAAACGTCTGGATATCAAACCTACAGCTCAGCGAGCAAACCTACACCTTAAACCTCAACCTGAGCTACAAACCTTCACAAAGAGTGAATGTTTCGAGTCTGGCTTTGTTTCTTCAGAACTGAAGGGTGTTGGAAATATTTCTGCATGCTTTTGAAAAAGGTGGAGGAGGAGGAAGGAGGCCAATGATGTAGTGGTCCAGTGTAAAAGTTAAGCCGTTGTGAATGGTGGCAGATGAGAAAAAGAGATGTGAAGGGGGAGAATGGGTTGTTTCAACTAAGAGGAAAGGAAACGAGACAAACAAAACAAGGCTGTGAGGAGAGAATCCACGAAAAATGGAGAATAGATATCATGCAGTTTGAATTCCATAACTTCAGAAACTATGCTGAGCAGTCAAGGCTGTGATGTGCCTGAGCAGAAAATGAAGCATTGAATGGAATTGAATTTATTGTCACATGTACTGAGGCCTTGGAGTACAGTGGTCTTGGAGCTTGCGTTGTGCTACTTTGGAGCAGTATAGCAAGCCTAGGATAGAAATGTTAGTAAGAGAGCAAGATGACTTTGCTGTCAATCTAAGAATATTCCTTAAATTTGGGGATTAAAACTGTATACAGTATTCTAGATCTTACCAAAAGCTCTACAGTTGTAGCAAGGCTGACTTTCTTTTTTCCTCTGTATTCCAATCCCTTTAAAGTCCAAATGCCATTTGCCTTGGTGCACCTACATGTTAAACCTTCTGGGTTCCCTATTTTTATGAGCACAATTCAGCCCCTCTCTCCATTACCATTTATAGGTTACTCACTTATTTTGTAAAAAAAACTCCTGTTCTACACTTGTAAACCGGGGAGCTTTCTGCTTACATAAATATCCTAGATATTAAGATTTAAACAAATTTGTAAAATTGAAGAATTAAGCATGCATATCTAGCTCAGCAGTAAGACTATATTCTGTTCTAAAATCACTGAAGCTAACTAATATTAAAATAAAGTTAGGATTGTCGTCATCTTGTTCAGTCATGTGTGAAATAGAGTTATAAGAATTGTACAGCACAGAAACAGACCCTTCAGGCCAACTTGTCCATGCCAACCAGATATCTTAACCTAATCCCATCCCATTTGCCAGCACTTGGCCCATATTCCTCTAAATCCTTCCTATTCATATACCCATCCAAAGATGTGTTTTTTAAATGTTGTAATTGTACCAGCCTCCAACACTTCCTCTTGTTCCATAGATGCACCACCCTCTGCGTGAACAAGTTGCCTCTTAGGTACCTTTTAAATTTTTTTCCCTTCTCAGCCTAAACCTATGCCCTCTAGTTTTGGACTGCCCCACCCCAGTGAAAACCCCTTGTCTATTTATCCTATCCACGTCCCTCATGATTTTATAAACATCTTTAAGGTCACCCCTTCAGCCTCCGAGGGTCAAGGGTAAATCGCTTTGGCCTCTCCCTATAGCTCAAACCTTCACTCTGGCAGCATCCTTGTAGATCTTTTCTGAACCCTTCTAAGTTTCATAACATCCTTCCTATAGCGGGGAGACCAGAATTGCACACACTATTCCAATAGTGGCCTAACCAATGTCCTGTACAGCCTCAACATGACTTCCCAACTTCCATACTCTCAATGCACTGACCAATAAAGGCAAGCTTACCAAACACTACCTTCACTATCCTGTCTACCTGTGAGTCTACTGACAAGGCTCTGGCAGACTCAAAGCTGCTATTCCAGTGACAAACTAGGGAATGTTGCACTGTCTGAGGTGCTGTTTTGTGGATGAAATATTAAATCATGACAACCAACTGCTTAAATGTAGAAAAATGCACTTCTGTATTCCTGTGAGTTATTGCTGGCTGGTGTCATCCATATTTTTGCAATTTATTAGCTTACAATGGATTGATTGTGGTAGCAGCCCATGTGATGGCCAGGCCTGGGATGTGGGTGGAGTAAGGAAATGGCCATGATGCTAAGGCCACAAAATTATTGAACACACTATCACTTTCCGCTTGGAGACCCTGCAGCCTTTCGACTCAATATTGAGTTCAATAATTTGAGGGCCTGAGTATCTTCTCCCCTGTCCTACTCCAACCACACCCACACCAGGCCTTGTTATCTCACTGTCAGCTCCTAATGGTCGCAACTGGCAGCTATTCATTCTCTCAGGCTGACCTTTACTCACTCCTTTGTCTGCCTGACTATTGTTCTCTCTCTGTCTCTGGGCTTCATTCTATCAATCGTATGCTCCTCCTACAGTTCCATCTTTGCGATATATACACCAACCTTTTCCTAGCTACAAGGGTTGCTTGACCTGAAACATTAACTCTGCTTTCTTTGCACAGATGCTGCCAGACCTGAGATTTTCCAGGAATTTCTATTTGTGTTGGAAATATTCATATGTTGAGTCTTTAAAAATTAAAGCCCGGTGTGGGATCGTTTTCGTAAGTATGAGCATTTGTAAATCAAATGTTCGGAAATCTGGGATCCCCTATAAGTCTGTTAGATTAGGACATAGTAGGGAAAAGGACTTACTGTGAGTCAAGATATGTGGCAGCTGAGTTTTTGAAGATTTCCCATTTACAGAATAGAAAATTAGTGAGGTTGGAGTGGGAGTAAGATTGGAATAGGTGATGAAGGTTTCAGCAGCAGTTGATCTGAGAACAAGCTGAAATTGGTGATGTTACAGAGATGGAAATCAGTGATCTTCATGCAAATATGAGATCAGAAGCTCATCTTGGAGTCAAATGTGACAGCAAGGTTTTGAACGGCCTGGCTTAATCTCAGGTTGTTGCCACAGAGAGGGATGGAATCAATTGTTAGACAATGGATTATGGAGTGGGGACTGAAATCACTGGCTTCAATCCTCCCAGTATTTAATTGGATGATATTTCTGTTCACCCAGTACTGGATGTTGGCGAATTGCTCTGATAAGTTAATATCACTGGGGGAGTTAAAGGCGATAGTGAGTTAGAGCTGGGTGTCATTCCATCTATGCAAACTAATACTGTTCTTTCAGATGTCCCCAGGCCCAGCATGTCAGTGAGCAGTAGAAAGGGGCTAAGTTTAAGCTATGTGTTGACCAAAGGTGGTAATGCAGGAGCAGGAAGAGAAATCATTGCAACTCTGTTACAAATAAGTGAGAGTAGTCCCATTGCTGGACGACAGTGAAGTGGCATTGGAGAATGATATGGTCAACTTTCTCAATGGCTGCATTTTGGTTTAGAAGGACGAGAAGGGAAAGCTTGGGTAGAATTTTCCCAGCCCTGGAGCAGCATGGGCAATGGCAAGAAATTTGGGAGAATGCAGTGAGAAGGAAAATATTAGGCTGTAAATATTGAGCAAAAGAAAAGTCTGATTTTTCAGATACTGCAGAGGGTGACGGTTTAGGGTGTTTTTCTGACTGGACGTCCTTGTCCAGTTCGGTCCCACAGGAGTCTGTGTTGGGGCCCTTGCTGTTTGTGATTTTATATAAATGGTTTACACTTGAACGTAGGAAGGTTGATCAGTAAGTTTGCAGACTATGCAAAGATTGGTACGGTTGGTGATGCTGTTGAGGATAGCTTTAGACTGCAAGAGAATATAGGCAGGTTGGTCAGGTGGGCTGATCAGTAACAAATGGCATTTAATCCAGTTAAATGTGAGGTGATGCACTTGAGAAGGACAAACAAGGTGAGAATACATGATGAACAATAGGACCCTTGGAAGCACTGAGGATCAGAGGGACCTTGGTATGCAAGTACACTGGTCCCTTAAGGTATTAGGATGAATGGATAAAATAGTCAAAAAGGTATATGGTATACTTGCCTTTATGAGTTGAGGCATAGTGTTTAAGAGCCAGGAGATGATGCTGGAACTGTATAAAATGTTGGCTAGGCCACAGCTAGAGGATTGTGTGCAGTTTGGACCCTCACGTTATAGGAGGATACTCAACAGTAGAGAGGCTGCAAAGGAGATTTACCAGGATGCTGCCTGGGCTGGAGAGTTTCTCGGTTATGAAGGGAGATTGGACAGACTGGAGTTGATTTCCTTAGAGCAGAGGAGACTGAGAAGAGCATGGTTGAGATATATAAAATATATAAGGGATATAGAGATGGCAGAAGAGAAGTAACCTTTCCCCTTGGAGGGCTCAATGACTGGGAAGCTTAGGATAAAGGTAAAGGTAGAAGTTGGTAGATGTGAGGAAAGACACTGTCACCCAGAGGATGTTGGGAATCTGGAACTCACTGTCCAGAAGGGTGGAAGAGTCAGAAACTTGTTTTTTTTAGCTGGCATTAAAGAAATATTTACATGTGCACTTGTAATGCTAAGAGATTCAAAGCTGTGGGCCAAGAGCTAGAAAATGGGATTAGATTAGTTAGTCTAGATGTTTTCGCCAGGTACGGATGCTATGGGCCAAAGGGCCTTCCTTCTGTGCTGTAGATCTCGATGACATGATACAGCTGAGCAGCAGACGTTTTTGCAGGGCAGTTTCTGGTTTGCAGCATTTGAACTGCTGTCAGGCTGGGACTTGATTTTGTTGCCCTCAGTGTGAATGCTGGAGGAAGTCAAAAACAGCAAACGCTTCATTGTTGCTGCCATGCAGTTTGGACGAGAAAGACATTGTCGTGCCCAGATGCATAATTAATGAAACAAAACAGGAGAAACTCAGCAAGTCTGGCAGCATCCGTGGAGAGAGAAACACAATTAATGTTTCAAGTCCAGTGACCCTTTGTCAAAACATCTTCTGAAGAAGTCACCGAATTTGAAAAGTTAACTTTGTTAACTTTCTGTCCACCCATGTTTTCAGATGAGTTGGGCTTCTCTAGTATTTTCTGTTTTTTTTTGTTTCAGATTGCCTACATCCCTGGTTCTTTGTTTTATTTTAAAGCATAATTAATGAGATGAGCGGTGTGAGAGTCCCTGACAAAAGTTGTCATGGGCCATTGTGGAAGGCATTACATGAAAGTACCTGAAAATGACACTGAGCTAACAAATGGGAAATTCAGCCCCAACTTTTATTATGGTCACAGAGGATATCATTTCTGACTTTGAAATAAGATACTTTGCTACTATGGCAGGAGCAAATACCTCAATCAGATGTGGAGTTCTGGGAAAGTTGGGAATGAGTTTGGGAGGTGACAAAGACATTTTGAGAGGAAAAGTCTTTGTTTGGAGATGGGATGGTAGTTTACAAATCGTGACTTTTTTTTTTCCTTGAGGAGGCTGTGATTTAAAGCTGAGAGGGACGACACCTGAAGAGAGAAACCATTAACAGTATTGGTTAAGATTGGAGGGTATGAAGGGAAGTTGAGTGGTCAGTAGTTTAGTGCAAAATAGGGCTGAGCGAACAAATGTGGTCTCATGGATGAGAAGGTCAGAGATGGTGAGAAGTGAGTTGGGAAGAGAAATTAGAGAAAATTGTAGACAAATGCTTTTGTCCTGTGGCACGTAGTTTCTAGGAGATTTGCTAACTCTTCTATAGATAGAGGTTTTTTTTTAATGTTACCACATGGATCCAGTACAAAGCTATTCCATTTATTCTGTGATCATTCTCTGAAAAAGCAGCTCAAGGTTTTTTTTAGCAGTGTTACCAATAGCAACTACACATCACTCTGCTGTTGGGAGTGGAGGATGTCAAATTTGCAGAGGGAGTGTTATAATTCCACAGTACAGTTAGTTCCCATTACCAGAAAATTCTGAGTGTAAATGACAGGTCAAAATATTCCTTGGGCATAAACAGTGCATCAATATGAGGATTATAAGTAACAAATCCAGTTTTGCCCTCAATTAAATCTTTTTCACTTTGAATTAAAACTTAAAATGGGAGCACATATTGGAAAATCAGCTGCCAAGGTCCCCACTTTGCATCACTAATTATTAAAATTAATTACTGGGGGTAATTAATATACCAGAGTATTGTAACATATTGGTTATGTTACATGTTTACCAAATCAGAGACCTAAACCACCGATCAGAGATATGAGTTAAATCCCACCAGAGCAGTGCGGGAGTTTGAATTAAATAAAGTTGGAATTAGTAATGGTGACCATTGAAACAACTAGATTGCTGTAAAAAGAAACACGGCTTGCTAATGACATTTTTGGGAATGAAATGTGCTGTCCTCTGTAGTATACATGGAGTAATATTGATTCTTGATTGCCCTCCAAGATGGCTTATGAAGTTTGGAAACTGTTCAGTTGTATCAGACTGCAACAAGGAAAGCCTAGGTAAATTGGAGGAACAACTTGACGTTAATTCAGCACTGATCCTAACAAAGGTACAAAAGCAAATTACTGAAGATGTTGGAAGGGCCTGTTCTGCACTGTATTGTTTGAAATTTGAAATAAAAACAGAAAATGTTGAAAATGCTGAGTAAGTCTGTCAGCATCTGTAGAGAGAGAGAGACACACACACGTAACTAATATTGCAGTTCTGAGATGTTTCAGCTCCAAGCAACTTAGCTAACTTCACAAACTCTGCCCAGCCCCCCACACCCCGCCCCCTAACATTGGAACATGACATAGGTTTAAAGCAAAAGGGAGTAATTTCACAGGAGATGTGAGAGGCAGGTTTCTTTGTACAAAGTGTTTGGAATGAACCAGAGGAATTGGTGGAGCCAGATACAATAGCAACATTTAAAAGGCATCTTGACAGATATGAATAGGAGGGTATAAAGGGATATGGGCAGCGTGGACACAGAATACTTTTATTTTAGAAAGGCATGATGTATTGTGTAGTCTTGCTGGGCCAAAAGGCCTGTTCCTGAGCTGCACTATTCTTTGTTATTTTGTCAAAACTGGGAGAGATTTCCCATAATCTCATCAAGCATCGGTCTGATATAGCCATACACTTAAATGCAAACCTACTAGCTAATGTTTTAGATTCCTCTACTAGCACCTTTTGGTATATCCTGTCTAACCTGCAGGGCAGGACCTCCAGAGAAGATGGTGCAGTGGTACACAATTGAGAGGAAGTGAGAGCCCTCAATTGACTCTGGGCTCAGGAGTTGAAATCTTATGGCCTCTGGTCCAACGTGGGGGCAAGGACATTTCCGACTGATTATTGCCAACTACCATCCCTCGGCTAATGAAATATGTTGAATACCATGTGGAAGAAACAGTGTAGCTAAGGAACAGCAGGTACTTTGGTTGTGGGACTTCAGTACCTGTGACCAAAAGTGGTTTCATAGCACCACTACAGACCCAACCTGTGGCAGATGATGAGAGAATCAACATGCAGGAAAATGTACCTCATCTTGTTCTCCACTGCATCCCCAAAGCCTATGATGATGGAGCTCAGTATGTGAATACAAAATACAAGACTCTAGTATTTGCAGCCATCTTCGATTTAATAATGTTCAGTGGATGATCATTTCTATCTCCTCTGAGGTCTCCACTGTCACAGATGGCATTGAAATAACCAACAGATTCACTTCATAAATATCAGGAAACAGTTGAATGCACACAATATGGCAAAGGATGTGGACCAGGCAACAACCCAGTTGTAGCACTGAAGATGATGCTACAGAACTATCTGTACATCTAATTAAATTGTTCTAGTGCAGCTACAATACTGGCTTCTACCTTTAAAAGTATGTCCTGTCCATGAATAGTAGAATAAATCCAATCTCCAACATGACCCTGTCAAACTAATTTTAATCATAGCACTGTCAACAGCATCTATCAACATGCTCCTCAATGCTCCGTTCAGTTCTGCAGACCTTATTACAGATTTGTTCAAATATGGTCAAAGGATGAAGTCCAGAGATGGGGTGGGAGTGACTACACTTGTGAAGACACATTTGATTCAGTATGACATAGAGAAACTGTAATAAAAACTGAAGCCATTGGACAGGGGCTGGGTGGGGGGCATTTTTTATTGGCTGGAATCAAAGCAGCACAAATGAAGATGGTTGTGGTTGTTGGAGATCAGTGCGGGAGTTGCTTAGGCAATGACTGTGTTTTCTCAACAATGTGTTAAACATTGTTACGAGGCAGAATGAGTCCATTCAACCCATTGTGTCTGAACCAGCTCTCTAAATGAGCTGTGCGACTTAGTGTCATTCTCTTGCATTTTCCTCAACTCTGAATATTGTGACTGTATATAATATTCTCCAGATGCTTTCTTGTATACTTTAACTGAACCTGCAAATGTGCGGGAAGATGGAAAAGTGAATAGCTACAGCTGCTACTAGCTCTTTACCACTTCTTAACTGCCACGATGAGCAATGCAGAATCCTTCAATCCCTGAGGATTTAATTGATGCTATACAGAAGGAAAAAGTGAATGAAGCAATAAAGGATGAGGGGATTCCATGTGAGGAGGAGTTAGTAGGAGTGACCATGCAGTAGAAGGTGACTGTTGACAGGTGAAGCACATTCTTTCCTTCGCTACTGAGTTTAGGCATTCCCACGCAGAAGAAGCCTGTTCTGGGTACCAATGCTTCAGCCATTGATGATGTGTGTTAACAGTATGCAAAATCTCGGTGTCTGTGGACTCACCCATCCCCACACAATCATTTTATAGAGCTGCAAGTTACTACTGAGTGCGTGACAAATACATGATATAGCTACCCTCTGCAGACCACCCAATTTGTGATTGCCCCAAACTAAATTTTGGTTCTCAAAATTTATGGTTTCTCATGTTTTACTAATGCTAGAAGACCTTCCCTGACTTAAATGTGTTGGGGTATTGGTCGAAACAACCTTCGGGGTAGGGTTCATTGCCCTTTATTGTTATAAAACAGCCTGCTCTCAGTTTGATCATTGGACATGTCTAGTAGTAGGGGTAGGAGTTGACCTGAATGAAGATGAATTATCTCCCACAGCAATGCTACCTGCTGCCACCCAACCACCTACTTGCAAAAGTGCAGATGTATCTGCAAAAGTACAGAACCAGGAAAACACCTCTGTGTTAATTACTGTAGTGATTGTAACAGATTCAGCCAGGACATCATAGAATGAGCTCCCTGATTGGATCAGATTAACAGCCCCAATTAGGGAGTCTTGGCTGACAGTTAGAAACAGGAGTGTTAGAGGTTCTGTTCACTCAGAGGTAGTTGGATCATTGTCAAGGACAGTCCACATGTAAATAAAAGGTGACTTAGTGATGGGATAGCAGCCTCTGTGGAGATTTTTCAGTTACTGCCAGCATTTGCAGAGCCATCTTGTGATCCAATACAAAGAGATGCAAAGCCATCTGTGCCCCAAGAAGCACCAATCAACTAGCTGCTGTGGTCACTTTGCCCACTATCAAAGGACAGTCAAAGTAAAAATCCTGGAAATACTCAGATTATGGCACCATTGTGGAGAGAATTGGAGGTAACTGTTTTGAGTCTGTGACCTTTTGTCGAAACTGAGAAAAGTTTCAAATAAAGCAAGCAGTGGATGGGACAAGGACATAAGGAAGATCAGTGCTATAGTGGATGACAGAAGAGATTGAAACTAGAGTTAACTTTTCCCACTGGTGAGTTGGTGAACATGGCAAGTTAGGTAGTGTTTGAGCTCCTGGCCTGTACCCTCCCTTTCAGCTGACTGACTGCATTTTTTAAATCATTTTCTTACTTTCACCTTTTTGTATCAAATTCATCTTTTTCTTTCTGTGGCTGCGGTACAGCAGTTTCGGTTGGGCAACCCTGGGTTCTCGGCGGTTTCAACAGGCCCCCTGTCTTCAACGGTTGAGCAGGCCCTTGTCTTCAGCAGTGGCCGGTTCATGAAAACAACTTGGAATGAATAAAAAATAGTTTATGTCTTAACTTTGTCTCATTTTTAACATGTAAATGGTGCTGCTTTTGTGGTGACTTGTACACATTTTACTGCATTTTCACAAATACAGGTAACAATAAATTTCAAATTTCTGGAAGGTCACAAACTTGAAACATTAACACTGTTTGTTTCCATAGATACTGCCATAAACTTGTTGAGTATTTTCAACATTTTCTCTTTTTATTTCTGATTTCCAGCATCTGCCGTATTCTGCTTTTCAATTTAGAATCAATATTTGGTTAGGTCGAATGAGTGTATTGGCATTAGATTAGATTACATTACATTACAGTGTGGAAACAGGCCCTTCGGCCCAACAAGTCCACACCGACCCGCCGAAGCGAAACCCACCCATACCCCTACATTTACCCCTTACCTAACACTACGGGCAATTTAGTATGGCCAATTCACCTGGCCCTGCACATCTTTGGACTGTGGGAGGAAACCCACGCAGACACGGGGAGAACGTGCAAACTCCACACAGTCAGTCGCCTGAGGCGGGAATTGAACCCGGGTCTCTGGCGCTGTGAGGCAGCAGTGCTAACCACTGTGGCACCCGTGCCGCATGAGAAACATTTTCCATTTTCTCAGTTAAATTTTAGGATAATGGATGGGCTTTCCTTTAATCCTACCTAGACAGCTGAAATTCTAATAAGATGGGATATGGGAATAAAAATCAAATCAGGTTGAGAGTTGATGCAAATTGGAGTGAATATAGGACTAACAGCTGTTTAGTGTGTTGGTGGGTTTGTGGGCTCCCATGATGCCCAAGGGGTCTGAGTAGTCTGGCAGTCATTTCCGAGATGTCTTTGATGTAGGGAAGAGTGGCTAAGGTTTCTGGACGTGTTTTGTCTGCCTGCCTAAAATCACTTCAATGAACTTTACTGTGGGGCATGAAGGACCAATGGCCATTGCCTATGTGTCTCACATGTGCTCCTTCTTCAAACGGGAAACCCAAGCTGCATTTGCAATAGCGGCTCGTGGCATTTACTGCCCGCAGGGAATTGAATTACGTTTTTAAGCTTTGGCATTTCTTTTTGTCCAACCTATTTTAATATTGCAGTGCCATGATGCCAGGTGTGTAAGGGAGAAGCTGAGATGTTTAAGCCAAATACAAATATCTGACACTTCAACATAAAAGTTTAATTAACCGACTGTTCGAGCTTAAACCTGTGTTAATGAGTTTTTGAGAAGATTTGTAGCTCAGGTTCTGGATGTAAGTTTACTCACTGAGCGGGAAGGTTTGTTTTCAGACATTTTGTCACCATACTAGGGAACATCAGTGAGCCTCCAGATGAAGCACTGGTGATATGGCCTGCTTTTTATTTATGTGTTTAGATTTCCTTGGGTTGGTGATGTCATTTCCTGTTCTTTTTCTCATGGTGTTGTTAATGGTATCCAAGTCAATGTGTTGATAGAGTTCCGGTTGGAGTGCCATGCTTCTAGGAATTCTCGTGCATATCTCTGTCCTAAGATGGATGTGTTGTCCCAGTCGAAGTGGTGAGGATACGAGTGAGAGTTGGTCATGTCTTTTTGTGGCTAGTTGATGTTCATGTATCCTGGTGGCTAGTTTTCTGCCTGTTTGTCCAATGTAGTGTTTGTTACAGTTCTTGCACGGTATTTTGTAGATGACATTAGTTTTGCTTGTTGTCTGTATGGGGTCTTTCAAGTTCATTAGCTGCTGTTTTAGTGTGTTGGTGGGTTTATGGGCTACCATGATGCCAAGAGGTCTGAGTCATCTGGCAGTCATTTCAGAGATGTCTTTGATGTAGGGGAAAGTGGCTCAGGTTCTAGACATGTTTGTCTGCTAGTTTGTGTTTGTTGCTGAGAAATCGGTGGATTCTGTTCATTGGGTACTCGTTCTTTTTGAATACACTGTACAGGTGATTTTCCTCTGCTCTTTGCAGTTCCTCTGTGATGCAGTGTGTGGTGGCTTGTTGAAATAATGTTCTGAAGCAGCTTTGTTTGTGGATGTTGGGATGATTGCTTCTGCATTTATCACCCCCTGAGAAAAAGAACAGGAAATGATGTCATCAATCCAAGAAACCTAAACACATAAATAAAAAGTGGGCCATACCACTAGTGCTTCACTGGAAACTCACTAGTGATGTTACATCTGAAAATTAAATCTGTGTTTTAATATGCCAACAGAATTCCACCAACTTAAGGTAGATAAGTGCTTTATTATATCATTGTTGAAAGCTCAGATAGCAGATATTATTTTGTCTGTGGCCACAACTGTTCTTTTAAGATTGTAAAGGTCTGAAAGGGTTAACACTGAAGAGTGCATTAAATACTGCCCAAAATGTCGATGTCACATCTACGTGGGCAGGAAACAGCTTTGGGTCCTGAAAGAGCAAGAACTTCGGTAAAGAACTCATTCGTATTCTCAGTAACATTGGGTTGAATTTTCCCAGTCCTTGAATGACATAAGCAATAGGAACAGATGGCTAAAGGGGAAACAATAGATTCTCAAAGTCTATTTTTCCACTCAGGTTTTCAACAGTGAGATGAGAATCTCAACAGTGAACAGCAAGAGGGCTGTTTGCATCAATTTACATCTCATTAGTAACTAATCTAACACAATGACCCCTTACATCATAAAGCTGCTGTCACTGGAGTGGGGTACAACTTGTGGCTGTTCGTTTTCTTACTTAGTGCTCATTTACTTTGTCTATTTAGAAACTCTCGGCATCTCTACCGTACCTTGCCTTTTAGCACAAACACAAAGCCAGGCAGCTTGTCATGATTGTCAACAGTGATCAGTCTAGGGGTGGATATATTGCTGTTCTATGTCAATGTCACACCTGCAGCCTGTGTAAGTCGCTTATGCAGCAAACACCCAACATATGCTTCAACTAAATGGTCCTGTCTCAAAATCACAGAGCGAAATCCTTAGTCAAGTCAGGGAGGGGCAGTCATCAGTCAAAGAAGGTTGCTACAGTCAGTCGAAGACAGTTTCCAATCTCAGTTCAAGGTCAGTCGGCTGCCTCAAGTACTCATGATCAGGGTTCTGACTCACTGCAGTCCAGGCAGTAGTCCACAGTCAGTCCTGCAGATCTGGTGCAATCAGGCCAGGGATTTGGGTTATCTCTGTTGGGGAGTTACACGCGTCAGTCAGGACTCCAGTTGCTCATCAGTCAGGTTTGTCCTTCTAAGTTGGTTACAATGACGGGATGGGCCATGGTCAGTGCTGGGAGTCTGCTCATTTGAAGGTCAAGCGGTATTATCGGGGCTACTTCTATTAGTAGAGTTGATCTCAAGTATGGAACAACTGTCTTATGAGGAGAGTTTGAGTAGGTTGCACCTGTACTCATTGGAATTTAGAAGAATGAGAGGTAATCTCATTGAAACATACTGGATTCTTATGGAATTTGATAGGGTGGACTCTAAAAGGTGGCTTTCCCTTTTGAGGGAGTCCAGGACCAAAGGGTATAATCTCAGAATAAGGCGCTGCCCATTTAAGACAGATGAGGATGGATCCCTTTCTTTAAAGGAAAGTGACTATGTCAAATTCTATGTTAGACAGAGTTTTTAATGAGTAAGGGAATTGAGGGTTATGGAGAAAAGGCAGGAAAGTAGTGTTGAGGATTGTTGGATCAGCCAAGATCTCATTAAATGGTGGAGCAGATTGAGTGGGCTGAATGGCCCACTTCTGCGCTTACATCTTATGGTTTGAAGTCCCAGCTGAAAATCCCTTCAGGATGTGGGAGGATGTATAGGAGGCCTGGCGCCTATTGCAACCAAGGTCTCTGTTGCCAATATGCAGGTTGGCAATTTGGTAGGTGCCATCTGGGGTTGTTGGCTATGATTACCATCACCTTTAAGTCATCTCTGTGATCTTACCCAAAGGTGAAATAGCAGGAGATGCTGTAACGTATGTCTATCCTCTCTCCTGATGTGTAGCTGACAAAGACAGTTTGTTTATGAAGCTTTGCATGTATAGTTATGAGTGGTTGAGCTGCAGACTGCCCGCCTCAAGTTGAAAGGCTTGTCTGAACTCTCAACCAATTTGTGCTCCCACTTAAATAAGCAGGAAAAAAGGAATACCCAAAGGAATTTCTACCATCAGCATTTCAGTTCTTGCAGCTAAAATTACAGATCTCAAAAAATTTGTTAGAAATTTCAGAGGTGAAAAATAATGCAAAGCATTCACACTAGAAGCACAAGTGGAAATGAAATTCCTTCTGGTGAGATGTTGATATGATGCTGTTTCTTGCTGTGTTGCATAAGCCACTGAAATAACATCTTTGTGCAGTATCAGCCACTGCACCAAGGTACCTGTGTGTTACGTCTTTAAATTCTTAGTTTGGGTTGTCAACAAATCAACATCAAAAGAACAACCATGCAGATTTCCCATGCTAAGTCACAATCTCATCGAAACATTTTTGTGGAATGTTAATAAGGTGATGTTGGAATTTATAGCTTCGTTGTTTTCAATCAAATCAAATTGACATTGCCAACGTGTAAATGTAAAGCAGATGCATTAGTGTTTGATCGCAATGTATTAAGAAATATCCTTTTAAAGATATATATCAAATGGATGAGAATCAAACCAGTTCTGAAAAAAAGATGGGATCCATTCTGTCAGAATACCACCCCCGAGTAAAGATGTGAATTGCACTGCACGCAACTGCATTCCTGCCTGTCCTTCAACTCTCTCATAGCCTGTAGGCCCAGTTAATGAGTAGGCTCAGCCATCCTACCATCTATGATTTGTTATCCATGACTTGATTGAGGCACTTGATTGGATGCTTAGATGAAGTTTCGGAGGGCTACATAAAGTTATAGAACCTGACAGAAGGAGGCCATTCAGTCCATCAAGCTGCTTTGTCTCCCGAAGAACCACCCAGTTAACTCATCTCGCCTGTTCCTTCCATAGTTTGCCTCTTTAGAGGAGTTCCATTTGGAAAGCTATGATTGAATCTGCCAGTACCACCCTTTTCAGACAGTGCACCCCTGACTTCCTGCATAAAACATTTTTCTCCTACAGTTCTTTTGAAGTTCTGTAATGGGAGTTAACATCCATAAAATTTCCCTTCTCATAATGAATCAGAACAAAAGAAAAAAGGATTGGAGAAAAATAATTTCTATTGAAAGAAACAATGCAAAATCAGAAAAGGCTAAAGTCTTCACTTCAGGTGCTACTTGTTTGATTTATGCAGCTAGTGTTTCAATGAGCACAAATTTGCAAGTACAACAGGGTATGTAGTAATGAGCCTTTCACCTCATGTTATGTATTGTTAAATCCTATGTCTCCTTGCTTGTTTTGCTTGCTCCTAACCAGAACTTACATAAAGTCTATTACAAAAATACAAATCAATAATCATTGCAAAAATGAGGCAGGAAATGTTTTCCTGTTTTGTTTCTTTTCTGGTTGTAGGTGGAGCAAGCAAGTCCGACTTTTTTCTTCCTCATCCTTAATTGGTCTGAAGAAACATTATGGGCCCGTTACTTCGACTGTAGAAAGTCCTAAGCAACTGCATGACTTCCAATGCCACTTTAGAGGGAAATCCAAAATCAAATGTGTTGGTGTGGCATTGGAGTCACCTGTGTGCCAGGAAGGTTTCCCTCCCCAAGGGGCTTTAAGAACAAGCTTGGTTTTCATAACAGTCCAATAACTTCATTTTGGCTATTATTGGTACAAGTTTACTTATTTTTAAAACTGAATTCAAGTTAACAAAGGATGTGGACTTACCTTTGCTGTTAACAGGCCTGATGCAGATTGCTCATTCAGTAACATAACCCTACACCACTAGTGCCTGTTATGAATACACTTAAAGCAAGGGGCTGTCTTTCTTTTCTCCTGTATGCTATATACTAATGACTGACATCATGGCCATGACGAATATTAGAGGAAGATGTGAAAATGTTTCTCTCAGATTTATATGTAAAAGATAGTGTTTAAAAAGTCAATTAGATTGTAAATAGAAAAGTCATCTGAAGTAGAATCAGGTCTGAACTCAGGTAAGTGAAACTTATCAAGCTTTATTAACCAGAACCATGTATCAGTGATGGGGAGAGCAGACTTCTCTGGAATCTTAGACTTGGGTCGCAGTTCAGTGTGGTCTGACATCACTAAAAGATGATTCCTTATGTGCATGTTCAGTTAATCCTTCACTTCACAATCCCCATGCCTCTTCCTTAACTGTGGAGTTCTCTTTGCCCACAAACTGCTAAACTCACGGTCTGTTTAAAATTTTCATCAACTCCTACTTGTTCCACCTCCAAGTCGTTTATCACCTGAACCACTAATCTCCAACAGTGTTCACAGTCCTGTGCCCAATCTTCCCTCCCTCAAACTGCGTGTGAATTTCAATCAAGTTATGTTTGCTGCTATCTCGGGGTGCCTTTGCTATGGGATCATTAATCAATCTTATCCAAGTGCACAGTAACATGTTCAGTAAAGCTGGCTGTCTGGTTGGCTCAGAAACGTGCTGTTCTATGAACTCCTCATCGAGGCTACCTTTGCCCATCTGACGTTTACAGTTTATGTGTAGATTAAAATCTCATGATTACCACTATGCCTTTCTGATAACCCTGTATTATTTCTTGCTATATGATCCACCATGCTGGGTGGTTACTATTAAGGGACCTGTATAGTAGTCCTGCAAGTGACTTTGTGCCTTTTTAATCATTTTTTTCATTTCTACCCAAACCATTTCTGCATCCTGTTTTCCTGAACTTATGTCACCCTTTCAAATGTACAAATACCTAACACAGCCAATTCTTCACCTTTTTTTTAATCCTCCTAGCCTCCTGTCTTTTTCCTAAATGGTCCTGTATCTTCACTCTTCAGATACCAGTCTTTGTCATTCTCTGTTCTGTAATTCTGTGTAAAACATTTTGGGGAAAGGCTATTTTGTATACCTTTTATAAAGCATGCTGTCAGATGTGTGCAGCTAGTATTTAATGGATTTTAAAGGCTGCAAGAGAGTCAGTAGATATGAACACTAGCGGGGAATAATTAAATATTTGATTTACAACTTTTGTACAACACTGATGATTGGATGAGTCCTGTGGCTTTGAATAATCCAGTACCTGTTCTAATATAAGTGAAGGGAGATTGGTAACAACTTCAGTCTCAATAGCTGAACTATGAGGCTGCTGCAAAATTAGACAAATATTTTGAACAAATAAGAGCGGCAATTCTATCAGTGAAGGAGTGCCACAAACTGTTATATACTAAGGAGTAGAAAAACAAGTTGTGAAATTTTGGAAGCCTTTTTGACGAAAGTTGAACTCTCTATTCATGTAACTCATGAATACATATTTAACACTAGTTCTCAGGAAGAGAGGGAGCATGTTGATCACCCTACATGACTGTATTGAGATGGTTAGCTGAATCTTGTGAATTAGAACATCTGCTGGATGATCACATCAGAGATAAGGTTGTTTTGGGAATAAGAGAACTTGAGAAAAGAAAAACTTGGATCTGTATTTTTCCTATTGAAGTGAGTGGTTTATGTTAAGAACATGTTGGACCTGCCTCAGTAAAATAGATCCTGTACCACACAATTTTCGCTCTGAGGAGTGGGTATAGGATCGAATTGGACCCACCAATCCTGGAAGCCACGTGTATGTGGTCATGGGGATGGGTGAGTGTTGAGATGGACAGGTTAGAAAACCCACTTTGCTCTCTTGAACTTGGTCTACAACTCCTGAAATTCCAGAGACACTGACTTCTCAACCTCATCCATCCTATGGCCCCTCGTATTTCTCAGGGCCAACTCGTATTTCTCTATCCAACACCCAAAACAATTTTCTATCCTCCATGACACCTTACAGTCTTCACTCATACACATGGCACTCATACCCTCTAAACCCACTCAATGACAACCCATATTTCTCACCTATTTCCCATCACCCCTTATATTCACTATGTCACCTCTGTAGCTAATTACCCAGAATCAGTCATTAGATAATTGAGTGTTTCTGTCCTGTTTGATTTATGCAGCTCAATTTGTTTTCTAAGTTTGTGAGAAGATTTGTAGCTCGGGTGCTCGTTGTTGTGGTTCTGTTCGCCGAGCTGGAAGTTTTTGTTGCAAACGTTTCGTCCCCTGTCTAGGTGACATCCTCAGTGCTTGGGAGCCTCCTGTGAAGCACTTCTGTGGTGTTTCCTCCGGCATTTATAGTGGCCTGTCCCTGTCGCTTCCGGTTGTCAGTTTCAGCTGTCCGCTGTAGTGGCCGGTATATTGGGTCCAGGTCTATGTGTTTGTTGATGGAGTTTGTGGATGAGTGCCATGCTTCTAGGAATTCCCTGGCTGTTCTTTGTTTGGCTTGCCCTATAATGGTAGTGTTGCCCCAGTCAAATTCATGTTGCTTGTTGTCTGCGTGTGTGGCTACTAGGGATAGCTGGTCGTGTCGTTTCGTGGCTAGTTGATGTTCGTGGATGCGGATCGTTAGCTGTCTTCCTG
Source organism: Chiloscyllium plagiosum (assembly GCF_037043375.1). Taxonomy (NCBI): domain Eukaryota; kingdom Metazoa; phylum Chordata; class Chondrichthyes; order Orectolobiformes; family Hemiscylliidae; genus Chiloscyllium; species Chiloscyllium plagiosum. The sequence continues at coordinate 47,578,441 of NW_028270172.1, read as the reverse complement.
TTTGTCCTTCTTGGAATTCTTGGACATCATCAGAAATATACACATAGACAAGGAAGAAACCATGGTTTCATTCGACGTAACGGCACTGTTCATCTCTATTGACAAAGCCCTAGCTAGAGAAACAATAGCCAACCTGCTGAACAGACATAACAGACAACAGGATGTTGAACCCATCAACAAAGATGGCATACTTAAACTACTGGACTTGTGCCTCACAACACACTTCACATTCAACAACCAGATATACGAACAAATCAACGGAACACCCATGGGCTCACCGATCTCGGGACTCATAGCAGAAGCAATAATGCAAAGGTTAGAACAAACAGTCTTACCACAAATTCAACCCAAACTCTGGGTCAGATACGTTGATGACACCTTTGTAATCATTAAAAACACGGAAATAGAGAAAACACACCGGATCATCAACTCCACACTCACAGGAATCCGATTCACGAGAGAGGAAGAAAAGGACAACCAACTCCCATTCCTAGACGTGAGGGTACAGAGAACACCAAATGGAGAATTCACCACTAAGGTACACAGGAAAGCCACACACACAGACCAAGTCCTGAACTATGAAAGCAACCACCCCAATACACACAAACGAAGTTGCATCAAGACACTATTCAAAAGGGCCACAACACACTGCAGTACACCAGAACTGCAAAAAGAGGAAGAGGAACACCTATACAAGGTATTCACCAAAAACGGATATCCTCGCAATTTCATCAACAGATGCCTAAGGGAAAGACAACGGGACGAGGACATGCCGCAACCCAAAGGACTAGCCACACTACCATACATCAAGAACATCTCTGAAATGACAGCCAGACTACTGCGACCACTAGGACTTATAACAGCACACAAACCAACAGCCACACTCAGACAACAACTCACCAGAACGAAGGACCCGATACCCAGCATGAGCAAAACCAATGTAGTGTACAAAATCCCATGCAAGGACTGCACAAAACACTATATAGGACAAACAGGAAGACAGCTAACGATCTGCATCCATGAACATCAACTAGCCACGAAATGACACGACCAGCTATCCCAAGTAGCCACACACGCAGACGACAAGCAACATGAATTTGACTGGGGCAACACTACCATTATAGGGCAAGCGAAACAAAGAACAGCCAGGGAATTCCTAGAGGCATGGCACTCATCCACAAACTCCTTCAACAAACACATCGACCTGGACCCCATATACCGGCCACTACAGCGGACAGCTGAAACTGACAACCAGAAGCGGCAGGGACTGGCCACTATAAATGCCGGAGGAAACGCTTCACAGAAGGCTCCCAAGCACTGAGGATGTCACCTAGACAGGGGACGAAACGTTTGCAACAAAAGTTCCCAGCTCGGCGAACAGAACCACAACAATTTGTTTTCTCTTGGTAGCTGGACTGATAGTAGTGTATTGAAGAAATGTATGCCTTCAGCAGATTTTCAGGAGCACTCAGGGAAGATTATGCTGCTGGTATTTATAAACTTGGGGCCTAAGAGACTCTAGCACAAAAGCATTTGCACCAATGTCCATACTGGGGCAATATAGAATTGCATGACAAACTAGATTACTTGTATGTTTGTCCCCTGTTCTGATTACACAGCTCAATGTTTTCCTCTCAGTAGACAGGCAATAATGTATTGAGGAAATCTATGTTTTTAGCAGTAGAGACTCAAAGGTAATACAGAGAAAGTGAGGCCTGCAGATGCTGGAGATCAAAGTTGAGAGTGGGGTGCTGGAAAAGCACTGCAGGTCAGGCAGCATCCGAGAAGCAGGAGAATCGACGTTTTAGGTAAGAGCTCTTCATTGGGAATATTTGGGTGGGTAACCATTGTAGGTAGCATGTCTATCTTTTTCTGGATGTAAGGGAATGTAATAAAACTGGAACAATGGCTCTGTTCGTAGATTACATTCACTATCCCTGTGAATGTTTGGCTGGTCTCAACCCAAGCTGTTTAAAGTAGTCAGATGGCAGTGAGAAAAGGAAAAAAAAATAGAAAAAAATAGAGCAAAGGGGTAAGAGATAAAAAGCTGAATGCATAATCCCCAAACTATTCAGTATTGAGTTATTTTCAAATCAGAATTTCATGCCTGTTTGTTTTTCAAGCAAAGAAAGTTTCAAGTAACTGATCGCAATTTAAAAAATAACAGCAGTAATTTACCTAACATTGATCGAGATCCTTTGAGTCTCTAAACAATATGGGATAGTTATACAATGAGTTTTCGTCTGCCAATCACCTGGCAAGCAGAAAGAAATATATCTGAAATTTTAGTATCTGGAGACTAAAGTATGAATATTTCTAAAGATGACACAACATGGTGCAGTAGGATTCTGTGAGTAAAGAAAGCCCACATGGTTTAAATAAATTTAATGCGGAATTAGGTTAGAAGTAAATCTGAATTAGTAATAGGTAGAAAGAAAAAAACTTGAGTGGAATGCACAAAAATGAAATGACCACCACAGCGCAGCTTGAACCCATAATGAATTGGAAGGCTGGTGATTTCTGCAGGCATTTGAAAAGTGTGTGGACTGATATTTAGAAGTTTTCTGAAAGGCTAGTGAAGAAGACTGCTGCTTTTGTGGACTGAGTGAAAATGACAGCAAACAGCCCAGGCAAATGTTTTGCTAAAATATCGGGGAAGTCAAAACACCTGCACTAAATAAATTCTAGGCCTGAGGCAGAAATCAGGTGAGCCTGTTAACCATTCCATAACAAGATAGAAAAAATGCAGGCCGAAAATGTAAATTTAAGAACACAGATAAAAGGCTGTTAGATCAACACACTTGGGGTTCTGCACATCCTGTCATAAAATGATTTAATCAGGAAAGATATGCTTATAATATCACAGGCTGTTTACCCTGCCAGAGCACGTGAAGACACTGACTTCTCAAGCATCTAACTTTCTGTTAAGACAAGAGACAGCATGGTTGAATTAAATGAACTAGCAACAGAAAAATATAGAGGCGAAAGTGAGGACTGCAGATGCTGGAGATCAGAGCTGAAAATGTGTTGCTGGAATGTGTTTCTTCCTGACCTCTCCGCCCCCACCCCACTCTGGCCTATCACCCTCACCTTGACCTCCCTCCACCTATCGCAATTCCAACGCCCCTCCCCCAAGTCCCTCCTCACTACCTTTTATCTTAGCCTGCTGGGCACACCCTCCTCATTCCTGAAGAAGGTCTTATGCCCAAAACGTTGATTCTCCTGTTCCTTGGATGCTGCCTGACCTGCTGCACTTTTCCAGCAACACATTTTCAGCACAGAAAAATATAGACCAGACAGAGAAAGATGAGTGGGAGCTGTGGTTGACTACATGAAGTCACAGACAGAAGGAAAAATCCCACTCTGTGCAGAGAAGCAGCAGGGTTTAGGCCACTTTAAAATCAACAGGACTCATGCCTCAGAGACACTATGCTTTGCCTTTAGCGAACCTGTACCCAGGTTGACTGGACTTTGGAGCCTGGGAACCTTGTTACCTTTGGAGCACAGTGCCTGTCAGGCAAACACAGCTAGCTATCTACTGTAATTTTGTTTTAGAAGTAGCTTGCTTTTGAGGTGATAGGTCAGCCCACAGCACCTATGCTGGCTCCCTAAAATACCTATACATTTAGTTCTGCTCTAGTCAATTAGAGACTTCTTTGACCCTACCTCACCGTACAGCTCTTTTTAATGTGTATGAATGCAAATGCATAAGGTAAGTAATCCTTTTTTCTGTGTTGACCTTTCTATAAATACATGAGATAAATCCACCTTCTCACTTAGTATCTTTATAAAAGAAATTCCTGTGTAACCAGTGGGAAAAGTCTCATGAGAATTGATTGCTGCTTCTTGAGGAAAAGGCTCATTGATTTGAAGTGATCATCCTTCACGGTAGCGTGGTCTGGAAAGAACTCACTGTGAGCTGCATCTTTTGAACATTTGGACGAGCAGCTTGGTCTGCTCTAGCCACTTACCAGCATCAGGTAGGAAAGCCCACAGTCCTGTACATGCTGCTGAGGATGATTAGGTGCCATCAAGAGGCTTCTTTCCACTAGCCCAACCCCCATCTAACATATCATCATCACAGTGCACTGCCCTTCTAGCCAAATAGAGTGTCAGTGTTTCAGGATGAATCTTGACTTTGGAAGACAAGTCATCTTTTTTAGCCCCATACCCAATACTTTTATAACTAACCAATAGCTGTGTTGAAAGAAAAGAAAAATATTATTAATGCTTGTTGTTTGCAGCAGTGCTCTAGATATTAATGTTCAAATCTGAATAATGTAGGACAATTCTTGGATGTTGGTTATACTCAGTGATGTGCTGAAGAACTGTAGATTCATTCAGGCTGCCTCCATTTGTTGTCATCTGGATGTGTTTTCTATGGCCTGGGATATTGCTGGACTCATGATTTGGATAATTCTGAATGGATTCTAGTTCAAAAAGCCTGAAAACCAGGAAGTGAAGTTATCTCTAATCTGTCCCCACTGTCACCAGGGATCAAATGCATTGTGTCGTGGATGAGGAAACGTTTTTGAAGTGGAAAACTGTTGCTGACTTCAATGAAGCTCTCTTGTGCTATAGTTCTGTTAACATCAAGAATAAACTGGACAGCATGTTCACACAGATGAGGAGTTTAAACTTGCCAGTTATTAGAGACTAGAGGGTCTGCAGATCAGTGAGATTTTTCTCATTTTTCTCACTCCGAAGTAAATTGCAGCCATGTCCTATGCCTCCAATGTAAGTACGTCCTGACCCAATCCCCATCTCCTCTGGCTCTGGTATGCTCTGTGAATCACGTAATGTTATATGCACACCATCACAGTCCTATGCCACAACCCTGGTGCCTGACAGTGAGAAAGCCAGTAATGGAGGGATTCTTTTTGTTCTCCTCTTCATCCTCCTCCTCACATGGATTGTTGTAGATCACCAGAAATTTTTTTCTCCTGTGTTCCTCTTTCTCCTCCACCAATTTCCTGCTTTTCTTAACCATTGCATCCTTTGGTCCAATGCATTTATAAATTTAAGAATAGTTGAATGTAGCCCTTTGGGTGAAGGAAACACTGAATAGTAAGTGGTTTGGGTTCTATGTTTGGACCCTGTTTGGATGTCTCTCTCAGTCATTATGGCCTGACTTTACTTCAGACTATAACCTGACGCTGGTAGATTTCAGCAAAACTTTCTTTATTTATACTAATACCTGCTTGACCAAGGTAAAACATCTTTTTCTGGTATTAATGCTCCTTCTCTCTTCCCAGAATGTAGAATTAACTGCTGATATCACGTACACAGTGTCATTATTCCACAGAATAGAACTCTTGTCAAATACACAACGGCTTCACACGAAGACTGGTGAAGTCCAGGTTTTCATTCATGAACCTGTTGCTTGCACTGATTCATTAATTTTTTCATTTCCTACAGCTAAAGCAGAGTACTTTCCATTCACTTCTTGACCTGTCACTCTGAGTGGTCAGCTTTATATTGCACTCTTTGACTGTGAATCATTTATTTCTGAAAGATTGAGTGAATAATGTTAAGACTGGCATTTGATGAAATGAAAACAAAAAATGCTGCGAATAGTCAGCAGATCAGCATTCACCATAGAGAGAGTGATAAAATTTACGTGTCAGCTTGGTGACCTCACATTAGAACTGTTTATTAATTTAGGTAGTGTCTTCCACCTCAGATTCCAACTTTTGTTGTGTTTAATGTCGAACTGAGTTTGGGTTCAAGATACGTTGGTCATGGATAAGACAAAAATCAAGAACAGTCTTCAGGCTTAAACTTCAAAGTAACAATTTATTATACTTTCACACTAACTACTATCACACACAGTGAACATGTACCAAGCTCTGACTTGTACCTATATTCAGTCACAACTAAGTTATCTTCAAGTGTTCATGTCCATGTTCTCCATACATGTCTTATACAGGGGCTTCCCAACTTGGATTATTTTAGATTAGATTCCCTACATTGTGGAAACAGGCCCTTCGGCCCAACAAGTCCACACCGACCCTCCGAAGAGCAACACACCCAGATCCATTCCCCTACATTTACCCCTGACTAATGCACCTAACACTATGGACAATTTAGCATGGCCTATTCATGGCCAATTCACCTGACCTGCACATCTTTGGACTGTGGGAGGAAACCGGAGCACCCGGAGGAAACCCACGCAGACACTGGGAGAATGTGCAAACTCCCCACAGACAGTTGACGAGGCGGGAATCAAACCTGGGTCCCTGGCGCTGTGAGGCAGCAGTGCTAACCACTGAGCCACGGTGCCCCCTTGCGAATGTCTGACTTACAAAAACTTATAATTATGAATGAGTGACCACAATGTTATTAATTTTGAGTATCTGACATGCAAACATTCACTGGTACCTAAGAATAAATATTTTATAGTATATTGTGTTCCAACTTGAATACAAATCAACTTCCGAATGTAGAGTACTCAGGAATGGAACCTGTTCGTAACCCAGAGACTTCCTTTTTAGTATGTTTTAACTACAGCCACATTGTGGTGATGTCAAGGGACTGCATATCATTGGGTATAAATGCCAAAATGTTGATCGAGGGTTACACAACAAGAATTATTTTAAAATCATGTTCAGTTATGACAAAAGGCCACTGTCTGGAAACCTTAACTCTGTTTTTCTATCCACAGACATGGCTTGTCCTGCTGAATATGTCTAGCATTCTTTTGTTTTTATTTCAGATTTCCAGTTTCTACAGCCTTTTGCATTTGTATTTGATTAAAGAATCATGAATGGCGAGAGTAACACAACTCTGGGTCCCTGAATGACTCTGCATTATCTGAAAACCTAAAGTCACGAATGTGGTAGAATTCTCATCGATCTTACCCGGTCCACCACTCAGGACAGAGCAATTTGCAAATGGGAGGTCTTGCACTTTGGAAAAAAGAATACAGATATGGACTATTTTCTAAACTGAGAAAATTCATAAAGCCAAAGTACAAAGGGATCTGGGAGTGCTTGTCCAGGATTCTCTAAAGGTTGACTTGCAGGTTGAGTCCGTGGTTAAGAAAGCAAATGTAATGTTGTCATTTATTTCAAGAGGGTTGGAATGTAAAAGCAGCGATGTGCTACTGAGACTTTATAAAGCTCTGGTTAGGCCCCATTTGGAGTACTGTGTCCAGTTTTGGGCCCCACACCTCAGGAAGGACATACTGGCACTGGAGCGTGTCCAGCAGAGATTCACATGGATGATCCCTGGAATGGTAGGCCTGACATACGATGATCAGCTGAGGATCCTGGGATTGTATTCATTAGAGTTTAGAATGTTGAGGGGCGATCTATCAGAAACTTACAAGATAATACATGGCTTAGGAAGGGTGGATGCTGGGAATTTGTTTCCGTCAGGCGGGGATACCAAAATCCGTGGGTACAGCCTTAGAATTAGAGGGGGTCAATTTAGAATGGAAATGAGAGACATTTCTTCAGCCAGAGAGTGGTAGATCTGTGGAATTCATTGTCACGGAGCAATTAAATGTCTTCAAGGCAGAGACTGATAAATTCTTAATCTCGCAAGGAATTAAGGGGTATGGGGAGAGTGTGGGTAAATGGTGTTAAAATGCCCATCAGGCATGATTGAATGGCAGAGTGGACTCGATGGGCCAAATGGCCTTACTTCCACTCTTATGTCTTATGGTCCTATGGTCTTAATTTGTTTGATCAACATCCTAATTCCAGGTCCTAATGGGTGGAATCTTCTAGGGGTTTAAGTGACGTAGGCTAGAGACATGAATTACGGCAACCTCGGGAACAAATTGCTCCACCTTCTTATGCTTTTGATAAGCAGCGAGTCAGGTTTCTCAATAACCAGCAGTGCATTCACTCCATTAATATTCAACTTTCTATCTTATCAAATGCACCAAACAAATTAGACTTTGAGAAAATCAGAGTGGTGCTTGGTGAATTTAGCTCACCTCTTGCTTCAAAGGACCTTCATGTAGCATTCACTCAGGGTATAATCTATAGGCACCAGCCACATCCAACCCCTCTCAACTGTCATGGCAACTCTCCAATACACTTGCAAGAGCTCAGCAAGAGCAGACTTATGGTTTGTAAGATGCATCAGCAACTAGGATTGAAAGGCTGCTGCAGAGAGTTTACTCTCACAGACTGGCAACCAGCTCAAGGGCTGGACCATGCTGCATCTCAGAGCTGCTAGCACATGCACACTTAAGTGCTTACCTGCATACTCATAGCATCCCTGCCTTGCCACCCCATGGCACATTGGCCAGAGTACTGCTGTTTTGATGTACTTTTATGCAGACACACAGACAGGCTACTTGTCATGATTGTCAGTAGGGATCCTGCCTGGATTGGGGAGGGGGGTGGGAACATCTTGATATACAGTGCTCTGTGACATTAATCTAACAACTACAGTATGTGCCTGCTGCCTGCATTCCAAACTATTGGCCATAAATGGGACTAATTCTCAGTCTAGTGAGGGGTGGGGGTAGGTGCACTGTCTCAGGGGGTCCCAGTAATGTCAGTCATAGTTAACGTCTGCATACAGTCCAGGGGCTTGGGACACTAATAGCCAGAGGATCGGTCTTTCTACAGCTAGGCCATGATCAGTCTTCTGGGGGAACCATGTATTGTCAGTTGAGAGCTACAAACACAGTGGTCAGTGGTCTGATCAGCCATGTCTCAGGGCTGCTCACTCAGGGGTCTGGGCAAATATTATTTGAATAAAAGAAATAGGAGCAGGAGTAGGCCACTCAGACCCTTGGGCCTATCCTGCTATTCCATAAATTCATAGCTAATCTGCCTCAGGCCTCAACTCCTTTTTCATGCCAACATCTCATAACCTTAAACTCTCCAATATTTCAAAAGTCTATCTAACTTCTCTTTAAACGCTCTCAGTGATCTAGCCTCCTCACTTGTTTGGTGAAGAGAATTCCAGTTATTTCCTGTGGGAGAAGAAATACCTTCTCATCGCCATTTTAAATTAAGTGTCCCTTATTCTGGAACTGTGTGCCCTACAAGTTGAAACATGTTCTCAACATCACATCATATTAGTATCACAAGTTAGTGAAGCCCTTAATCCCTGATCCACAGTGCAATGTGATAGGTGATCTCTGTAGCTATTAATGTTCGGATGTGAACAGTGGTCTGGTACTGACTGTGCTAAAGAAGAAAGTTTTTTTTAATCCATGCCTAACCTTGTCAGGTAATTGATTTTTTTTATTCTAACACCCATCTGTGGTTCTAAGGGTGTATTTACCAGATAGGGAAAATTTGTTCCATGAGCTAGTATTAGATTGGTTGGGGTTGTTTCCTATAAAGCACACAAAACAGAAGAGTGATTTAATTGAGGTGTATAAAATTGGGGAGCCTAGATAGAGGGCTTGAAGGACTTAACTTTCATTAGTAGAGAGGTCAATAATGTCCACAAGGACTCTTACCACTTTTTCTAGATGCAGCATAAAAAGCATCCAATCGGGTTGCATCACAGCGTGGCTTGGCAACTGCTCTACCCAAGACCGTGAGAAACTGCAGAGAGTCACAGTGAACACCGCCCAGTCCATCACACAAACCAGCCTTCCAACCATTGTCTGCATCTCTACTTCCTGATGCCTTGGGAAAGCAACCAACAGAGTCAAAGACCCCTCCCACTCTAGTTATATTCCCTTCCACCCTCTTCTATCGGGCAGAAGATAAAGAAGTTTGAATACACGGACAAATAGATTGATAACAGCAGGGGAGAAGCTGTTCTTGAGACTTTTGAATAGACCTCTCAAATGTTAATTTTCTCTCTCTCTGCACTTCTCTGATTGTAACACTGTATTATGCATAAGACAGAGGAGCACAAGTTAGGCCATTCAGCCCATCGAGTCTGCTCTGCCATTCAATCGTAACTGATGAGTTTCTCAACCCCATTCTCCCAGTAACCCTTGATCCTCTTGATGCTCAAGAACCTATCTAAATAAATATCGAAATAAATTGAGTCTTAAATATACTCAATAACTTGGCTTTCTGTGGCAATGAATTCCATAGATTCCCCACTCTTTGGCTGAAGACGTTTCTCCTTATCTCCGTTCTAAAAGATCTTCCTTTTACTCTAAGGTTATGCCCTCGGGTCCTAGTCTCTCCTACCAATGGAAACATCTTCCCAACGTCTACTCTGTCCAGGCTATTAGATTCCTCCTCATCCTTCTAAACTCCATCAAGTATAGATCCAGATTCCTCAAACATTCCTCATATGTTAAGTTTTTTATTCCTGGGACCATTCTCGTGAATGTCTTCTGAACACACTCCATCCTTCCGGAGATATGGGGCCCAAAACTCACCCAATATTCCAAACGTTGTTTAATCAGAGCCTCATAGAGCCACAGAAATACATCCCTACTTTTATATTCAAGACCTCTCAAAATAAATGCCATCATTACATTTGCCTTCCTAACTACTGACTCAACCTGCAAGTTTACCTTGAGAGAATCCTGGATGAGAATGCCCAAGTCTCTCTGTGCTTCAGATTTCTGAATTTCTCCCCATTTAGAAAATAGACCATGCCTCTATATTCTTCCTACCAAAGTGCATGACCTCACACTTTCCCACATTGTACTTCATCTGCCACTTCTTTGCCCACTCTCCTAACCTGTCCAAATCCTTCAGCAGCCTCATTAATGCTACCTGCCCCCTACCTATCTTTGTATCATCTGAAGACCTAGCCAGAATACCCTCCGTTCCTTCATTGAGATTGTTAATGTCTAAAGTGAACAGTTGTGATCCCAACACTGAGCCTTGCTGAACACCACTTGTCACCGGCTGCCATCCTGAGAAGGGCCCTTTTATCCCCACTCTGTGCTTTCTGCCAGGCTTCTATCCATGCTAACACCTTGCCTCTAACACCATGGGCCCTTATCTTACTCAGTAGCCTCTTGTGCGGCACCTTGTCAAAGGCCTTCTGGAAGTCCAGGTAGATAACATCCCTTGGCTGTCCTTGGTCTAACCTGCTCATTACTTCCTCAAAGAATTCCAGCAGGTTTGTCAGGCATGACCTTCACTTGATGAAACTATGCCGACTTTGTTCTGCTACCCTGATTTACTTTGTATGATATGATCTGCGCTTCGCATGCAAAACAACACTTTTCACTGTGTCTTGGTACAGTGACAACAATAAATCAATCAATCAATCAATAGCCAGGGTATAGATTTATAGCAATCGATAAAATGATTTTAGAGGGCAGTCGCAGAGTAATTATTTTTTCAACCTCACATTGCATTTAATAACACATTTTTTTCAGTTGAGCACTATGAACCAAGAGCTGGGAACTGGAATTAGACTGGACAAATGTTTTTCAGCTGGCATAGAAATGAAGGACTGAATGACCTCTTTCAATGTGGAAAGTGTTTCTATATTTCTGTGTCACTTTGATACTAAACATCTTCCGCTTTTGCCTTTTGCATCAATAGGCTGAAAGTTGGAACAAGAGGGCTGGACACATGGTGAAGGATGGTATCAGGAGGAGAGTACTCGTGATGGCATGGTGGTTTGGCAGGCCATATGAGGAGTTTCTGACTCTGAGGATTTTGCTTGCAGCAGGAGAGCCTGCTGCCATGTGGGGGGTCTGCCTGATAAACTATGATATCTGCCCAGCAGGTTCTGTGAGGAATGCCTTCCTTCACAGGCACTCCGTGGGCAGCTAGTGTTCCACAACAAACTATTTCCTCAAACTATTTTTACTTCTGTTCTGTCACTGAGAAATTATGTTTGTTATATAACAATCTGACCTGTTTAAAAATACTCCTTTGAATATATCATGGGTTACCATATATTATCATTACATAATATTAGGTGACCCTAGTATGTTGTCTTTCAAGAACCATCATAGCACTTTCGAGAAAGAAAAAGTGTTCAAAAGACTGAGAGCACAGATGTACACAATAAAGCAGGATCACATTGTCCATATTATTTTCTTATAGCGTAATGTTTAAGCAGTGCTAGCAACACATCTGCTAGTGTAGTTCGTGCTTGCACTGCTATAAACGGTTGGGTAAAGGCTTGATTATGCCCAAATTGGAGTCTCAGCTGTTTGTACAAAGCAGGAACTATATTGTAGCTTGTTTGTAGAATGCAGTTTCATGACACTCTACTCTCAATTTCCCTTCGCTTTGTGATTGGCTACTCCAGCAATCCTCGTTGCAGCTCCTGGTGACTGTTGCTGACAGTGTATTCCTGACTAAGCTGTGTGTGACCTACTTAAAACACTATGAACTGTGGTTTAAAAATTATCCCTGGCATGAAGCCATGCAGTGTATTGTAAAAGTATGCTTGGTCTCAGCGGCTTATATTGTGTAGAGTAAAATGTCTTTGGCTACATTTAATCACTAGGACTTTGCCTTTTCTTGTTCCTGGTGTCAATTATACAATTTATCTTTGTGCAGCGAAGTACATATATTGATTTGCAATGCTGGTTTGCTAAGTCAGTTAAGTCCATGACCAATCAGAGCCCTTGCCAACATGTCCTTGCATTGGCAAAACAGCTGAAGTTGTAATAATGAGGAATCTGTGGTTAAAAGCTGAGCTGACAGCTGCAGCCTATAGTCGAACTGATATCACAGGTCAAAGTCAGTGCTAAGCATTTGATGATAGAATTGATATTTATACTGTGATAATTGGTCACTAACACTTGTTGCTTTGGGAGGAAAAAGGCTGCTGATCATTAAAGTATATGATATTTTTACATAATGACACCTCTGAGTTTGCACCAATTTCAACAACTATTTTAACAATTTTGTTGTAATGCAATGTAATAAAGAAAGCATTAATCTACATGACCTCAGGGCATGCCAAGGCACTTTAGGACCAGTGAAGTATTTTGAAATGTATTCATCATTGTAATGTGTGAAACAGGCAGCCAGTTTGAGCATGGTAAGCTCCTACAAACAGCAATGTGATAATGACTAGCTAATCTATTTTAGTGATGTTGGCTGAGAGATGAATATTGACCAGGACACAAGGGAGTACTCTCTGACTCTTCATCAAATACTGACATGGGGCCATTCATATTCACTTCAGGACGCAGATCTCAATTTAACACTGCACCCGAAAGATGGCATCTTGGACTGTGCAGAACTTGTTTAGTACTGCAGTGGAATATGCAGTAGGCACTTTATATTCAAGTGCCTATTGCACAACTTACCTTCTGACCCAGAGGCAAGCGTGCTTTCAACTGAACAACAACTAATACCTGGAAGGTTTCTGGGATCTACAACTTCAGGCATATCAGAACAGGGCACCGAACTTTTAATTCTTGATCAATGAATGGAAAATATAAGTCCAGAAAGGTGACATTTTGGATGTGGTTTTGAGGTTGGTAGAGCAAGTACTGCAGGCTGGTGGCACAGAATGAGGTATTGGATATATTGAGTGCAGAAGATTTCAAAAGTAGAAAGTTACTTCCTTTTGAGTAGGTTGGGAATCCAGAATTCTGATCAAATGCCACATTTGGCATTTGTCAGGACTCTCTGAAGCCAATTTTGCAAGGTTTCTTGAAATTGGTCTTTCTTAATGGCAACAGATTCTCAGCCAGATGGAGATCTGTTGGCAGGATCTCAGTGTCAGTCTGAAATTACCATGAGTGGAAGCTTCTGTCTAAAAGCACACTTTACAGAGATGATGGCATCTGTATGTTGGGCAGAATGGTGGCTTGAAAAATACATTAAATGAGACACAGTGAGACTTGAAGTTAAGGGATGAAACTGTGGTTTCATCTTTCTGTCTGTTTGAAGTCACTCATCTGTAGGAGCAGAATTTTGTCAGCTATTTTGCTAGATTCCTGCCAGAATCTTGGCAGACATCCACCCAAACAACATGGGAAAAGGCTGATAGCTAAACTAAGTTGGAAAGTCCTGCTTGATCTAAAGCAGCAATTCCCTATACCCCTAATTATACCATTCATGGATAGGCATTTCACTGGGTTCTGAGGTTTTGACCAGTGTGAGGCAAGTGAATATCCATAGTTGCGGTTACACTTGCTGGCCCAGTGTAACTGGAAGTACTTCCCTGGAAAGTGTTGTTGGGAGGTGCAGTCATGACAGAACTGCTGGGGTGATGTTCCAGGCATTTTCAGGGCTATGTTTTAAAACAAGCGACTGTGACATCCACAGTAACTCTAAGTTCTGTTCATGCAGTACCTTTCACCCCTCATTTTAACACATGATTTTCTATTTCTGTTGGTGTCCTTGAAGAACAAGGTTTAAGGTCCAGTAGAAAATGTGAAGCTAACATGAACAGTAGGTGTTATTTAATCCAGACAGCCAGCAAGAGTTCCATCTCTCCTCCTGAGAAGAATGCTTTGATTGCCCATGTTACATCCCCCATTGGTAATGGGATAGGAATGCTGTGCATGTGCCTTCCTGCCCTAGACTTATTAGACAGAGGCAAGAAGGCAGTGGGTCTCTACATGTCAATCTCCCTTCCAATTAAACACTGTTACCTCCAAATGCACCTCAGGGGCACGCAGTAAGTCCCCCTAGTTTTAATGCTTCCAGCTGTGCTACATTTCATTGTAATGTGTTCACTCTGGTAGTTATGCAGTAAAATTCCAAGAATTAAGATATGTTTTGAAGGCACACCACAGCACAATGGCATCTACCAGTAACATTTTGAAATCACAACCCATTTGTGAGGAGGCTAGCTTTTGTTTTAGCAATGGCAATGCTGTACAGGATTCATTCAATTAGAAAGTGCTACAACATGGCAGCCATTTGGCTATTTGGCCTGTACCGACCTCAATAAATTTGCGTAAGGGATGGTGACCCATCTTGTCCTCACGCAAGCTTTACCAGCTGCACACTGCGGACTTCAGTTTGTGAGTTTGAAGGGACACAAGATGTATTACTGAATATGACAGAGCACATAGTTGAGGCAAAAAGGGAGCAAAGCCAGATCAGATTATGTTTGCTGTTCCTCAGATTGAATGACATTGATTCACCCTGCTCAAAATACATCTGATACACCAGCACCACTCAGATGGAAAAACCAGTAAAACTGGTAAATGAGACCTACTGGTCTGACTTGTCCACAGCCAATGTGTGTCTTTACTTTTTTTTAACGAGTATTCTCTCTGGGCAGGCAGCCACCACAGCAGCAGATTTGGGGAAACTATTTCCAGTGCCATATTTTGACCTCGCACAAGAACGTAGAGTATTCACTGGTACACAGTGTACAATTACTTTAATTACACCAAGGGAGGACCATCCACAGCATATATTATCAAAGTGAAGTACTGGGATAACCAATGCTAAGTGTGTGCATAAAAACTACTAAGTATATCAAGAGGTAATGGTAAATCAGAAAAGTGAAACCCATGGCAAACGAATTAATGGATATAGCAATAAAAAGAGAATGATTGATTCTGGTCAATGAAATATGCAACTATGAAAAAAGGCCTTGATGCCTGAGTGGATAGTGAACTTGTGTGAAGGGCATCTGTTGATAGACTAGTGAATTGCTCTTTCTACCTTTTGTCAATTTTTTAATGGATTTAAGGCAACATGGATAGGGCTGGAAGGTATTGCCTTGAGGATGTGATCATGGCATACTTTAATGGACTGTTATAATCCTTATGAGGATGGTGACCCCAGGTTGGTGGTACATGGGCAATTGCAAGATTTTAATAATGAGGGTACAGTGAGATATGTCCAAATCAGAATGCGACATTGGATAGGGAAATTGGGGTGATGGTGTTCTTATGACATTGCTAAGCTTTTCCTGCGTAATAGATGTGGAAAATGTCATGTAAGTTTGCTGGGGTCCTGTAGTGTAATCATTGGATATTACAAACTGCAGCCACAGGAAAATTTTCTAATACCAGTGGCAGAATTGCTAATCACAAACTACTTTATTTTAGATGGAGCTAAACTTTACAAGTGTTTCTTCCACTTGAAGTCATAAGCTAGTGCTGTGTATCCAAGTGATTGGATCCTTTTTAGATAAAGGACCAGCATTGAGGAATCAAGACATAAGACACTCTTCATCTTTCTTTGATTTTGGGTGTGACTGGTTGTTTTCCCTGACCGCATGGAATTGTTCTGTATTTTGGTCAGTGAAAATTGCAAACTCTGCACAAATTACAACAACTTTGGAAACATAGCAATAAGAACAGGAAGAGGCCTTCGAGCCTGCTCCACTATTCACTATGATCATGGTTGATCCTTTCCCTGCTTTCTCTCTGTACTCTTTTTGATCACTTTAGTCCTAAATTAACTCCTTGAAAACATTTAATGTTTTGCCCTCAACCCTGCTCTGTGGCAGCGAATTGCACAGCCTCAACACTTTTAAAAATGAAGAAATTTCTCCTCCTCTCAGTCCTAAATTGCCTACCCCATTTCCTTTGACTGTGATCCTTGGTCTGGAAACCCTAATTATCAGGAACATACTTTCTATATTTACCCTGTCTAGTCCTGCTGGAATTTTATAATTTCCTTTGAGATCCCCCCTCAGTCTTCTAAACTCTAGTGGATCCTAACCAATCCAGTTTCTCTTCATACACCAGTCTTTGTTGCACTCTCTCCACAGCCAGAACATCCCTGCTCAGATAGAGACCAAAACTGCACCCAGCGTTCCAGGTGTAGCTGTCCTGTACAATTGCAGCAAGATCTACATCTCCTATACTTGTTCCCCATTATAACTTCCCTGTTTACTGACTGTTGGGGGCCTACACTTCACTAATCTGTTTTTTCACCTATCTTTGGAAGCTTTTACAATCTGTTGGTATGTTGCAAATGTACTCTCTTCCTCCATTTTGCCCTCTTAATTAACCTGTCGTTCTCCTTTGAAATCTAAACTGCTCCCAATTCTCAGGTCTGTTGATTGTGTTTTTGCCAATTTCTATGTCCCTTCCTTGGATCTAACACTATCCCTAATTTCCCTGGGGAAGGGGAAGGGGTGGTTAGACATCTGAAATATTGGGGGAGTTTTAATTTAACCAACTCATCAAGTGTAAAATTCAATGAGGTGTAAAACTAGCATTCCTGCCCAGCAACTTATTAATGATCTCAAAAGTATAACAATAATGAACCTGATGGCAGATGCCTTCTAATTGTTTTGAACAATTTGGTATTCCAATGATGCCTTGATGCAATGTTGAAGAGAAGGGCAACAGTTTCCTCAAAACTGGCTTTGCACTCTGCATTTTCCTTCAAATGATTCTGACCTTGCCTTAAAATAAATCTGCGACATTGGTATTTATGATGTTTTGTTAGTCACAGATAGGCTGCACCTTCAGCACTTGCAAGCTGTTATGATTCATGAAGGGAAAGGAGATTGTGTTGCAGTCCTTAGAGCAACAACAATGGTGTCCTGCACTTTGGAGGAACTTACTATCAAAAACTGTTTGTTGAACCTTTCGTTCTGCTGCAGACTGTCTATAAGAAAATTTATGAAATTATTTTCTTTGTCAATAGCTGTCTGTTTGATACATTTGTAAATTATGAATTAATTCATATCACTGGAATCCCTTATAGCGGCTTGATTTGAGATGAGTGCAGATAAATGAATGGCCCTGCTAATGTTGACTTCCACGCCCAGTACCATTCCTCTGTGAAAATTGACCAGAAGTCAGATTCCAGGGACCAGCTTTGCCTTGTCTTTATTTACCAAATGAACCAGATTCTGGAAACAGCAACAACCACAAGAACAACTTAGATTTATATCAAACCTTTAATACAGTAAAATCTGACTCTTGACAGTAACATTACCAGACAGAATTTGAGATGAAATGGTATTAGGACAGCACACAAAATGTTTGGTCAATGTTAAGGTTTATGGGGAGTGGGTGGTTAAGTGGAGCTGAGTCCATGAAAAGAACTTATTGAATGGCAGGGCAACCTAGATTCGCCAGATGGACCACTCCTGCTCCTACTTATTGTGTTCTTGTGTTCTTTAGAGCAGAAAAAGAGAGGTAGACAGGTTTAGGGAATGAGTTCAAGATCTTTTAAGGCTGAAGTAGGTGAAGGCATGCTGGAAAATCATAGCAGATCGGCAGCACCCGAGGAGCAGGAGAATTGACGTTTCGGGCATAAGCCCTTCATCAGGAATGAGGCTTATACCTGAAACGTTGATTCTCCTGCTCCTTGGATGCTGCCTGACCTGCTGAGCTTTTCCAGCACCACACTCTCGACTCTGATCCCCAGCATCTGCAGTCCTCACTTTCTCCCCGTGGGTGAAGGCACGTATGGTCATTAGTTCTGGAGCAAAGGAAATCTGGAAGACATTGTAAATTTTCTTCCAAGATTTAGTTTATTCCTTTGAGGCATCTACGAAAGTGACAGACGTCTAACCCAGGTCTAATGCAACGTGATTATCTTTTGCACTGCTCTTTTCATTCTCTTCATGCTACAAATAAAATAAACAAAATAAAACTCTATAAGGAAATCCTCAGCAATAGTAAGACTGTAAAGATATGTTGTACTTGCAGTTATTTTCATTCAACATGACCAGGACCTTCCCCTTTTTAAACTGTTAGTTTCCAGACAAGCAAAGCTTGTCTGCACCGAAGGTCTGTTTTACAGAAGCAAATTCAAGGCACAGTGCAGTCCCAGTAACAGTCTCAAAAAAATATGCATATGGATCCTTTTCCAGAATATTATAATATTGAATGACACTTTTTGCCAGTTTTCAGTGATACCTTTAAGGCCTGCCAAAACGTTTCGAAATGGTGCAGCAAAGGTGGAGATTGATCTCCATCTGACTTTGAGGGCAGAGCCTTCTGCTCTTCCTGGTGATGAGCTAAGAAGTGGAAAGACTGTATAATCAGGTAGGATGGTGTCAAACCTGAATCCTATCTCACATCCTGGAATTGAGGTTTGGGTGGGAACACACATGGTTGACCTTGCCACCTTGCCATCGATTAAGGTCCATAAGTGACCAATTACTGAGCACAAGGACTTCATCCTGTAACTGCTGCAATCAGTCCATGGCAGATGGGCCTGTCAGCACGCAGTGTACAATGCCCTTAACACCTTACAGCTAGCTTGTCACCTCTGGGGAAGGGTTCCTCAGTCAAAAGCACCAGTGCCTGATTAAAGTACTGGGCATCAAAAATCTATCCCCATTTTTGCTACTCAAACCACTGTGCCTCTTTTGACATAACATAAAATGTCTCATCCTGCAGCTTTACCTACCTGTGGCCTGGACAGCAGAATGGTCCTGGGATTCCTGCGGGAGATTTTCCTGCTGCAGCCACCACCTTCTGAACAACACTGCTAAGCCCAAGAGCTGCCTTGGTAAGCAAGACTTTCAGCCCAGGAGGGTTAATGCCAGAAGACCTGCCTGATTTGGCTTTGGTTTCATTGAGCCTCTCCACATAGAGGTATCTGAGTGTTGGTGGGCTTTCCAGCAAAGAAGTAATAATTCTGATGCCTGAACAAAACTCCACCCTGACTCCCTTCCCAGTATGCATTATAATCTGACAACTCCAAAACTGTTCAAAAAATGGGCCTTCTGTATTGCCTTACGGTTGAATGTGCTTCCTAAAGGGTTGCAGTAGAGTTTAGGGAAACATTGCAATAATGATGATACAGTTTAGGCTCCTAAACAGTTTTCTTCCCATTTCCTTACACAATGTTATAGTAAATAGCTTTTAGGATACTTGTTATACAACTTCAAATTGAAAGCACCTTCAGTACTCTCAAAAGTTCGATGCAGTTGGCTAGAGGATAGTCAGAAATGCAGAAGAGACACACCTACATCAGCGATAAAGGGTAGCTAAAGGCCTAAAAACAATTCTAAAATTAAGGTAATTAATATCAGCAGAGAAAAAAAATTCACTGGAGGCACTTGAGACAACAATCAAACATCTGCTGGCCTATGTTATATGGTTCTCAAAGATAATGCTGCAGAAATGGTGGCTGCACTAGCTCTGATTTTCCAAAATTCCCTGGATTCTGAAATTGTTCCAGCAGATTGAAAATCATCAAGTGTAACATCACTACTCGAGAAAGAAAGAAGCCAGAAACGAGGGCTACAAAACAGCTGTCTTTACATCAGACATTGTGGAATCTATTATTAAGGCACTCAGATAATCACAGGATGAACTGACAGAGTCAACATGGTTGTATGAAAGGAAAGTAGCATTTGAAAAAAATTATTGGAGTTGTTTTGGATGGAACCAATAGGGTGTATTAAAAACAACCAGAAGATTTAGTACACTTGAATTCTCAAAAGGTGCTATGTAATGGCTAATGAACAAACTAAAGGCTGATGAGAATTGGGAATAATATATGAATATAAGGAGAGGATTGGTAACAGACAGGAAACAGAAAGTAAGGCTAAATGGATCATTTTCAAGATGGCAGTGCAATTCCACAAAGATCAGGGTGGTGGAGCCTCGGTAATTTGCTACCATATTAATTCCTCAGTCTCCTTGTCAAAGTAAGGGATGTAATTCTGCTAATAGTGCATATCTAATTGGGAAATCTACCTGTGAAGAGGACGCAAGAGGCTGCAAAGAGATATGGACAGGTTTAATGCGTGGGCAACCCCAAGATGGAGCGAACAGGTGAAGTATAATGTGGAGAAGTGTCAAGTTATTTACTTTAGTCATAAGAATAAAAAAAACGAAAGGTGTGAATGTTGCTGTTCAAAGATATGTAGTGTACTTGTGCAAGCAGTACAGAAAGATAACATGGAGATAGAGCCAACAATTAGAAAGACAAATAGCATTTTGATCTTTATTATAAAGAGATTTGAATGAATAAGCTTTGCTATAACTGATAATGGATTCAATGAGACCACACCTGGAGTACCGTACGCAGTTTGGTCACATATACTACGTGAAAGATATACCTGTGTTGCTGTTGCTACAGCAAGGATTCACTAGATCACAGAATCAGAGAAGTCTTAAGCACAGAAGGAGGACATTCGGCCTGCACCCGTTCTTTAGGTGAATATCATTACCTAATCCTGATTTCCTGTTTTTCTCTGTGCCCTTGCACGTTATTTTTATCCAAATAATCAATCCATATCTTTTTGTATACCTCAATTGAACCTGCCTCCCCCACATACAAAGACGCTGACCTCTTGAGCATGATCATGGTTGATCTGATTATTCCATGTTTTTGCCTATCCCTCACCCCTTGCTTATCAAGGATCTATTTGTCTCTGTCTTAAAAGTAGTCAAAGTTCTCTTCCGTAAAGATGGTGAAAGCAGAGTTTAAGAGACTCATCACCCATTGAATGGTGGAGCATACTCAATGCCTGTTCTTGGCTGGATTCTGCTACTAGTTCTCATGTTCTTAAATCAGCTATTGTTGATTGAAAGTATTTATTATTTAAAGGATAGCATATACTTTCACGAGCTCAATATGAAATGTTGAATTATCATTGTAGAGGCATCAGTACCTGGTCTCTTGCACTTTTTCTGTGTAATTTGGCCAAAATTGGGTTAACTACACAAAAGGTTGCTAAATTTCTAAGTACAGAGTGATGCAAATTTATGCAGCTTTTAGTATTAATTTCAAAATCACTGTGCCTGATGCTCACCCCACAAAACGGACCATGCATTGTGACTTTTTGCTGATCGTGCTTGTTCAGGTTATAAGTTTGTTTGCTGAGCTGGCAAGTTTGTTTTCCAATGTTTTGTCACCATGCTGGGTAACATCATCAGTGAGCCTCCGGTGAAGCGCTGGGGTTCTGTCTCACTTGCTATTTATGTATCTTGGTCACTTAAGGTGGGTGATATCATTTAGGTTCCTTTTCTCAGAGGTTGGTAAGTGGGATCCAAATAGATGTGTTTGTTGATGGAGTTCCAGTTTGAATGTCAGGTGTCTAGGAATTCTCAGATGCTGCCTGACCTGCTGTGCTTTTCCAGCACCATACTCTCGACTCTGATCTCCAGCATTTGTAGTCCTCACTTTTCTCTAGGAATTCCCGTGCGTGTCTCTGTTTAGTCTGTCCCAGGATGGATGAATTGTCCCAGACAAAGTGATGTTCTTCTTTGTCTGTGTGTAAGGAAACTAGTGATATTGGGTGATGTCGTTTGGTGGCCAGTTGGTGCTTGTGTATCCTGGTGGCTAGTCTTTTGTCTGTCTGTCCGATGTAGTGTGTGTTACAGTTCTTGCAGGGTATTTTGTAAATAACATTCGATTTCCTGGTTGTTGGTATAAGGTCCTTTAGGTTCATCAGTAGCTGTTTCAGTGTGTTGGTAGGTTTGTGGGCTACCATGATGCCAAGGGGTCGGAGTAGCCTGGTAGTCATCTCTGAGATGTCTTTGATGTATGGTCGTGTGGCTGGAGTCTCTGGGTGTGTTGTGTCTTCTTGTTTGGGTTTGTTGTTTAAGAATTGGAGGATGCGTTTATCAGGTACCCGTTCTTCTTGAATACGCTGTATACATATTTTTCTTCTGCTGCTTGTAGTTCCTGGGTGCTGCAGTGTGTTGTGGCCTGTTTAAATAATGTCCTGATGCAGCTCCATTTGTGGGTGTTGGGATGATTGCTTCTGTAGTTAAGTATTTAGTCTGTGTGTGTTGCTTTCCTGTAGACGCTGGTCTGCAGTTCTCTATTAACTGTTTGTTCCCCTGTGGCATCTCAGAAGAGGAATCTGTTGTTGTTCTCCTGCTCTTTTGTGAAATTTATGCCAGTAAGGGTGTTGTTGATGATGTTGTAAGTTTCCTCTAATTTGTTCTGTTTTGTGAAGACAAAGGTGTCAACCATGTAGTGGACCCAAAGTTTGGATCAAATGAACAGCCCTCCCCATGATCGAACAGCCACTGCTGAACCTAAAGGACCCTATACCAACAACCAGCAAATCGAATGTCATTTACAAAATATCACGCAAGGACTGTAACAAACACTACTTCGGACAGACAGGCAGGAAACTAGCCACCACGATACACAAACACCAACTAGCCACCAAAAGACATGATCAACTATCACCGGTGTCCTTACACACAGATGAAGGAGGACACCACTTTGACTGGGACAATACATCCATCCGAGGACAGGCTAAACAGAGACACGCACGAGAATTCCTAGAGGCCTGGCATTCAAACTGGAATTCCATCAATAAACACATCGATTTGGACCCCTTTTACTAACCTCTGAGAAAAGAACCATAAATGATATCCCCCACCTTAACAGAGCAAGATATATAAATAGAAGGTGGGACAGAACACCAACGCTTCACCGGAGGCTCACTGATGATGTTACTAGCATGGTGACGAAACGTCTGAAAACAAACTTACCAGCTCAGCGAGCAAACTTATAATCTGAACCTCAATCTGAGCTGCAAATATTCTCAAAAATCACAATTGTGCTTGTTTACAGACCTTTATAGACACAAAGCTGGTATGTTTGAGCACAATAAAACTTTAAAAGAAAGCTTTGGATGGAATAGTATAGGTTAGATGGGCTTCAGATCGGTTTCACAGGACGGCGCAACATCGAGGGCCGAAGGGCCTGTACTGCACTGCAATGTTCTATGTTTAAAAACATTTACTATACTTTAGTATACCTAAGAAATGGTTCTCTGTAGTTTCTAAGTGATTTTCAGCCATTAAAATGGGTTACCCACAGATGATGGATTAATACATTCACAATACTTATTTCTTTCAGTTAAGTGCATTTTTAACTGCATTTAATCAACCTGGACCAAAATGCCATTCTTAAGTATATTGAGAAATATGTTAATGCAAAATTATTGTAATCCAATTGGTATTAAAATACTGTTCAATGTGTCGGTTCACGACAGAATTCATATGAGAAATTTGAATAGGAAAGGAAACACTCTTCAAAGCTTCTGCAAATTTGAGCCTAATTTGTGTCGTTTTGCTGATTACACCTCTGTTCCTAATTGCTTAGCTCTGACTTGAACTATAATATCAATTCTGCCACAGGTTGCAGCTGGGAGCTCAGCTTGAAAGCGTAGATTCATTGTCATTTACAATTTTAAGTGCTTTGTCAATGTAAGAAGAATGAGTAAATAACTAATCAAACGTGAAAGGACAACTTCTGGCTCCAAACATTATATCATCAACATGCTTCATGCTTCAAACGATGAGTCTTCAGCAATACTTCGATTTATGTTTTGAGTTTAGCAATAAATACAATTTTCAAAATGGATGAATTTCAGTTAGGCACTTTGGACAGAACGAAATAGAATTAAAACGCAGAGAAGTTGAAGTCCTACTTATGAATATTGTACACATTTCTGAGCCATATTATAAAAATGATAAGATAAAAGAAGAGGGTGTAAAAATGTTTACGAGGTTTGCACTAAAAAAACAAGATTACTTGAGTCAGGTAGGAATGAACATGTTGAATTCCTTTTTCTTAAAGGGAGAAGACAGCGTAGTGATGCAATAAAGTTTTCATAATTTTAGACAGCATAGGAATTTAGGACTTAGGAGCATTGTTAGGCCATTTGGCCCATCAAGTTAGCTCTGCATTCAATAAGAGTATGGCTAATCTGTGGTCTCAACTGAATGCAAAAATAATACTTACTCTTAAAAGGAGGAGCGAAATCAATGTACAGCAACCAAGGAATCAAAACGTGAATTTAGGAAAAATTATCTACCAAACAGTTGTGAGAATGTGGACATCAGTATGGTGAGGCAGTTGAGGTAAGGAGAAGCTAGGTAAGTATATAAAGAAAGAGAGGAATAGCATGTTATGTGAATAAAATTATATTAAGGAAAAAGGGTAAAGGTTCAAGTGGGGCATAAATGATGGCATGTAATGGTTGGTCTGAGGTGGCATGGTCTGTCTGCCCTCTTCGGTAACCTTAAAGAACCCTTGAAGAGAAAAGGAAGGGGGGGTGGTTAACCACAGTGACCTCGCCAATAGGTATCTCACAATCAACATCACAAAAATAAATGATTTGGTGATATTTGTGAGATCTTGTAGCACTCCTTTTAGGTTTTTGACATTACAGCGTTGATTACACTACATAAGTGCTTCTTTGGGATAAACGCAGAAAATGTTGAAGAAACTCATTAAATCTCGCAGCCGCTGAGGAGATAGAAACAGTTAACATTTTGAGCCTGATATGACTTCAGAACTGAAGAAGTTCTATAAACAATCTATATTTAATTCTATAAATACCAACTTGTATCCAAATAACACTTTAAAGCAGGAAGCGTTCCTAAGACACTTCGCAGGAGGTTTCAGACAAAATCTTTACTCACAACCACGTAAGGAGATGTTAGGACAGATGACTAAAAAGCTCAGCGTGAAGAGGCTTTCAGAAGTGTCGGAATGGAGGAAAGCAGTTGAGAAGCAGAGAGGTTTAAGGTGGGGGGAGTTCTAAAGCTTCAGGTATACAGATTTTGAAGACCGTAGTGATAAGGTGGAGGAAATTATGGATACAGTAAGTAGCCAGAATTAATAAACATTAAGTTCTATAAATTTTATTTCACTTAATTTATGCTTGCACTGCATTTTGCTTGGTTTACAAGAGGAACCTCAATTATTCGGCATTCGGTTATCCAAATATCGGATTATCCGGCAAGATCGCAATGTCCTGATGCTCAGCTAAACTATGGTATCCGGCATTTGATCATCCAGAATTCGATTAACCAATTGAAATACTCCCCGCCTCTGTCCTTTGGATAATCGAGGTACCTCTGTATGAGACCAAACTGTCCATTATATTCCAAATCACCAACACTAATGATTAGATTAGATTCCCTACAGTGTGAAACAGGCCCTTTGGCCCAACAAGTCCACACCGACCCTCTGAAGAGCAACCCACCCAGACCCATTCCCCTACATTCACCCCTGACTAATGCACCTAAAACTATGGGCAATTTAACATGGCCAATTCGCCTGACCTGCACATCTTTTGGACTGTGAGAAGAAACCCACGCAGACACAGGGAGAATGTGCAAACTCCACAAAGACAGTCGCCCAAGGCTGGAATCGAACCTGGGTCCCTGGCGCTGTGAGATAGCAGTGCTAACCACTGAGTCTCCGTGCTGTCCCTCAGCTGTTGCTATCCAGCCTATTCCACTCCCAAACTTAACAATAGTACAACCGTGAATAAGAAATGATAAATGTCCAAGCATTGATTTGTAGGAGGTTTGGCTCACCACCAGCCTCCCCTGTCTGATAAAGTGCAAGTTACCAACACCCTCTGTCTTGCCCATGAAGCAGCTTCATCGGGAACTATAGACATGTGAGTCTGACATGGTTGTGGGTAAATTAGCGGAGGCAATTATAAAAGATAGGATTTATGGGCATTTAGAGAGGCAAACATTGATTAGGGATAGTCAGCATGGTTTTGTGTGAGGAAAGTTGTCTCTCACAAACTTGATTGAGTTTTTTGATCAAATTACCAAAAAGATTGATGAGGGCAGAGCAGTAGACGTTGTTTATTTTGACTTTAGTAAAGCCTTTGACAAGGTTCTGCGTGGGAGACTAATTAGTAAAGTTAGGTCACATGGGATTTAGGGTGAGCTTGTCAACTGGATACATAATTGCCTTAACGGCAGGAGACAGAGTAATGGTGGAGAATTGCATTTCAGACTGAAGGCCTGTGACCAGCGGTGTTCCACATGGACTCATTCTAGGTCCTCTTTTGTTCATAATTTATCTAAATAATTTGGATGAGAAAGTAAAAGTTTTAATGAGTTTGTGGATGACACCAGAATTGGTGGCATAGTAAACAGTAAAGAAGGTTTCTAAGATTACAAAGGGATCTTGACCAAATGGGTCAATGGGCTGGAAAATGGTAGATGGAGTTTGATCTGGATAAATGCGAGGTATTGCATTTTGGTACAACAAACAAGGGTAGGGCTAATACAAATAAAGGTAGGGCCTTGGGTAGTGTTGTAGAACAGAGGGACCCAGCGGTGCAGGTACATAATTCTGTGAAGTTTGTCTCACGTGTAGAGAGGGTGGTTTAAAAGGCATTTAGCACACTTGCCTTCATTGCTCAGTCCTTTGAGTTTAAGAGTTGAGAAGTCATGTTGAGGTTGTACAGAACATTGGTGAGGCCTCTTCTGGTCACCCAGTTATAGAGAGGATAAAGCTAGAGAGGGTTCAGAAGAGTTTTACCAGGATGTTGCTCACTATGGAAGGTTTGAGTTATAAAGAAAGGCTGGGATTTCTTTCACTGAAACATGGGGAGATGCGTGGCAACCTGAAAGAAGTTTATAAAATAAAAAGGGATATAGATGGAGTTAATGGTAGATGTCCTTTCCCTAAGATGGGGGATTTCAAGACTAGGGGGCAGGAGAAAGATTTTAAAAAGGTATGAGGGACAAATGTTTTGCACCAGAGGGTGGTTTGGGAGTGGAATGAACTTCCTGAGGAAGTGGTGGATGTGGGTACAATTACAACATTTAAAAGACATTTGTTTAGGAAAGGTTTGGATGGATATGGGCCAGGAGCAGGCAGGTGGGACTAGTTTAGTTTGGGATTATGTTTAGCATGGACTGGTTGGACTGAAGGGTTGGTTTCTATGCTGTATGACTCTGTGTCCAGTCCGGTGTTATTCTGGATTCCCACAGCTTTCAATTTAATTTGGAGATGTCGTGCCCAAATAAGTTTAATTAATTTGTACATCTAATGAGTCTTTCAAGCAAAAGTACGGTTACAACTTGATGATAATTTCAATTTTCTTGTCACTTCCATATTTTTGTGTTTTTCTTTTTGAATAGATAGCGTGAGTGGACACTTTTCATGCTAATTGATTGATACCTGCAGTGTAGAAATCTGTGCAAATAGAAAATGCTGGAGAGACACAGGAAATGCTTGAAGGGAAAAGATGGTCAACATATCAGGCCATCCCCTTTTGTCAGAGCAGGAGCAGGACCCCTTCATAGAACGAAAAATATGAAGCTACGTACTTGAAATACATTAACAATTTTTACAAAAAGGCAGCTAAAGGGTTAAATAGACTGTAACCAGATGGTAAATTGGATAGACCTTTTAGAACTTGATGTCATTGTCCCAGGTGGGGAATGTTAATCACAGGAAAGGTACATTAGGAAATAGTGGATAGGCAGCCCAGCACTTTCCATTAATTAAGTAAGCTATGTGGTCATCGTTTCCCATCTGTGCTCCCTGAGTACTGCTCCCCAGTGGGAGCATCAGGACATGGAATACCTCCATAAAGTGCTGAAGACTATAGCAATGTCATATCAGTCAGTCATATGAAAAATGGTTGAAAAAACAGGTCAGTTAATATGAGAAGCAAGAGAAAGTGACACGGAGTTGAGAAGTACTAACTGGTTATTCTAGCTAATAGAAATGAGCCTCATTTTGACTTTGACAAGGTTGGGAATTTGGTCATGTTTGTTTAAGGTTAGAAGGATACTGTGGGTGACTGTTCCATCAATGATTCAACATTTTTTTTGGAATGTCTGGGACTGCCTTCAGGATTTAAGAAAACAATTTTGGGACACTCTTCTACTGAAATAACGGGAATTAGTAGTGTTCACCATTATTTATGTACAAGTGGCACAGTATCTTTGTAGCCAAAAGTCACCGGCTGAGTTTCACAGCTTTGTGACATTATCTCGCTGTCTGGCTCACTATTAAAATGCATTTAAAAGGTATCTGTGTGATTAGATACAAGCCAAACAACATTTAGGTCTGGTGCATTTTCAGTTTAAATATTCAATGAACAGCATATAACATTAATTACTGTCATTCAACCTCTATAATACTGTAAACAAATTATTACAAGTGTGGAGTTTAATTTCTTCAGTTTTAAGTACTAGAAATTTAAAAATATTGAAAATATATTTGAAAACATTTTTTTCTCTGAATCCAATCAATCTTTCACTCTTTTTAGTTGTGTTGACGTTGAATTCACTGACTTTATTGTGTAATTCCTTCCCTCTCCTTGTGTTTATTTCACAATTCCTAGTCTAATTGGTTAAGGAGATACAGAGTTGTCCTGTTCACCCAGGTCCCACCTGGCCAGTTCCACTCACTGTGACCTTATTGACTCACTTTTTTTTAGCAACTTGCAACACAAAGTATTTTAAATCCTAAACACACTTAGATGCCCTGCCATAGCAAATTATAACACATTAAGTCAAACAGCTTTTGTTTATTTACTTGTACAATTATTCAGATGTGTTAAATGTTGCAGTAGCCTCCCTTCTATATGGACCATCTGCAATCATTGTAAATGTCTGAAAAGTGTACTTGCTGAATGAGACTCACAACCTGTCAGTGTGGACAAATACAAAATTGATGCAGCCATAAATCATGCTAACAGTGAGAATCACATCAAGCCATTTCAACGAAGCATTTACATTTCAAAGTTGAACAAGGAGTGAAAACTGGTCATATCTCACAGGGTTAAGAGACCTATAATTGAATGTTCTAGAAGAGGACACAGTTGAAAATATGGAAGTCTTTTAAATCACAAAAAGTTTGCATGAACTATTGCTGTATTTTCTACAAAGATTGCAGCATTGCTTCTAATCTTAATTTTTTGAAAACATAAACATTCACTCCAGCTCAGTGTTCATATTAACTCCTCATCTCCCCCAGTGATGGGAGAATGTGGCATGTATTGAACAGATTGGAGGGTTTTTTTTTAGCACGCGCCTAACAGCAAGCTTCTATGTTCAAGGCTAGGAAAACAAGTGGCTGATGAGAATTAGCAATCCATATAAGTAACTTACCCAGAATACATAGTTTCACAATTCTGGTCAGAGCTCATCAGTCAGTCACTGTGATCCAATTATAACCTAATGCCAGCTGTATTTTGCAGGCAAGTTGTTAGAAATCTATTTCATCTAAAATCTATTCTCCAAATATAAAAATGTCTCTGTTAACTGCTTGCAGTACAGCAATTGTGTGACCATGCAAATCATCTTAGTGTAGTGTAAATGAGATCAGTGGTATCCTACATTAATCCCGTGGCCAAATAGCCATTCAGCTTTGAGTTTAATGACTCCAAATCAGTGACTACAGCTCAAACTCACAGTCATTAAAATGGGCTCTGCCAGGACCCTACAGGAGTCAGTCTGGTTTAAGTGTTTATGAGTAGTCCCCTGCTGTTAGTGGTAAAGTATTAATGGCATTCAATTATCCAGCATGATCTCATTTACATAATTCACAGTTTCAAGTGCAGAATTAAATAGTTCTAGGGATCACATAAGTAATGGAGTGGAAATTACATTTAAACTGATAAGGTCAATTTGAAGTCAGGATCACAACAGAGGGGACAAAACTCCTGATGACCTCTGTATAGGTTAAAAAGCCATCATAACCATTAAAAGCCTTTACCAAATATTAAGACTAAGTAACATTGTAGAAACAAAGGGAAAGAGAATACTTTATGTGAGCATTGATTTCAGTAGCCAGTGGGAGTTTGCTCTATTAGTCTGTAAACAAAGTGATGCTGGGTAAGTTGGCTGAGAGGGCAATGGTTGTCTTCTTACTCTGTAGTACTGTCTGTTTAGATCAACATTACAGTTTTAGGCAACTAATGACCATTACTCTCATTGCATGTGTTAACATCTCGTTGTATGTTAACTGCTGGTGTCTGTGTATTACTGGTTCCAGTCTGTTGGATGACTGGGGGACTGCTACAATTGTACTGTCATTGAATAGGGATGAAGGAATAATCTGACTAATTAAAGGCAGATAGCCTAACCTTGATGATGATCAAATTTATTTTTAAAACTTCTTACTGTATTAATCATCATTTTAGAAAGGCAATTTTCTTCAAGGACAGTCAGGATAAATTTGTTCAGCAATGCAAAATCAATTCTTAGTATCCAAGGATCTTTGGTGAATTTCTGTAATACATCTCATAGACAGTACACACTGCTGCTACAGTGGTGGAGTAACTGAATGTCTGTGGATGTTGTGTTAATCAGTTACCTACTTTGTCTTGAATGGTGTCAAGCTTGTGTTGTTGGAGCTACACCTATCCAGAGAAGTGGGGAACATTCCATCACATTCTTGTAGATGATAGACAGGCTTTGGGGAGTCAGGAAGTGAGAAACTCACTGCAGTATTCCCAGCTTCTGAAATGCTTTTGTAGCCACTTTATTCATATGGTGAGTCCAGTTCAATTTCCCCTCCCTGCCCCCAAGATGTTGATAGTGGAAATTGATTATCAAGGGCCAGTGGTTAGATTGTCTCTTATTGGAGATGGTCATTGCCTGGCATTTGTGTGGCATGACTGTTACTTGCTGCTCTCCGGCCCAAACCTGGATGTTGTCCAAACCTTACAGCATTTGGACAGGGTCTGCTTCAGTATCTGAAAAGTTGCAAATGGTGCTCAACATTGTGCAATCATCAGCAAACATCCCCCCTTCTGGACTTGTAATGGAGGGAAGATCATTGGTGAAGCAGCTGAAGATGATTGGGTCTAAAACGCTACTCTCATGAACTCCTGCAGAGAAGTCCTGGAGCCGAGACAATTGCCCTTCAACAACACAACCATCTTCCTTTAATACCAGGTATGACTGCAACCAGCAGAGAGTTTTCCTCCTGATTCCCATTGATTCAGTTTTATTGAGGCTTCTTGATGCCACATTTGGTCAAATATGGCTTTGATGTTGAGGACTGTCAATCTCACCTCACTGCTAGAAATCAGCTCATTTGTCCCTGTTTGAACTAAGGTCATAATGAGGTCAGGAGTTGGGTGGCCCTCGTGGAACCCAAACTGGGTGGAACTGAGCAGGTGCTGCTTGATAGCGCTATTGTTGACCCCTTCCATCACTTTATTGATGACCAAGAGTAGACTGGTGAGCTGGTTACTCACTGTGTTGGATTTTTCTTGCTTTTTGTATACAGGATATACCTGAGCAAGTTACAACATTGGCAGGTAGATGCTACTGTTGTAATTGTGCTGGAACAGCTTGGCTAGGGGTCAAGCAAGTTAAGGAGCACAGATATTCGTTACTATTACTGGAATGTTGTCAGATCCCGTAGCCTTTGCAGTATTCTAGAGCCTCCAAGTGTTTTTTGATATCACAGGGAGTGAATAGAATTATCTGAAGACTGATATTTGGGAAGCTAGGGACCTCTGGAAGAGGCTGAGATGGATCATCTATTTGGCACTATTGAATGAAGAATGAAGAAAAGCCTTTTATTGTCACGTGCACTGGAATCAATGCAGTGAAAGGTTTGAAATGGCGTTTCTCGGCGCCATCTTGGGTACAGGATACCTAGGTACAGATTGTTTAAATGTTGTCACAGAATTGAAAACTCGCTCCCTGCTCCAGCCGCAACTTGCTTTTAGGACTCTACCCCCACTCACTCTGCTCCCACTCCAGGACTACGCCCGTGCTCGCTCTGCTCCCGCTCCGGGCTCTAGCTGCAACTCTGCTCCCTGATCTGGGACTCGGCCCGCGCTCGCTCTGTTCCCCCTGCGGGCTCTAGCTACAACTTGTCTTTCTTTATTTTGCCTTCATTCTCCTGGTAGGATAATTTAAGATGTTAAAAGTTGGGGGGTGTTGGGTAAGAAAAACTGCTGCATAAAGGGGCAAAAAAAAAGAAACGGAAGACTTAAGATTGTTGTGAATGCTTCAGCTATATCTAGCCTCTGGAGAATAAAATGTTCACTCAAGTGACATCACAAAGTATGTCCATGTTGGGGGATTTTTGGTCACACCTTTATGTAGTTTAAAATATTAATTGCCTACAAAAATACTGTTTAATGTGGCTTTAAGTTTCTCTGTTACAGTAAAAATCTTAACATGAAATTTTGTTCCTTTCAGTTAGTCACTGAAATTAAAATATCTTTTAAAAATGTATTGGCCCCTCTGGACACTGTAGTTTTAACTATTCATTTGTTCCTTATGGTACAAGATGAGCAGCTTTCTTTGAAGCAGCTCATAAGTTCTTCACAGCCCTGCCCTCTGTTTTGGAGACTGTTACTGACAGCATTTCTGCTCTTGTAGACCTCTTCCTTTCTGAATGAACCGGCTCCTGTCCCTCTTCTTCCCCATCTCTCTCTCTCTCTCTCTCTCTCTCTCTCTCTCTACATTAAGGAACATCTTGGCACATGTTTTCTTGGAAATGGTATCTTTAGCTTACTGTTCAAAATTACTTTGACTTTTTAAGAAAGAAGTTACACCTTAACAGAACTGAAAATTAAAAGACTGCAAATTGTTCAAATGCTACTACTATGTGACACAAAGAACGGGTATGTGGAAGAAGGAAGCTACAAGAAGCAGCAGCCAGGTTTAATGATGGTGCTCCAGCAAATGTCTATGATACTAGGAAGAGGAAGCAACAGAACACCATTGAGCACTTAGGTCCCTTCTCTATCTGCTGGGCAAGATGGAGAATAAAGTTTATGATTTCTCATAGGAATAAATGCACAAACTTCTCATTCCGAAGCTGCCTCCATGCCAGTGAAAGTAATTTGGTTATACACTTATTTGGAAGAGAAGTGTTATATTATTAATTCACTAAAATTAATCATTTAAGTGGCAGAATGTTAAAGGTGGTTCAGCAATAAACAGACCTGAGGGTGTACAAATTTGTCAGAGGGGAAGGACAAGTAGACAGGCATTATATAATATGGTATCA
This sequence comes from Chiloscyllium plagiosum, assembly GCF_037043375.1. Taxonomy (NCBI): domain Eukaryota; kingdom Metazoa; phylum Chordata; class Chondrichthyes; order Orectolobiformes; family Hemiscylliidae; genus Chiloscyllium; species Chiloscyllium plagiosum. Next base: position 47,544,953 of record NW_028270172.1, on the reverse strand, counting down.
CAGAAGCGCTTCACAGGAGGCTCCCAAGCACTGAGGATGTCACCTAGACAGGGGACGAAACGTCTGCAACACAAATTCCCAGCTCGGCGAACAGAACCACAACAATGAGCACCCGAGCTACAAATCTTCTCACAAACTTTGATCAAAATATAATCCTTAGATTATAGAAAACTCTGTTGTAAATAAGGATAAGTAGTTAGAGTTAGATACATTAGGGAACAGGAAGCCAGTGATTGTCAACAGGAAGAGGCATGTGGAATAATCCCAATTTTAATACAGATAAATATTTGACAATTTGGAATTGCAGGAATTTGGAAAAAGAGCAAGTACAGCAGTGAGCTGGATTGCTCTTTAAAAGAGCCACGCAGAGCTAATACACCAAGTGTCTCCCTCTGTACTGTTTTATTCAATGGTTCTAAGTGAGACAGGAAACAGGCAACAGAGTTTTGAACACTTGGAATTTGTCCAGGGTGGAGCTAGGAATGCCAGGGAAAATTTATTGCCTTACAAATTATGTTATGGCTGAACTATTATAAAAGCCTTCTCCTGAAATGGCAAACAGTCTGTTTCATTCCTTTCCTTGTTATTCAAAACTTTCATAAACACTGTAACCTAATAAAAGAAATCAATGCATCACCTAAATTTTATAATTTTTAGAAATGAAAATTAAGAGTATTCCCTTCTAGGTACTTCACCTCTACCTCCATATTAAGGCATTATAACAGTCCTTGCCTGTCATCATCATCTTTCTCCGATTTAAAATTTATTCCAAACTTCCTCCCAAGTCTTCTTCATGCCAAACTCCCAACTGATCCATTTGACACCATTTCCAAATTTCTACAGGCCCATGCATGTATCTCAACCATTATGCTGTGTAACATTTTCCCTATCACAGCCAAGCCTACAACTGCAGTAGGTGCGGGACAAATGGCCACATTATTAGTATGGTGACTAACAGAAATTCAATTTTGCCTCAATTTTAATAAAGTAAATCCATTCTATGCTCAATGATTTAGAGAATGTTGTTGTTTCTCATTGTAGCTGTGATTGTAAGTTTTAAGTTGATTATATATTACATGTTTTCTCATCATAAAATAAACTTCAAAATAATGTTCAGTATTGTTAATCATTATATGAAATATCAGTAGAAACTTTGTCATGTTCTGTAAGTCAGATTTTTAAAAAAACTTGCAGACCTCCCTAACACCAGATGCTGCTGCTATCTCACTTGTTTCAAATATGTGTTTGAAGTGCAGTTGGCAGGACAATTCAATGAGAAGCTGATTTATGGCAGGGGATTGTGGGAGTCTGAATTTGTTTTGGCAACACTCCACAGGAGAGCTCTTATCTCAGAACAAAATACGGCAAAGTTATGAATATACCTGAGTGCTACTGTATTAAAATCAGCTTGTGAGGCAGTCTTTGCTTCATTTTGAAAAAAACAGACTACAAAACAGGATCATAAAAACTAGTTAGCCTTCTATGTTCAAATAGATTGTTGAGGCTGGGTTTTGTGAACGAGAGTTTCGGCTGCTGTGCAGCTGTATTTCTGAGCAGGTCAAGGCAAGCTATTGATTAACCCTTAACATGCATAATTTTTCATTCGAGCATTCTGCAAGGCACAATGATTATGAATCATAATTGTTAGGATCTAGTAATAAGGGAATTGTAGAATATACATATACGTGGCATATTAGATGCATGTAAAAATGTATAGTTGAAACTTTATTGCTGGAACAGCACAGCAGGTCAGGCAGCATCCAGGGAACAGGAGATTCGACGTTTCGGGCACAGGCCCTTCTTCAGGAATGAGCAGAGAGTGTTCAGCAGGAGAAGATAAAAGGTAGGGAGGAGGGACTTGGAGGAGGGGCGTTGGAAATGTGATAGGTGGAAAGAGGTCAAGGTGAGGGTGATAGGTCGGAGTAGGATGGAGGAGGAGAGGTCAAGAAGACGACTGCAGGTCAGGAAGGCGGTGCCGGGCTGGAGGGATCCGGCTCAGACAAGGTGGGGGGAGGGGGGATGAAGAAACTGGTGAAGTCCAAGTTCATCCCCTGTGGTTGGAGGGTTCCCAGTCGGAAGATAAGACGCTCCTCCTCCGACCGTCGCGTTGTTGTGGTTTGGCGGTGGATGAGTCCAATGACCTGCATATCCTCGGTGGAGTGGGAGGGGGAGTTGAAATGCTGTGCTACAGGGTGGTTGGGTTGGTTCGTCCGGGTGGCCCAGAGCACCCGGGTGGCCCTGTGCCCGAAACGTCGAATCTCCTGTTCCCTGGATGCTGCCTGACCTGCTGTGCTGTTCCAGCAATAAAGTTTCAACTTTGATCTCCAGCATCTGCAGACCTCACTTTCTCCATGTAAAAATGTATATACAAGTATAAGTACAGTATACATGGAGAAAAGATATGTGCTACAACCTGTATTCTGAGGCCAGCCATTCATATGGGGTCTGATTAAAGCACAGGCTCAGCAATCACGGGACAAAGATTAAGGTGGTGTGAGAGGAAGAGGTAGGAAATTATGACATCTCAAAAAACCTAACAATGTCAACCCCCCCAATACCCCAACTTCTCAAAGTCTCCTGTGGAAACTATCATGAAAAATTGACTTTGAGAGGAGCAAGGAGCTGGAATTGGATGTTGTAGCGAGCTAACTAATCCCACTACCCAGTCCAGACACAATCTGTGGAAGAGAGACCAGCAGAGGGATAACTGAAAGATTGGCAGGTAGTATTAAAGGAAAATTGGCAAGAAGAAACATTTGAGCTGTCACCTGTACTTGAGACAAATAGCAAAAATAGATTTTGTCTCCGATTTCTTTTTAGCGTATTTTTTTAGACAAGCCACTTCCAACTCCAAAATAACGAGCAACATACCAAAGATGAAAGTCACATGCGCGCACACATCCGGATCAATGGAAGATGACTGGCACACCTGAGTTGGGGAACACCAGGAGAATTGAGGTGCCCAGAGAACCTGAGCTCCACAGCAGTGATACAGAGAGTATCAGCTCCATGAAACTGGAAGCAGCACGATCACAGATGGAAAAATAGTAAGAACTAACACTGGCTTGGGACCACCTTTCTGAGATACGAAGGACCTCATTGGCTTGGTGCTCTAGCACCACTGAAGAATGTCTCACAGCCTGTGCTGGGCCTTGCATTGCCTTCCTGCTAGGGTTAGAAGGATGTTCAGCATATGAACATATAGATTTTTTGATCACAGTTTGGCATTTATTTCACAAATTTCTCAGGTTGCAGGTACAGACTCATCATCTGGAACCAGCATGAATAAAAGGGCTGATGGGTTTTTGTTGGACAACCTTTTTGTTTTCAAAAAATGGGTTTTTAGATAACATTAATTAAAATGCATGGTATTTCAACTGCTACACAATATGTTTTGACATTGGAGTAGCTCATCAAGATCATAAGCCATTAGTGCTGTTCTTGTAGGAATGCAGACTACTACACTGTAGCTCTGACACCCCCAAGAACCATTGATGTATTTGGGGTAACCAAATCCTTTGTCTGGGTTGGTTGGTTTGCCTACTACAGGAAGGCAAATTCACCATCAAGCAAATGGTGGATGGCAGCCTTTTTGTAACAGATGTAATGAATAAAAATGGATTGCTAATGCCAATTAATATGAGCAATTGGCCAAATTCCAGCTCCCATCCATTTCTGACCCTCTGCACAGGGATTTCAAAAGCACAATCCATGCAACTGGACAAGCTAAGAAAATGGTAAGCAAACCAGCCATTGTATCCAGATTTTTTGACAGCAACACTAAAAGACACCATGCTGTGCCTTCACCCATGCACCACCAAGATAACCTAATCAAGAGCAGGTATCCCCACTTGTTCCAGGATAGATTTCTGTTCCTGTCCAAAACATTCAACCTTATATCCAATAATGTTCTTATTTGACACTGCCTCATACTGGCTAACTGTTAATCACAGGAATATCAGTGAGTTGACAGTGTGTTATAAATCTGAACAGGAAACTGCTAACCCCAGAAAACAGGGAGACTGATAAAAAAAAGGCTGAGAAATGTAAAACCACTTCTTGATTTCTTGACGCATTGGTGGAAATTAGTCAAAATAATGATCAAGAGGTTCTTTATTCTCAAAGGTGCTCATAAGGTGAAAAAGTAAGAGTGAGAGACAGGAAATTGCATAATCCCAGTAAAGCATGCAGATTCTTCTGCTGTCAGAGTTGATGGGATGCCTTGGAGAATCTCTGAGATGAAGAGGAGCAGGACTCACTCTTTTTGCCGCAGTTCTCCAAGATCATCCAGTATTCATTCCAGGGAGCAGACCGGACCATATTTGTGGTTCTTCTAAGAAAGCGTTGTGATCAGCAGCCTGAACAAAGAAAAAACATTGAGGATTAGAAATTTTTTTCAAGCTGGGCTGTATGAAATGAAACTTCCAGACTGTGTAACATTCCTTGTCCTCATTAGAGATTTGATGTGGCAACTAGTGGCAGATTCTAATCAAACCACAAAAAATTTGGATAAGCTAATCTTGTACATTCGATATGACCAATACCCCTAGAAACAACAGTTTACTAGTGAAGCTGTATTCAATTCTGTGAGCATGGTTCTGGCTGGCAGCATGTCTGAATCCATTAGAAAACACTATCACCTACAAAAAGAAGGGAAACATAGAAGAAATAAGAATTCTGCAGTCCATTTCACTGTTTGATATTAGCTACAATCTTGAACAGAATATGTCAATGATTTCAAGCATGGCCTGGAGCTGGCGTTCCACCCAGTTCTGACCTGTGTCATAACCAGCAGGAGGATGTTTGACTATCTCACTACATAATGCTAAAATCTTCATGCACAAGAGACTAGGCTGAATGCCCTCTTAACGACTTGGGACCAGGAAAAAGAATATCTGAATAGAAAATCAAATTTATACACAGTGGATATGCTTTCCAATGTGGGGCTTGAGGAAAGAAATCTGCAATTTGAGCTAGCAGTGCCACAATTTAATCAATGAATGAGTTGGGATTGGAGACATTTTTTTCCAATCTCCAGAGTTGCTCAAGCCTGTTGACTTTCATCTGGTGTGAGATGCTCTTGGTGTTTGTGGAAGCACAGGCCTGACTCCCATTCAGTTCCTGCCACATCACAACCATTTGAACCGTTTTGTTTCATATTGACATCAAAACTGGACTATGTCCACATGGACACAATTTACAAATCACCAGTAAAGGGAAAATGCATTCAACATCCTCCTCATCCCAATGGCCATTTTTGTGTGGCTTCACAAAGCTGTGCTTGGACCCTGTGCACAAAGACCAAAGTGTCAATCTGTCCTCATTTAGTCACATTAGTTCAGAATGCTCATGCAGTTAAACTGTGCTGCTCCAGCTGATCATGTAGAAAGGCTTGTGCAGAAAACAATTTTGATCACAAGATGATCACACAGTGAACTGCAAATCAACATATTTGAGACCCTGCGGAAAAGGAGATGGTGACCTGTTAGATGATTCTTGCACTAACACTTTTAAACAAGCAGCAGGACATAGCCTGACTGGTGATAAAAGAGCACTCTGTCAGATCCTTAATGCATACCTCGCAACTCAGTGCCAATATACACTGTCCTTGAGGCAACTGAGCTGGCCAAGAGACTGTCATCCATGTACTTCTAGAATATGCATTGTATCTGGAAAGTAACGTGGTGATTTTTGTCTAAGTTCACCTCAAACAATTACATATCCTGGGACTACGGACAGTTCCTAGCAGTTCACACCAAGAAAATATTAACTGCTGTTGTACCCATAAACTTGTTGACTGGCAGAGCTGATTATGACTGATTGTTGCAAACTGCCACATTCTAAGGTGCAGGACTCCATATAGTGGGATGCTCTTAAGCAGAGTGCAGCCACTTCAAAGGTTTATTGGTTAGGCTACAGTATAGAACCTTGCTACCTTTGAATACAGAGAGGCCGGAGCCAATGTAAGAACCATCAAGATTTATATATGTACCTGAAATTAAGTGCAGAAAATATACAAATGGTACAGCACAAAATGAGGTTATTGAGCCTCTGCTGTTACTGTGCAACACCAATTTAGCTAGTTCCATACAAGCAAAAACAGAACTTGGTTTTAGTTTAGCTAGTCACATGATCTACCCTTGCATCATAGTCCTACAATTTATTATTTTCAGATGCTAATTCAATTCCCTTTTTAAATCCATGATTAAACCTGCTTCCACTACTCTTCTCAGGTAGTACATTCCAGAATCTAACTACTCACAACATAATAGATTGTCCTAATATCATGTTTGGTTCATCTTGCCATTCATCACAATTAGCATCTTTTGTGTCTCGACTCTTCCGCCAAAGAGAAGTTTCTCCTCGTCCAGTCTGCAATAACACCCTTAATGGTTTTAACACCTTTATGAAATCTCCTTCTAATCTGCTCTAACAAGAATAATCCCAGTTTGTTTAGTCTTTCCATGTAAATTACTATAGTAAATTATTTAATCATCTTGTCTAAAGCTTCACATAATATAAATAGATTATGTACAATATATAGTACTTTTAACAGAATAAAATTATACAGAGCAATGCATAGGAGCATTATAAAACCAAATTTGGCACCAAGTCAAGGAAGGAGATAGCCCGGTGACCAAAATCGTGGTAGAAGAGAAAGGATTTAAATGAATGTCAAAGGACAAAGGAAATGTTTTAAAGAGGAAATTTCTGAATTTAGGCCCTTGGCAGTTTGAGGCATCAGTGGTGGAGCAAATAACAATAGAGGTTTTTGGGAGGCTGGAATTGAATATCTGTAAATGACTTAGATTTGGAGGGCTGGAGGTGAATACAGAAATCGGGGAGGGTTGAACCATGATGAGATTTCAAAACAGGGAGGAGAATTTTAAAATCAAGGCATTGCTTAACTGGAAATCATTGTAGGTGAGCAAAGTGGAAAGATGATGTGAGCAGGACTTCGGGCAAGTAAAGGCAGAGGTAGCAGAATTTTGGATAGTATCAAGTTTACAGAAGAGAAAAATGGGAGATAAAAGATGAAAGTGGGAACTGATGGTCTTAGTGAGGAGGCAGATGGGGTCAGAATCTCAACTCTGGATGTAGCAGAAAATGTAGTTAACGGCTAGGAAATTGAATATGTGCAGAGATTAAAGAAGATCATTTCAATCTTCCCAAAGTTTAACTGAAGAAAATTTATGTTACGTAAATGAAGTGTATTTATGCAGTCTGTATGGTCAGTGGAGTAAGGGACCCTTCAGTGCATATACTATATTTATTTAAATTGATCTGTAATGTACTTTATGTATGCTGAATTATAGTATAATGTGCTTTTAATAATTTATTAATACAATTCTGGGACAAAAAGGCTCTTCTAGATCCAACAATCAAAGTTTAAATCTTCCTGAACCTTAATTCCCCCTCACTCCACTCCCAAACTCAACCAAGAGTCAGGGTCCAATCTATCCTGTTGTTTGATATTCCCATCCCAACCACTTCCCCTTAACCATCTTAAGGTGGGACAATGCCAGGTACATGTAGGCAAAGCTAAGGAATTAATATCCCTGACCCTCGCATTGCAAAGGTCAAGGTGACCTGCAGGACACCTTTGCCTGATTCCTATTCCCCGTTTAAAACGGTGTTTTTAATTCTGTTAGTTAATGCGGAGTTAGCCTAAAGCTAAATCTCATATGCTGCCATTATAGAGAGCTGTACAGTCCCAGTAAGCCATGACTAAGCTAATTCCTTGCTCTGTATCAGTCCATAAACCAGCTGGCATTTAAGAATTACGTCAGAAATGAACAAGTACAGTTAGTAATCTTATAGGTTTCCATGTGTTAGTGCTTTAAGTGTGCATTTAATGCAGTAGCAAATGATTACAGGGAACTACTGCAGTCAGTTCCATTTGGGTTTTATGTTCCATGAACAGTTGATAAAAATATTGTGCAGCATCCTATGAATAAAAACATTTTTTAAAAAAGAACAATAGCCATATCCACGTAAATAGGCATATATTTCAATTGCCATTTCGTTTTTCAAATGCATTTATCAGGATTTGAGGGATCTTTGAAGCCTGTAGTTTTACACCTCTGAGTACATTCAGTTTCTAAAAATACAAGTGTTACGTTGAAAATTATTATAGCATAATTGGAACATTGAACGTTAGACAATTCCAACAATTACAGTTAAGAGCACTAAATTGACGCATTGTAATTTCTGGGAAACACAAAGCTTTAATTTCATCCATATAAATAAAGTGTTGGAACAGGATCCACTTACATTTCCTCCTGGAAAACAACAGTAATACTGAGTCCAGCACTTGGTGTTGTAAAGGACAAATACACTGCAGCAGCCCTAGTGTGTGAAGTTTGCACTGCATTGAAACATTACATCATCCCTGACCAATCAGAAGTGACTGAGTGACTGGGAGAGATTCCAGCTCCACGGCCCTTCTGCAGGATGGGATATTCCAGCAGCGTGTTTCTGTTTAAAGGAACCTTTCCGATACTGCTCCCCTAGCGCCCTTTTTAAAGGGATATTCCAACAGCTCGCTTCAGACAGCACATTGCAAAATGAAGGATCACATCGGTGGCGAGGTCTCGGGTGCAGATGCTGGAAAAAAAAGTGGCAAAAGCAATCTCCAGCTCAAAACCAAATATTGAAGGGGGGGCGGGGTCATCTTTGAGGTATAAATTGAGTTCAAGTGAAGGTAGAGCGTGTGGAATCCAAAATACACACTAACATCAGTCGTTTGCACTTGGGGCAGTTTGAACTTGAGCATTTACTCCATTCAGTAAAACGCATTCTAATCCATACTTCAGAACGACAAATGGTTAAATGCTGAAAAAAAATGCATAAATTGGCTCACACATATGTTGATATATTAATCGTGCTGTCGCGCAATCATACTCCTATCTTTTTTTATTCGGCCCCATTTCTTCCAGTTCGACACTAAATTCTTGAATCGGACGAGTTAAATTATTTGGCAGCTTGCAATCTGCACTGTTGTAACAAACACATTCTATTGTACTGCCCTCGGCGAGTTACTCGACTTGCTTTTAAAAGGCTTGTTGGTTGTACTGTCCACGTGACTTTTACAAGTTTGACTTTACTTTCAATATTTATCGCACTCCTGCTCTGACGTGTAGATTTATATACCATGCCCGTACATAACACGCTGCAATGTGTTGACTGTGTTCTGTTGGAATTAAGACTCTTTTTATGTCGTTTTCCTTTCTTCTGGCCCTCTCAACGTGCTCACGTTAATCTCAGGATCTGTTGGCAACCGGCCAGGATGTGTGTTGTCTTGCATCCTTTGCATATAGTAGAATCCTTAAGCTATCAGCAGACGCAGCCAAGTGCTCCATATTTGGCTTATGTTACACACACGCAGTGAGAGCGAGCGCTAGAGGAGAGAAGCAGAGCAGGAGTGGTGTCTGCAAGACAGACATTACTACACGGCTACAAGCTCGGCTCCCTTCATCGCGGAGCGCCGCGTCTTGGGCATCACCGCCTTTTTGATGTTGTAAGTGTTTTATTTAAAGAACTATGTATGCTCCGGTTCTTCTCCAGCAGCATTGGCTATTTGCTGTCATTTTCTTGCTCGTTGGACGTGTAGGTTGTTATGAAATGGCTATGCTCCCTCTCGTAGTACAAACACTGCCTTACCCAGAAATTTGATTGAGAAAACTGTGTGTGTGTGGTGTGTGTGTGATTATGCAGTACTGTCCCTGAGTATGTGCTGTGATGTTTTTCTCCTGTGTGTGTGTGTTTGTGTGTGGGGGGGGGGGGGGTGAAGCGTTAGGTGTGGGGGGGGGGGGAATGTTTGGGGGATGATGTTTTGTTGGGGAGGGGTGGAGACAGAGGGGATGCCGCAGCAGGGCTCTGCAAAAGGGGAGCCCTGTCACCGAGTTGACCGCTTGTTTAATCGGGTCATTCAGGAGACGGGCTCGCCACAGCGTTGCGTAATTGGGATAGATAGGGCTGGTCTACAGCAGGGAACATTTTTATCTTGTTTACAACGCTGCCGATACACTGTAGTACGAGAGCTCTGCGGTCAGACCATCTGAGTAGACACTGGCCCCACGCAAGTCTTCCTTATTGTTACTACCTCGGTGACTCATCTGCAAACCTTATTCCTCCATCTGCCCTTTTCCACAACATTATTGCAGCGTGTTGTTTTTGAATATTAAAGCAGGTCCTTATTGATGGCCAATAAAACGGTTGGACTTGATAAATCTCAGCACGTTTATCCAAAAGACCGATTGGCTTCAGAATTTGTCGGGAGCCCTTTTTCCACGAACACATCAAGATTTTTGTGTTTAAAATGATTACAGTTTGTGTCAAGTGAGAGAAGGGACAACAAAGGGCGGCGGGATCAGTTTTGTCCACGAGCATTATGCGCCTGACACTTTGACCATCCACCCTCTCGTCATTTAAATACAGAAAATCAAGGCAACGCTGCATTAAACACAAAACGTGGATGTTGTTTTCCTGTGAGTCAGTTACTCTTCTTTCTGAGGCTGAGCTGCTGCGTAAAAAAAAAAGATCATGAATGAGAGTGGGAATACTATAATTATTTCCAAGCCATTGCATCAGTGCTGACAGTAAGCAGTTAAAACTTACATTAACTGCGTGTTAACATGTTCAGTGCGTTGTATAATGAAAGTCTCAGAAATGATTTCCATGTGTGGAAGTTCTTGGAGGCTGTTGGGTGGACTGCATGTAGAGAGATGTTGGTGTAGGATTTCATTGCAATACCCCTGGATCTGATCAATCATGTAATTAGATCAGGTTGCCCTGGTAACAGACGTTATTTATCTCCTCATTGAGGTGCGTATGTTTATCTTGTGAAAACGCTTGTCTTCCGACGTATTTCATACTGTAAGTGGGTTGAATCCAGTATTTATTTCAGTGGTAAATAAATGTATTCCTTCGACGATAAACGGCTTTGAAACGTGACATGGATAGTTTCTAGCGTCGATGCTTAAACTTCATCATTATGATTGGTTGTGTTATCAGAAATAATAATCATAAATAATATGTACATATAAAATGCTAGCTGATATCTCATCCAGATGGTGTGATGGCAAAATGCTATTGTGAACGACCCTTCAAGGCTTGCTGTTCAGGACCGAAGTTGGAGGTGGAGTGTGGGTGTGTGAATGTGGCTGATTGTAACTGCTTAGAAACTGTTGAGGTCACTCAAAGGGCAGTTGTAACTAAGTTTTAGGTGCCAGATCAGTGACTGCATTTGCTCTCCATTTAAAAAAAATGTATCCAGGAGCATAGTGTGACGTAGTGTCTGGAATGTAATGCACTGGATGCACGATTTTTTATACTTGTGTGTATACAAATATAATCGTTTTTTCATGATGGAATAAGTCACTTGGATATCTAAAAAAATACGTTGTGCCTGTGGAGCACTTGAGAATGTAATATTTATTGGGCTGGAGATTTTCAAAAATGATCTAATTTCTAATAAGTATTGGAGATGTACAAAGAAGGATGTGATAGCCACATTTTCAATTTTGTTTTCTTAACAATATTGATATAGTTATATAATATATGGTTTTATACAAAGATAATATCCATATTAAGTCTTCATGGAGGTATTTGAATGTATATCTAGTGTCTACATCATTTATCTGCGTTGAGTACATTTTGGCTGAGTCTCATTGCTGATCAGCTGTGATTTTTGAAAAATAACTGTGTTTTGGCATGTGTTGAAATCAGTATATCTTTTGATCTGAGCTGCAAGGAGGTCACGCTTGTTGCTGCTGGCACATATTTGAAAGATTAACCCTTGTATTCATTTGGGTGGTTATAAAGAATCAGTTACCTATATCTATGGGGATCAATCTCCATATTCTTCCTCTATGACCCGAGTGATCATTTGGACACAAAGGAGACAGCGGAAATGTGTCACAGTAGGCATTAATTTCCTTGTGTTGCCCTGACATTTCTGGAAATAAAATGCCAACAAGCTAGCAGTGCCTTTATGGGCTGGGTATATTTTGGCTGGGTGTCCACATACAGGAACGTCAAAAGAAGTTGGTGGTATTTTGGTTCCCTGTAGTTCCCCAGCCACAACATTTTCAGTCAACAGCTAAAAGATGGTGGCCAATCCTGTGTTTTCCACCTCCACCTTTTAGAGGCAGGCCTCAGCTAAGGGTTGAAACCAGAAATGGAGAATATCAAGTCATGTCAGGGAGGGAACTCCCATCTGATGGAGTGATGGGAGGAATTTCAGGCCTTTGTTTTCTTTTGATGTTAATTTGGATGAAGATTTGTGTAGTTAGAGTATTGTACAAAATTTGTTGGAAAACACAATGGACTCTTATTACCACCTCACTGACTGAGTCTTGCTCAGGGCCTGAAACTTTGAGGAAACAAAAATAACATTGGTTAAATGCCTTGCTTAGCTTAAGAAAAAGGGAATGCTGATAAGGTTCCCCATGGTAGGCTCATTCATAATGTCAGGAAGGATGGGATACAGGGAGATTTGGCTATCTGGATTCAGAATTGATTGGCTGACAGAAGGCAGAGACTGGTTGTAGATGGAAAGTATTCTGCCTGGAGGTCCATGTTGAGTGGGGTCCTGCAGGGCTCTATTCTTGGGCCTCTGCTCTTGGTAGTTTTTATAAATGACTTGGAAGAGGAGGTTGGCAGGTGGGTTAGTAAATTTGCAGATGACACAAAGGTTGGAGGTGTTGTTGATAGTATCGAGGGCTATTGCAGGCTGCAGCGTGACATAGACAGGATGCAGAGCTGGGCTGAGAAATGGCAGATGGAGTTCAACCTGGATAAATGTGAAGTGATGCATTTTGGAATGTCGAACTCGAATGCTGAATATAGGATTAAAGACCAGATTCCTGATCGTGTGGAGGAACAGAGGGATCTGGGTGTGCAAGTACATAGATCCCTCAAAGTTACCACCCAAGTGGATAGGGTTGTTAAGAAAGCATATGGTGTTTTGGCTTTCATTAATGGGGGATCAAGTTTAAGAGCTGCAAGTTTTTGCTGCAGCTCTACAAGTCCCTGGTAAGACCACAGTTGGAATATTGTGTCCAGTTCTGGACACAAAAGAAACAGAGACTTTGGAGAGGTTGCAAAGAAGGTTTACCAGGATGCTGCCTGGACTGGAGGGATTGCCTTATGAAGAAAGGTTGAAAAAGCTCAGACTTTTCTCTCTGGAGAGAAGGAGGAAGTGAGGAGACCTGATCGAGGTGTACAAGATACTGAGTGGAATAGATAGAGTCAATAGCCAGAGACTTTTCCCCACGGCAGGATTGACGGGTACGAGGGGTCATAGTTTTAAGATATTAGCAGAAAGGTATAAAGGAGATGTCAGAGGTAGGTTCTTTACGCAGAGAGTTGTGAATGCATGGAATGCGTTGCCAGCGGTGGTGGTGGAAGCAGAGTCATTAGGGACATTTCAGCGACTGCTGGACATGCACATGGATAGCAGTGAGTTGAGGGGTGCGTAGGTTAAGTTATTATATTTTACATTAGGATTAAGCCTCGGCACAACATTGTGGGCCAAAGGGCCTGTTCTGTGCTGTATGTTTCTATGTTCTAAATTAAGAAAGATTGCTAGTTGGATTCCATTCAGATCAGGGTTTCACAATACACAGGATATCCTAGGTTTTAAAAATATCTGAACATGGAATATGAATGTTTTGTTTGTTTTACCATGCAAGTCTAGTTGAGGCTTTGATGTAACTCCGACAGAATGGTGTCAACACTCTCAGAAGGTAGTACACATATTTATATAGAGCTAATTTGTTGTGTCTTGCCAACTATATACTAACCCCTCCTACATTTCCCTCTCCAAGGCTTTCTAATTTATTTTCTATATTTTCCACAAGCCTGGGTCAAAGTTATTAATGGTATATGCCATAACCATAAGTGGACCTCGTTGATCTTATTCCTATTTCCACCTATAGCATAATTGGCCACTCCATTCTCTTACTCCATCTCATGTGTGTTTAACGATGGTTGCTCTTTTGGCCATTGAGTTATGGTCCTTTGGAACACACTCAAAATATGTTTGCCTTTCGCATCCCTTCTAGAATATCAAATAGCAGGCTTTTTTGTGTAGGCCTGCCACTCTTATCACCTTTCTTTCATCTTGAACCAACTTAGTGTTCGGCATCCTTCCCTATCTTCTGAAGTGTGATGGAACATCATGTTTTTGCAAGGAATGTTGTAGAAGTGGAAGCTCATGTTGGTGGCTGAATTTACAGTTTTCAACTACTGCAGTTGGGATGTTAAAACTAAGGAACAACAGTTTGAAGTGTCAGCACAGCACTGATTGAAGTGAACACTGCAGAACGGTGCTGCAGCTATTGCCTGCTATCTCATAATGCAGTGGCAGCAGGAGGGTGGCCCAGGACAGCAGAGAGCATGTGAGATGCAGCACGCCATAAACATTGTGAGCACTTGCAATGGACTGAGTGGTGGTTCATTTGGCTTTGAGATATATAATACTATCTTTAAGGAATAACAGACTTCAAGGTTTTTTTTTTAAGATAAACAGCTTTATTGCTTTTTAGTACATGTGCGTGCTACTATTCCTTTTTTCTTCAGGCATATTTGCATTTTTGAACTGTGAAGTTTTACTTTGTTATTTTTTCAAGCCCAGTACTTCCTAAATGTTTTCCCACCGTCCCCATTTTCTCTCATTTTGAGGCCTGAAAATAGTTATGACCCTTGTGAGAGGTGACCATGGGGTGGGGGTGGGTTGGGGGGAGTGGAAGAGGTGATTTGAGAGCAGGTGTAAGAAGGCCAATAAGAGGTACATGGTGTCTATTGCTGTGTCTGAGCTCGCAATTCCAAAATTCCGGCTTGCAACCCATTTTGGTGTTTTGTACTCACATTGGGAAGCTCTGATCTAAGTATTCCCTAGCTGAGGGAATTGTTGTGATTAGGGCTGCTCATACAACTACCAGGTTTTATAGGATGTACATGTCCCACTGCAATCTACTGATCATTCAAAGTTACGTTTTCATCAAAAATTGGAATCAACTGATAATTTGAATGAAGAAATACTATTGACCGAATTGTGAACTTAGCATTAAAATTTTTAAAAACAGTTCCAATTTAAGAAGAACACCTTGTTCTTGTATCTTCAGCTTCCTTGACTGCATCCATGCCATAAGGGTCTCTTGCTTGCATCATTGTGACTCTGATGCTTTCCTTAAAGGCACTTCCATAGGGTCATGTGATGTTACAGGACTGGTGCATCTGTGTGTCAAATGGCTGCCTGTGTTCTCCAATCACGTTAGTAATGAAAGACACAGCCTTGTGATGTCTCTGATTTTCGTAATATTGAATTGTTTGGTTATTGTCTCCCTGAATGTCACTGTGCACATCAAACTGGAACTGCTTAACTAAAATAAAAACAGAAAGTGCTGGAGAAGCTCAGCAGGTCTGGTAGCATCTGTGCAGAGAGAAACAGAGTAACCGTTTCAAATCCAGAATCTTGATAAGTCATATTGGACTTGAAACATTAATTCTGTTTCACTCTCCACAGAAACTGTTAGACCTGCTGAGATTCTCCATCATTTTCTGTTTTTAGCAATTGTACTGTTTTGCATTTTATTAAACTGCTTAACTAACTTGTTTTTACTAACCTCCACAAGGTAACACATTGAAGAAATGAAAGACTTGGAGCTATGTAGCACATTATCACATCTTTCAGATTATTGTGGTAAACTAATTTAAAATGAAGTTATTAATGTAGACAAATGCAGCAGCCATTTTGTCCACAGTAAACAGCAACAAAGTGAATGGTTAGTTTTTATTTTAATGGTTAGTCATCTTTTCATCCAGATTTGCAGCACTACTTACCAAGTATGTATGTACAGTTTATTTATATGCTGATTAAATATCTTTGCCTTCCTCTGAAAACTCTACCACTTCTATTACCCTTTGTGCAGTTAAGTTTGTTTTCTAGCTTAATTTTTAAATGATGGTAATTCACCTTTTAAGATAACACTTCCCTTTGAAATATATAATGAAAGGAAAAATTATCACACTCGTGCATTTGTTAGTTCCTTTCATCACACCTATTTCATCCCTACTTCAGATAGGTGCCAAAGATAGCTGGCATGTTGTCTTTACTAAAACGGTGTGGATGTTGAGCTAGATTATTTCTAGCTGCCTTGTTTTATACCTGGCAAACAGATGCACATTGACCAATTTCCTTCTTCATTGCATTTACTTTGCTCCACTTCTACAAAATACATGATGAGAAAGTTTGGGTGTACAACCCTCATTTTAAGTTTAAATAATGTGTTTCCTGCAAGTGTGAGATTATAATCCAATAATCAGATGTCTTATTGAAGGCACTTATTAAAGGCAGTGACATGTTTTTCAAATTCTAAAAGTTTTGAAGATGTTCAGTACCATACTAATCTTTTCAATTTGCTATTTACGTGGAGACGTAGTTTTTATGGTCTATAGGCTCTTAGGATTATTTTCCATCCATCTCCCTGGTGCTTCTAAAATATTTCTATCAATCAAAAGTTTTTGACTTTTTTTATTTAACCTGTTTTTCTAATCAACCTATTTAGAGATGTTATTACACACTGTTGGAGCAGGTGGGACTTGAACCAGGGGTAAGGACACTACCACTGTGCCACAAGAGGGCCCTTATTTCTATCAACTGTTGATATTGTGATAACTTTTAACCCAGAAGAAGTAAGGAAAGTTCATAATTTCTTGAAAAGGTCTGTGCAATCTGTAATTGTTTCTGAGAATGTTTGATAAGGACTTTTTAAAAGTTTACATCTAAATGGATCATTGTAATTGTCTTGGATCTTAAATATTAGTCCATAGGGCTTGATGACTCTTGACTTGGAAGTGATACCAATAGAAAGGAGGGTTAAAAAGTAAGCAATATGGTTGGCAGATACAAAGGAGAGCAGCAGAAAAGGTGAACTTCAGGGAGAGGAGCCGAAGGCTGAAGATGATGAGTGCATAGACACAGGTGCAAAGAGAAAGTAGGTAGAGACAGAAAGAGGAATACTCTGAGTTCTTGTTAGAAAATGAAGTGGATCACTCTCGGGAGGCGGTCAGCTTTTCTTTTAGCAGAAAGATAAGATTTCTTGAAGACGCTCATTGAGCTGGCTAAGGAGGTTATGTAGGAGGCTATATGAATAGCTCAGAGATGCTAAAGAGCTGGTAGTTTTCCCAGATGTGGACAGATCATAGTCCAGGAAAGGGTTTGTAGAAATGTTATGCACTAATGATAGAAGTACCCATGAAACTTAAAGTCAAAAGCTGTTATCAAGTAGGACTTCTGGTCTACTCTGTGTAAATAAAGAACAGCATATTGTGGAACTGTGTAGCTATATAGTGTCACATCTCTGCAGGAGTGATGAAAATATGTGTGCTTGTGTGGGAGGGATCATTGTTGTAATGACTATTTAAAGTGATTTTTAAAATTTGAAACATCATTTGCTAATTCACATGTAATTTAATTTGATTCTGAGTTATGTTAAAGTAAAAGCTACAAAAAGTGGGATCTTGTTGGTAGTTTCTTGACTTTTTGAGGTCATTGAGTAATTTTGATTATTTTGGTTTATGTTTCATCCATGGGGATCATAACAATTTAAAGTGTACTGATCACCACTTGTTATATAAAATTGTATCTGCACCCTGTTTATCTAGCTCCACCTTTTTTTAGCTTTTTCATATTTCATGATATTTAGTAGTCTTGCATCAGGCACAAACCTGAATATACTTGACTCTATTTTGTTAAGACAACTTTGAAAAAGGGCTATCACTTTTCATTGCTCAGTAATGTCCTTTTTCTTTGTCTTTATTTTTCCTTATTTTCTGATTTGCAAATAATTTTCCATCCAAGATGTTTCCGTACACAATCTCTTCAATTTAAGTTGAAGAGTAATGTTTCAAATGTCCATGCTTTTGACATTTATTGATCATCCTGTACCATATCGGTAAATCGATCTAAGAGTTGTGTTAGGTTATTTAGGCATGGTCTACCTTTCACCATATTGTACAGATTTCTCTAATTAATTTATTTTCATATCTGTTCATGTTCTCTGTCCTGCTAATGAATACTAGCCATTTTTTCCACTAACTTCATTAGCCTGCAGTTCTCTTGTATTCACCTTGAGCGTATCAATGCAAGTATTTTCATTACGCACATTGAAAAGCTATTTATCAGCAAATCTAAGATGGTGTCTAAAGAAATATGATTTCTATGTTATTGTTTAAGTAGAGGGTACAAGATAACCAAATTACATGCATATAAGTTTTATAAGGCAAACAATGTGATATATTCAGAATCTTACATATATATTAAAAATATGTGTTGGTTATATAACAAAGTGTATGTACTGGAAACACAGTATAAGAAAATTTGCTTAGTAGGTGGAAGGGAATGCTTAAAAGCTTCTGATAACTGCATTATGTTTGTGGAGTATAAAATGGCAACTGTTTTTTCAAAATAATGATCGAGAGTAAATTTGATGAACTTCAGAAGCCGAAGTTAAGGGTCCTGGAAAAATTTTTCATCATTTAAAATAATGAACACTTTTTAGGGAAGTTCGATTAAAATTGTGCCTTATCTATTTGCATTTTGGAGAGTAGGCAGAGGGATAAACCAGGCTGTACATCAAATGTTTATTTTTGGTTAGGAACTTCATCCACTGGCAGAGGTATCTGGATACCTGAGTTGGTCCCCGATTTGAACTTCCCGATAGTTCTCCGCAAAGGCAGTTGCAGTGTCCTTGTCTGAGTATCTTCAGCTGCTGTTTCATCTTTCCTTTATCACAATATCAAAATAAAATTGTTAATTAACAATACTGAGGAACCTCGATTATCCAGCATTTGACTAACCAAATTTCAGATTATCTGAACAAGATTGCTTGGCTAACTGTGTTATCCAGCATTCGGTTATCCGGCATTTGATTAACCGAGCGAAATACACCCTGCCCGTGTCCTTTGGATAATCTAGGTTCCTCCACATATCTAGACCATATCAATTCCTCACAGTGAAACAATACTTTGAGTGTGTGCAGCAAAGTGGGGAACAACATTCAGGCATGGGCTGGATTATTATCAATTCGAGAGATAGACTAATAACGTCCTCTTGATAATCAGTTGTATTGACATTGCTAAATCTTCCGCCATAAATATCCCAGAAGTCCTCATTGATCAAAAACCTAACTGGACCAGTCAGGTAAGTGTTTTGGCTTGAGAAAGACAAGAAGCTGAATATGTCAATTTCGACTTCCAACATTCTGCACCACCTCCACGCTTAAATTAGGAATGTGATGGAATACTCTTCAATTACACTTGGATGTAACAGCATTTAAGTAACTCAGTTCTGTATAAAGAATTCACTGAAACAATGTATCAGGCTTTCTTAGAGTGCAGCTACCAATCTTTGATAACCACTATCTGGAAAATACAAGGGGAGGAGTGCGAGAGAGCACATACAGGTAACACACTATCCTGACTTGGGCTGCTGTCACCATTCCCTCATCAGAACTGGGTCAAAGTCAGGGAACCTTTTACCTAACTGCACTGTGGGCGAACCTAGCACCTTCACTATATGGATTGCTTCAGTTGAACAAAAAGGCTCATGGTCAACTAGGAACAGCATTGAATACTGACTTTGCAAGGAATGCTCACAACTTGACAATAAAGGGTGGATAGCATGTTATTTCTGTCACTCCACAGTGATCAGTATGCTTGATGCAGTGTGTGTGTTTTATAGAAATTAGCACAGCCGTTTCTAAGAGTGTACAACTATTTGTACAAGTCAGAAGATAGAAAAATGTCACATCCATAGCCTTTCGGTTATCATTAAGCATTGCTTTGAATAAACTATATTTGCATAATTTTGAGTAAATCGTCTTTTTGTCAGATCATGAGGAGAAATTTTATGGGAGCTTTGTGATTAGAGAGGAAGATAAAGGATGTCAGGACTATGAACTGCAGAGCACAGCAAAGCTCTATGGATCTTTGTTTTACTTTGTCCCTGTATTTTAGCACCAACTTACCAAATAAATTCCTGAATTGTAAAGATCTGAGCAGAAGCACAGATTAATGTTATCTTCATAGATGCATGACCTGAGTTTTTTAAGCACAAAATGGCATCTAAATATCCAATTGATCAGCTAGCCCAATTGGATCAAGCTGCATTATAAGCATCTGAGTGCATGGTAGAGCTTTAAACTTGTTGATTTAAAATATTTAAAGTAGGATCCTCGAGTTATTGTTCCGGCCCAGCATCTGACTCATAAAGTCTGACAAACGTGTCTGCGTGGGTTTCTCCCCGTGTCTGCGTGGGTTTCCTCCGGGTGCTCCAGTTTCCTCCCACTGTCCAAAAAGAAATGTGCAGGTTAGATAAATTGGCCATGCTAAATTGCCTGTAGTAAAAACAATGACTGCAGATGCTGGAAACCAGATTCTGGATTAGTGGTGCTGGAAGAGCACAGCAGTTCAGGCAGCATCCGAGGAGCAGTAAAATCGAAGTTTCGGGCAAAAGCCCTTCATGGGTGGCACGGTGGCACAGTGGTTAGCACTGTTGCCTCACAGCGCCAGAGACCCGGGTTCAATTCCCGCCTCAGGCGACTGACTGTGTGGAGTTTGCACTTTCTCCCCGTGTCTGCGTGGGTTTCCTCCGGGTGCTCCGGTTTCCTCCCACAGTCCAAAAATGTGCAGGTCAGGTGAATTAGCCATGCTAAATTGCCCGTAGTGTTAGGTATAGGGGTAAATGTAGGGGTATGAGTGGGTTGCGCTTCGGCGGGTCGGTGTGGACTTGTTGGGCTGAAGGGCCTGTTTCCATACTGTAATGTAATCTAATCTAATCAGGAATACCTGATGAACGTATTCCTGATGAAGGGCTTTTGCCCAAAACGTCGATTTTACTGCTCCTCTGATGCTGTCTGACCTGCTGTGCTCTTCCAGCACCACTAATTCAGAAATTGCCCGTAGTGTTAGGTGAAGGGGTAAACGTAGGGGAATGAGTCTGGGTGGGTGCGCTTCAGCGGGTCGGTGTGGACTTGTTGGGCCGAAGGGCCTGTTTCCACACTGTAAGTAATCTAATCTAATCTAATCAAACTGTCACACTAATCAGGAAGGACCCACCACAGTATTTTGATTTGACTTGATTTATTTATTTATTTTCACATGTGTTTTGTTACAAAGTACAGTAAAAAGCGTTGTATGGTGTTGTCACTCTCCACTGCCATTTTACAACACAGAAAAATAAACCAAAACATGGAATTTGAAGGCAGAAAAATAAAAAAGCAAGTGTTCACCTTTACAGCCCTTGTCGTTAAGTGCTTCATCATGGGCCTGGTGCCCAGGCATGCATTCCCTTTGCCGTGCTGCTGCTGCTGCTACAATGAAAGTTGCCATTCTTCGGTGCCGTCTCACCTCAATCGATGCCCTTGCCACTATCAGTCCTCTCTGCTAGGCACCGCACTGGCCCAAGCTCTACTCTGTCGCTGCCATGTGTCTGCTTCAGGCCCACCTTGCCGATACAGCCATTGCCAGTCTCACCAGGTCTTGTACTGGGACCATACTCTCCTCCACCTCAGGAATCTGTACTCAGGCACTGCCAGGAACACAAGCTTTGTTTCCATCGCAGCAACCATGATTCAACACTAGGACCTCCTCATCGATGCAGAAGCTAACAGGATCCCAGACTCTACTCCGCTGTTGCCATGACTCCGCACTGGGCTAACTTGTCGCCGTGACTGAACTCATAACAGGAAGGAAGTAAAATAAAAGAGAAAAAAAAAGAGAGAGAAAACCATCTTTCCAGAAAAGCTTGATATGTGCCCAATGGGTACAGATTACTGGCGGTCTTAACACATTTAGAGAATGTGCCTCACTTGATTATATCATGGGTATGCCTTGTGTTAGAAGTGATGTGTTGAGAGTTGTGAAAAGTGGTATGTAAGTAACTTGGAGTGACATGGTGTGAAGTGTTAAAATGAAATATTGAAATATCACTGGAGATTTCACTGGAAAGTGAAAACAACTTTGCTGAGGGCACTGAATCTATTCTGACGTTGCAACCACGTTCCAGGAGATTAGCTCCTGACATTGACCTCCACAGTTACCACTTCCTACTTGCAGTGGAGGTATTACCTGGAAGCCTTTTAGCTAATGGGCATGAAGCACAAGGTGCAGTGGGAATCTGCGCCTTCCTATTTCAATAATTAAAGTCAACAAAGCAGCATTGGAGAATCCAAGGGGCAAATATGCAGACCTTGTAGCCATTTCTTCCTTCGTGAGTTTAACCTGTCTGTAGAAGAGTTCACCTTCCACTTTAAGAGATGTCAACTGCTTTGATGTGGCATTGATGCTCAACTTCTGCATGCTTCCCCCATCCCAATTCCCAGTAAAATGAGTGACCAGTGTGTGGATAGCGTCATGCTGTCTACACAACAGAGTCACTAGCACCATTGCCGCAGCACCAATTTCATAAAGTCTGTGGGTCTGCAGTGGGCACCCCAACATCTAGCCATTTTTTAACTATAATCAGATTGCAAGACCATGAAATTCCTGAGTAGCTAGCTCTGGCTGCTTGAATCTTTAATAATAAGTGAAAATTGAGTCAGATAAATAGATCAAAACCTAATCCAGTCTGAAACGTTATCCCTTTTGAATTTGAGAGTAAGGTTAACAAACTATCATGGAATTTGAGATTATGCAATGTGTACGTGAGTTAGGCTAGTTGTAAAATGAAAGTAATCTCACATGGGGCTGACGCTGGACAGGGTGGGCACTTCTTAAAGGGGAATTGTCTATAGGACTGCTTGCATGTCTGGACTTGCCCAAAGTAGGGTGAAGCTGTGACTTGTTTTTAATATTGTAGCTCATCTCAATGTTTCTAGGTTTTTTGCTGTGTCAGTTTTATTTTGATTTTGCAATGAAAAGAACCTGCTGGGTGAGTCTGATTGACAACTCAGTGTATTTGATGGTGACTGAATTTTATTTGCGTTTGGTTTCTGTGTCATCATCCACTTGCTGCAATTAAAATCCATATGTTACTATGGAGCTTAGGAAACTTGTACAAATCATAGAATACAGCAGAGGAAACCATTCAGCTTCTGTCTGCTCTTTGAAACTGCTGTCCTGTCCTTTGCTTGCAGTCATGCAATGTTTTGCTTGTCAAGGAACTTGTTCAATTTCCTTTTGAAAGTTATTTTGGTATTTGTTTTCTAAAAAGAGAAGGAAGCAAAAAACAGGTATCGACAGGCCAGTTAGCATTGTTATTGTCAAAATTTTCACATCCATTATAAAGTAGGTAATAACACAGCATTTAGAAATGCATAATATGATCAAACAGAGTCACCATGGCTTCATGATGGGGAAATCATGCCTGACAAATTTACTAGAATTCTTTAAGGAGCTAACAAGCAGGATAGATAAAGGGGAAGCAGCGGATTTTCTGAAGGCGTTTGATAAGGTACAACATATTAAGTTCCTTAATGAGATGAGTCCATGGTGTTGAAGGTGGTATAGTAGCATGAATAGAGAATTGGCTAACCGACAGAGTTGGGATAAGGGGGGGCATTTTTAGATGGCAACCTGAAATAAATGGAATGCCACATGGATTGGTGTCGGAGCCAAAATTATTTGCAGTATATATTAACGACTTTGAAGAAAGTGAATGTAGTATAGTCAATTTTATGGATTACACAAAATTAGGTGGGAAGGCAAGTGGTGAGGATGACAGAGTCGGCAGAGATATATAGCCAGGTTAAGTGAGTGGATAAAAGCTTGGCAGATTAAATATGATGTGGGAAAATGTGAGGTTATGCACATTGGCAGAAGAACAGCGGAGCTGAATGTTACTTAAGTGAAGATAGACTCCAGAAAACTACAGAATAAGAGATTTTGGAGTACTTTTCCATGAATCACAATAGGGTGACAGCCTAGTTCAGCATGCAGTAAGGAAGGTAATTGGTACGTTGCCCTATATTTTAAAGGAAATGGAGTATAAAAGCAGGGAGGTTTTGCTTAAAACTAAGTAACGTACTGGTCAGACCACAACTGAAATATTGTGAATGGTTTTGGTCCCCTTTTCTAAGAAAATGTACTGGCATTGGAGGCTTTCTCCCTGTAACCTTTGATCCCTTTGGCAATCAAGAGCTTGTCTATTTCTGTTTTAAACATATTCAATGACCTGGCCTCCACAGCGTTTGGTGGCAATGAATTCCATAGATTCACCGCTCTGTGGCTAAAGAAGTTTCTGCTTATCTCTATTCTGTAAGATCTTCCCTTTCACTCTGAGGCTGCGCCCTCTGGTTCTAGTTTCTCCTATCAATGGAAACATCTTCCCAACATCCACTCTGTCCAGGCTGTACAGTATTCTGTATGTTTCAATCAGATCCCCCCATATCCTTCGAAGCTCCATCAGGTATAGTCCCAGAGTCCTCAAATATTCCTGTTTATGTTAAGCAGGACTTGTTTATGCCCAAGTCTCCCTTTGTCCTACCAAATTGTATGACCTCACACTGTCCCACGTGGTATTCCATCTTCCAGTTCTTAGCCCACTCTCTTAAACTGTTTAAATCTTTCTGCAGCCTCCCTACCACCTCAATACTACCTGCCCCTCCACCTGTTTTAGCTAGAATGCCCTCAGTTCCTTCATCCTGATCATTAATGACCCTTGTTCTTTTTTGCTAATTACCAAAACTGTGTTCTCTAGGTATTGATTGTCTTGCCAATATAAACAACATTATTTAAATTACTTTTGTCAAGAGCTCTTATAATTATGTGGAAGGCATTAAGGTCATTTCCTGTGTATAGTATATGACAAATTCATATCCTGAATTTGGAAGTGGGCTACACCGAATTCTTTCAGGTTTTAAATAACTACAGGTGTTGCTAATTATCAAAGAATCTTGGAATTCCTTGGCCCCATGATGTCCACACTAACCCTCCGAAGATCATCCTACCCAGACCCACCCCTTTATCCTGATCCCTGTAACCCTGCATTTCCATGGCTAATCCACATAGCCTACCCATTCCTGGACACTAGGCGCAATTTAGCATGGCCTACTCCCCTAACCTGCACATCTTTGGACTGTGGGAGGAAACCAGAGCACCCAGAGGAAACCCATGCAGACACTGGGAGAATTGCCCAAGGCTGAATTCGAACCTGGGTCACTGGTGCTGTGAGGCTGCAGTGGTAACTACTGAGCCACTGTGCCACTCCAGTCTTTTGAGGCTGAATTCGTTATATGTGCTCCTGAGGAAAGGTGGGGGAAATTTCAATGTTCGAAGTGAAAATGAGTAAAATTTCTCTCATTAAATGTCATTGGGGATGTGTTACATTATTGTTATCCATGTGCCTGCAATGTGACAAAATATAATTGACCAGTTTTTCATAATGAAGGTCAGGTACACAGACACTCCATTTTTTTTGTCAGCTTTTGCAAGTTATTGACTGTCATAACAATACATTGAGCACCATCATCATCACCTTATGCAACAGAACATGGGTGCCATGGTGACTCAGTGGTTAGTACTGCTGTCTACAGCACCAGGGACCCAGATTTGCTTCCACCCTCAGGTGACTGTGTGGAGTTCTCCCTGTGTCTCCCTGAGTCCTTCGTATATTCAGTTTCCCACAAGTCAAAAGATGTGCAGGTTAGGTGGATTGGCGATTCTAAATTGCTCATAGTATTCAGGGATGTGTAGGTTAGGTGGGTTAGCCATGGTTAATGCAGGGATAGGGTGGGGGGTGGAGGGGGTAGACGGGGGCGGTGGCTGTGTTTGGGTGGGATACTTTTCGGAAGGTTGGCACAGACTGAATGGCCTGCTTCCGCACTGTAGGGATTCTATGAACATCTTTGGCATTATTGTTCTCACTGGATAACCAGGCATAGTATAAAAGAAACAAAACCTGAAGTTGCTGGAAAAGCTCAGCAGGTCTGGCAGCATCTGTGCAGGGAAATCAAAGTTAATGTTTTGGGTCCGGTGACCCTTCCTTAGAGCAGTTCTCGAAACGTTAGCTTTGATTTCTCTGCACAGATGCTGCCAGACCTGCTGAGCTTTTCCAGTAACTTCTGTTCATGTTTCTGATTTACCGCACCCACAGTTCTTTCAGATTTTATATGGTATAAAAGAATATTGTGGAGAAATAGTATCATCACAAAAGACAGTCAATTTTGGCTTCAATTGGTATAAAGAGAATAATATTGATTCAGCTGCCTTTATACTCAACCAGAAATTAAAGTTCAGAAAGGTCTTGCTTGCTTACTTACTGACTCTTTGCTCATCTAAACTTTTGCAGCTGCATATTTGGTGGACTTGATTTGTTGGGTTATCGCAGTCACAAGTATTATCAGATAAAGCAATTGCTCAGTGTGTGAGAACAGTGAAGAGTTGTCTCTCCCAATGGCTGCAATTGAAAGTAGGTGGAACAGATGGTGCCCATTACTTTGTCAGTCCCATATATTCCCATACACAGCTCTTGTTCCTCATGAATTCCTCATTCCTATTCTCTCGAATCCACAATTATGACCATTCTTTCAGTTGCTATGACTTAATTGTCCTGGCCATCTCTCTGCTCTCTCCCTGCACTGCATCCTCTCTTCCCATTCTTAAATGCTTTTCTTAGTTTTCTCAATTTAATTCTGCTATTCTGTTCTTCCCCTTCACTTATTGTCCTCCTTTTTTGGTTTTTCACATTGTGAAGCATTGCCAACATTAGGAACACTTATAAATGCAAGTTGTGGTTTGTACTGAGCTCTGAATACTAACTGTAAGGTGACTTTTTCTGGTTGCAGGTTTATGGACAACAAAACATCTTGATGTGAAGCCTATCTGTGATGGGAAAATTGAACAGAATCTAGAAATTAGAGCAATCCATCTTACAGACCTGATGATGTAAGACCAGAGAATAGCACAAATAAAGAAGAAGTCTCATTAGCATACAGCAAGAGAAAAGGTGTGTTATTGTTTCAGGTCAGCATAATACCCACTTTTACAAATGTATGCTGCTGGCAGCAACCACTTGTACTTATTGAGAAATTGCAAGTATGCTGCACAATAATTGATTATCATGTGAAACAGTGGGCAAAGGCCCTGTGATGCCTGCTGTACAATGTTGATGGATGTACCTATGTGTTCGCAACACTTACAGAATATACTCAAATATATTATGTTGGGTGCTACTTTGCATAGACACAAGTGTTTTTAACTTATTGCATCATTGATATTGGATATTACAGTTGAAGTATGTTCAGACATTTAAAGGTATTTAAATTCTCTGACTCACCGGTGCCAATGTACTTTCTCCGTGAGCCAAACAAATGTCTGATCTGCACTGACATAGGTGGGGTCACTAATCATAGGCCAGGACACTGAACACAGGCTTAGGGGGTTGTTTTGATTATTCTTTTTATTGGTAGCTATGTTACTTTTGCAAGCACTAGAAATTTAACAATTTATGATGTGGAGGTGCCAGTGTTGGACTGTGGCAGACACAGAACACCAGGTTATAGTCCAACAGGTTTATTTGGAAGTACAAGCTTTCAGAGTGCTGCATCTTTGTCAAGTAACTAGTGGAGCAGGATCATAGGACTCAGAATTTATAGTAAAAGATCAAAGTGTCACACAACTGATGCGATGTATTAAACAAACCTAGATTGCTCTTAAGACTTTAAAGACTTGACAGCAATCTAGGTTTGTTTAATACATTGCATAATTGTATGACACTTTGATCTTTTACTATAAATTCTGAGTCCTATGATCCTGCTCCACTAGCTACCTCCTGTTGAACTATAACCTGGTGTTGTGTGGTTTTCAACTTTAACAATTTATGAACTGTGATAATGTGGCTAGTAAGAAATTGTGCCCATTTAGTTCAAAGGAATGATAACAATTCCTATGCATTTGTTGGGCATAACGCGTGCTTCAAGTACCTATACTTCCCACTGTTTCAGTTTGTTTTCATTGATAGTGTTCCTAAGTTCTAATTTCACCCATAACTGTAGCCCACAGACTTTGGAAGTGGTATTGGAAAGCATTGAGGAACAGGAGCCATTTGAAGGTGCTAGAATGTTGAGCCATAAAGTAATGGTTGCAAGAGTTCAACTTATTCTCATTGGAGAAAGATGCAATTATTAATATGAAGGGAATTGATAAAGTGGATGTGGATCTGTGTGATGTGAAAAACTGATTGGAAAATAAAAATATTACATTAACAATTGAGAGAGAAAACTTCCAAGTACAGTGAATGCAGACTTGATAAAAACATTTGGAAAGGTACTGAACAGATTCCACATAAAAATGTGTAGAGACATAAGAACCTTGTCTTTGCTTGAGACAGGGTTGAAAGTATTCATGGCAAAGTGATACAAAAGGATCGGTAAACTGGTCATCTTGAATGCTTTTTCTGTGTTTCATCTTTATATTGTTGATCCTCAATTGCCAGAAACAATTTCTTTTACCTTTTTACAAGAAATAAAACTTAGATGGCAGATCCTGAGGACAGAAACTTGATACACAAACTTTATGTATGTTATGTAAACATAATGCAAAAACTGTAAATTAGTGAAATGAATTATTGATCTATCAATATTACATCTGTTCAACGTTTTTCAAAGGTCATCCATGAATGATGGCTCTGGAAAAATGGTTTGGTTAAAAAGGTCCTGCAAATAATACATTTATTATTTAATTGCAATTAACAGAGTTACAGAAGAACATAGATGGTGCATTGTGAGTTTCTTAGGATCAGCTGAATGTTGTAAATCACAGTGGGGTTTGAGTAGGTTAGAGAGGTGTAAACTATGGCAATCTCATCTCTGACAATTCAGGTCCCACTCAAGCCTTGATTGCAAAGATAAAAGCATAGCAACATGGAAAACTGGAACAGGAGTAGAGCATTTTGTTTCCACTCTCTCCCCATACCCTTTGATCCCTTTAGCCCAAAGAATTATATCTAACTCTTTTTCTCTTTCTTGAACACATTCAATATTTTGGATTCAGTATTGTGTGGCAGAGAATTCTACAGGCTCACCACTCTCTGGATGAAGAGATCTCAGTCCTAAATGGCCTACCCCCTATCCTTAAACTGTGACTTTCATCAGGTCTTTTACAATTTTATAGGTTCACTCTTCTAAACCCCAGTAAATAAAATCCTAGTTGATCCCGTCCCTTCACCATCCCAGGTATCAGTCTGGTAAACCTTCATAGCCAGAACATCTTTCCACAGATTAGGAAACCAAAGTTGCACACAGTACAGTAGGTGTCGTCTTACCAAGGATGTATGCAATTTCAGTAAGATATCTCTGATCATCGACCTGAATCCTCTCACTATGAAGGTCAACACAGTTTGTCTTCATCGCCCAATGTACCTGCATGTTTACTTTCAGTGATTGGTGTGCAAGAACACAGAAATCACATTGGGGAAAGGGGAGGTGCAATCTGTCACATTCAGTTAATAACCTGTCTTCCTGCTTTTGTAACAAAGTGGATAACCTCTCATTTATCCACATTATAATTCATCTGCCATACTCTGGCCAACTCATTCAACTTGTGAAAATCACACTGAAACATTTGTGCGTCTCCTCACAGTTCACCCTCCCATCCAGATTTGCATCTCCAGACTTGGAGATATTATCTAAGATCCCTGATCTAAATCATTAATGTACAATATGAATAGTTGCAGTAACCCTGCTTGCTCACTGCTTGCCACTCTGTTTTTTCCTACTTATTTTTTCCTGTTTGCTGACCAGTTCTCTGTTCATGCCTATAAAATTACTCCTAATCCCATGTGCTTTAATTTTACATGCTAATCCATTGTGTGAGACCTTGTCTAAAGCCTTCTGAAAGTCCAAGCAAACCACATCTGCCATTCCCTCTTTCCAGTTCTATTAGTTAAGTCCTCAGTAGTTTGGTCAAGCATGATTTCCCTTTTGTAAATCATGCTGATTCTGATCCTGTCACACTTTCCTAAATTCTCTGCTGTTAAATCTTTTACCATGGACTCTAGTATTTTCACAGTGACTGTCAGGCTAACAAGTGTATAATTCCCTGTTTTCTCTCTACCTCCTTTTTAAAATTGTGGAGTTACATTAGCTATCCTCTAATCCATAGGCTATAACATTTCAAAGGGTAATCACCAATGCATCCACTCTTCCTATGGCCATTTTCATATGTACACTGGGGATGTAGATTATTGGGCCCCGTGGATTCATCTGTCTTTAATCCCATCAATATCCCGAACGCTATTTCTTGACAACGCTGATTTCCTTGAGTTCCTCCTGCTCACTAGACCCTGTATTCCCCAATATTGTTTTTTGGAATATTGCATACACCACTGTTGCACTGAGGAGTTGCCTTGGAGAAGATGTTAAACTAGTCTGCTATCTACATGTCTGATGAATGTAAGCAATCCAATTGCACTATCGCATTGCAACAGCAGGAAAGTTCTCCCAGGTGTCTTAACTAAGGTCTGGAGCTCAACTAACTAAACCAGATTATTTGGTCATTTTCTGTTTGTGGGTGTGTTGCTGCCTTATTTTGTTTCCAACAATAACAATACTTCATTGACCTTTGTACATTCAGTATATAAGTACAGGTTTTTGTTTAATTGACTGAGTTTGTTCTTGGTTGAAGTATTGTTAAACAATTTCGAAATGACAAGTACAATTTTACGTTATTTTTAACAATAGTGTGACCTTGCAGTCATAGTTTCACACTGGAAATAAAAGAAGCCAACTTTATAAATTAATTTACATTGGCCTTTAAGAAAAACAACTGACTGGTCTTCAGGTATTTCCTTTGCTATTCGTACTTGTGTATCAATTCTATTTTCTCTCTGGAGGTGAAATGCCTATTCTCTTCCAAGTTTTCTTTAGGACTTGTATTCACTGTGACTGTCCCAGGCTGATCTCATATTTTCCTTCTGCTACTGCTTGAGAGAAGCTTGAAGATGGCTGATAATTTAATGTTCAGTTTCCCATAAGGAGACACCTGACTTCCACACTGTGACACACCACAAAAATGAAGCTGATATGAGGAGCATTTTGACTGGGAGAAACAAATTATGCCCCATTAATTTGAGGTTTGCTGTGGTACGCTTGAATTAATTACCCCACTTGAGGGGAAGATCTTTACTCATACAAGTGGATTTTAATGTGATTCTATGGATATGTTCTATACAATAATTTTTAATGGGCTTCCATCATTGATTGCAGAAAAAGCCCTTAACTTAAATTGTTATTATGTTTTGTATTAATTTAAAACAGATATGAAAGAGCATTATAATTAGAAGTGCGACAGCAGCCACACCAATAGTCACTATGCTACTGTATGCATCACTCAGCAATAACTTTAATTTTATGATAATTTCAGTGTTTGCACTCATAGGGCGCTGCATTTAGGGTGGCACTGTGGCTCAATGGTTGGCACTGCAGCCTCACAGCGCCAGGGACCTGGGTTCAATTCCAGCCTTGGATGACTCTGCGTGGAATTTGCACATTCTCCCTGTGTCTGCATGGGTTTCCTCCGGGTGCTCTGGTTTCCTCCCACAGTCCAAAGATGTGCAGGTCAGGTAAATTGCCCATAGCGTTATGTGTGTTAGCCAGAGGGAAGTGGGGTCTGTGTGGGTTACTCTTTGAAGAGTCGGTGTACACTTGTTGGGCCAAATAGCCTGTTTTCACACTGTAGGGAATCTAATCTAATGTCGCAAAAGATTGGAAACTTTATGACATTGGGACTGGGGTTTGAATCCACTGCAGTGTGGTGAATGAAAAGTACTATAATGATTTAACTGAAAAGGATCTACTCCAAATAGCTTACACTAGCAAGACCAAATTCCCTGCTGTTTATCCTTTGACTTCCATTCACCACAACGTTTCTGCAACAAATAATTTCTTCGTTCACAAGCTCTTCTTCCCGCCTACTTGCTTTTTTGTAATCGCTATGCATACCTTGAGAAATATAAAGTATTTGAGGCAGCACCCAGATTCTTCAGTTTTGCCCTTGTCAGTTTGTAAACCATTACTGTCTCTTAACCCACTGTTCGCCCAGATATGGTGCTAGTCTCCACTTCCTTAAGTCCAAAGAATGCAAATCCTTAAGTTTACGGCAGATCACAGGTTTGACCATTTCGAGATCTGGTTCAATTTAGGTTCCTGTTCTCACTTGCTAAAACTGCTTGTATTCCAGGATGATACAAAAATGGTAAGAGAATGCCAACTAATTTTCACAGCTACACTTGTTTTTTTAAACATCTGTTCCCTGCCCTTTCCACACTAATTTCCAACAACAATTGTTAAGAGCTCATGGATATCAATGTGACAAACGGTTTGCATTAGATTTTGATTGAGAGATAAATGTTGGTCAGGAAGGGTTTGCCTGCACAGTTTCAAAATATTGCCGTGGAATCATTTTATCTCCAATAAGACATGAGGGTATTGGTTTACCATCTCATAGAACCTCTGACAGTGCAACACTCCTTCATGTTGGATTGGAGTGTGAGCCCAGTTTTTGTACTCCAGTTTCTAGAGTGAAACTTGACATTTTTCCGAATCAACCCTGAAAGTTGTACTCACTGAACCCAGCTGAAGTTGGCCTCTGTTAATTTTCACATGTTAAATTTACCAATTGTTTTCTTATCACTGGTGAATTTTCTCGTCAGTGAGAAAAAGTAAATTTTCAATTCCGTTGCTATGAACACCCAAACTTTAAATTGTATGTAATTTGTGGGATTAATGGAGAGAATGACGCCAGCTCAGTGATTCTTTTTTTAATCGCACTGCAGGTGTCTGTGGAGCAGTGATGGTAATGCTAGAAATTAAATTACAGTGGGCTGTTGGAGGAATGATGTTTCACACAGTGAAGAGTATAAAATTAGATAAGTTTTCCATAGAAACATGAAAATGACTCTCCCAGTACAGTTGAAGCCCCACTGTTCCTTCAGCTTTTATTTATTGAGAGAATATATGCATGAATAAAATGCTGTGCCAAAACAAAATAAATTGAATGTGCATTAATTTATTTGAAAAATTTAAAATGTGTGTGGGCAGTGTGTTATAAGAAAAATTAAACTCTTCTGCATGCATTGTGATCCATGTAGGTTTGACTGACAATGTGCCTGGAAAGAGAGAACTGCCATTTATTTCAGTTACTGTCCTTGCCAGATGTTCATCTTTGCACCTTCATTCTAAAAAAAATTCACGACTCAGTGACTCGAGGAGTTTGCAAATTGGGTTTGGAAGTCTCCGTTTACTTCCTAATGGGGGCTGGCTTGTACTCCAAAACTACATGTGATTTGGAACTTAAGTTGTGTTGTCTTAAGGGTAATATTGGAACAAGAAATCAAAATATTATTGAAATACAATCAGGAGTTTTATTTTAAGGTTTGGCCAAAATGGAGGAAGTTGGATCTGACCTTTTTAATACTTAATGAGGACATTAGGGATAAAGAAGGAATTAAATAATTCACATTGACCAATGCACACACAAGTCTTAACCCCAAAAGGGAACCAATATCATTCTATCAAAACTTTCAGGGTTTGCAATTGCTCTTCTTATTAGAAGGCTGATGTTATTTGTGGGTCCTAAGGCCCACAGATCAGTAGTGTGTAGGTGCGCATGATACCCACTTGCAAAATATTTCATAGTTCCAAAATACTGAGAGAATGTGGCATGCTATTTTACTGAATATGTGCATTGAACTCATTAAGCTAATTATTGTGTGCATATAAAATGTAATGGGTAGTGCAGCACCAGGTTTGAATGCCATTGCTGTTAATGTTACAGTTTGACACCCAAATGAATGTGGCTTATGCCCGAAACGTCGATTCTCCTGTTCCCTGGATGCTGCCTGACCTGCTGCGCCTTTCCAGCAACACATTTCCAACCCAAATGAATGTAGTCATTCTATTGACATTATTTTATATTTAGTTAGTCGAGAACGGTTTTAACTTTAATCCAGCAGATTAACATTTTAGAAGTTTCATTCTCTTGTTGTGGGTTTTGCAGGACTTATTATAGCTGCAGCGTAGGTTTGAAGGGAGGTCCTTGTTGGCTATATCTGAGGGCATTGAAGAATCAACAGTGTGAATTTGAGCAATGCTTATCAGACCAGATAGGATGACTGGTTTCCTCCCCGAAAGGATAGTGAGCCAGTTTTATTTTACATTGATACAACAGTATCATAGTCACTTTTGCTGATGGATTTTCTTCCTCAAGTTTTGACCTGGAATTCATATGCTCAAAATGCCATGGTAGCGTTTGAAGTCAGTGTGTCAAATCTTCGAGTCTCGGGACTGCTGGCAGCTGCATGTCAGGACCCTGTTGATGTCCTGGTGTAGGTCCGTGCCATCCATTTCTTTGATGACCAGGAATGGAAAAACTTGGTAGAAATGCAGAGGAATATCAGGTCAGCATCTGCAGCAGGAGTGTTCCTTGGAAGATTCAGGCCCATTTTGTCCAGATGACAGTCAATGTACCTGGATTGACTGGAACATGATAGTTTTTGCCTTCTGCCATGACTGGGAAATGTGGTGGATGCTTGACTTATTCCTTAGCAAGTAATTTATCATGATTTGACAGTAATTATTGGATTTCTGTTAGGTTGACAGATATAAAGCAAGATTTACAAAGTGAGGTCTCAATTGAGATGAGATCCGGTTTATTTGTTGAAAATGGCATCAATTTGTGGAGACAGCATGTTGGAGAAATTGACCAAGCTGTAGAAATCCACTCCTTTGATCGAGCCTTGGTTCTGGGAAGCCCCGTGGGCCTCTACAGACAACATTGATAATGGGAACCTTGTTTATGTGAGGTCTGGGGGCTCATAAAGTTATGGAAGTGTTTATGTTTTTCTCTTCCAGTGATTGTGAGGATGGTATTAATGTGATTTGTAATGCAGTTGTACTCCGATATCAGAATGTTCTCCAGAGGTCACAAGGTTAGGTAGTGTTCGGTTACAGTATAGATAACAAATGTGCAGTAACTGTACAGCACTTATTAAGCAGACAACGTGTCAGCACTTGTCACAGGCAAAGCTTTTTCTTAACCAATTATGATATATGGAAAAGTCCACATGTACGTTCATTTTGGCTTTAAATACTGCTTCCCATTTCCTTCATAGTACGATTTGTATGCAACCTTTGTAGATTATGCCAGAAGCTTGTCTGCTGCACTGTTTGCTTGTGAAATCATTTTTTTTTTGGTGTATATTTTCCATAGAATTATTTTTGTTTTTGTATTTGTCCTAGTTCCTTTTTGCTGTAGATGTATCAGTGTGGGAGGAGTAGATATGTGATTGGCCTCCTTGGAGGGCAAGACCCACCCCTTTGTCAAAGAATTGCTTCGTCAAGTAATTTAATCTTTCCTGTCTGGTGTAGAGTAGTTGAAGTCCTCTGGAATGAGTAACTTGATCCAGCCGTGGTCATGCCAGTGAGCTACAGGGTAAATGCAAAATTATTGCCATGCTGGAACTGTCTGTTTTTATTCTAGACAGGTTACAATCCAAACAAGGCATGATGTTAACACTACCATGTTCAAAGAACAAAGAGACTTACGTTCCTGACTTCAGAATACAAATATTGTTCATATTGCCGGGATCTTAGAAAGTTCAGCACTTGCACGGTTGACTTCAGATGGTGAAGGTAAGGTTAGTGAGGGCTTTCAACACAGGATGAAAATGGTCAGTCAAGATACATTTCAACATGATTCATTGAGAGCAGAAGATGGGAACGGCCAGGCAAACTTTGTAATTGTACAGTCTGACCAAACAATATATAAATTATACTCCCGTGTGTATGGGAAAGCACAGTAGGTCAGGCAGCATTCGAGGAGTAGGAGAATTGACGATTTGGGTGTAAACCCTTCGTCAAGAAGAAGGCTTGTGGGTCAGGACTGAGAGATAAATGGGAGGGGTTTGGGGTTGAGGGGAAGGTAGCTGAGAAGGCGATAAGTGGATGAAGGTGAGGGAGAAGGTGATAGGTCAGAGGGGAAGTGATGGACAGGTCTGGAGGGTGGTGCCAAGTTGGAGGCTTGGGACTGGGATAATGTCAAGGGATGGAAATGAGGAAGCTGTTGAAATCACATTTATCCCTTGTGGTTGCAGGGTCCCAAGTTGTCGAGTGCTAACGGTGTGGCAGCAGAGGAGGCCCAGTACCTACACGTCCTTAACGAAGTGGGATGGGGAGTTGAAGTGTTCAGCCATGGGGCGGTGGGGTTGGTGGGTGTGGGTGTCCTAGAGATGTTCTCTGAAATGATCCACAAGAAGGCGTCCTGTCCCCCCGATGTAGAGGAGATCACACCGATTGCAATGGATGCAGTAGATGACGTTGGTAGAGGTCCAGATAAATTTCTGACGGATGTGGAAGGATCCCTTGGGGCTTTGGATAGAGGTCAGGGTTGCAGGTTTTGTACTTCCTGTTGTGGCAAAGAAAGGTGCCAGGTGTGGGGTGTGGGCTGGTGGGGGGCGTGGACCAGATGAGAGAGTCGTGGAAGGAATGGTCTCTCCGGAATGCTGATAGGGGTAGATTGGGGTCTGTTTGGAGTTAGTGGAAGTGGCGGAATTATGAAGGATGTGGAAGGATCCCTTGCGGCCTTGGATGGAGGTGAGGGGAGTCCACCTATCACTTTCTCAGCTACTTTTCCCCCAACCCTTGTCCCCCCTTTCCATTTATCTCTCAGCCCTCTGCCCCCAAGCCTCATTCCTGATGAAGGGCTTATGCCCAAAACATTGATTTTCTTGCTCCTCGGATGCTGCCTGACCTGCTGTGCTTCCCCAGCAACATACTCTTGACTCTGATCTCCAGCATCTGCAATCCTCACTTTCTCTTGCCATGTGTATGGGCAAAACAACATAAAATATACTTTCACTTTTAAAATGTGGAGTGCAGACCAACCCTTCTGTCCTTGAGAAGGTAGTAGTGAGTTTCCACCACTGAAGTTTTTGTGGTGAAGATAACTTTCACAATACAGGTAAAGGGGGAGTTTCAGTATTTTTCAGTGATGGAGGAATTGCAGTATGTCCCAGGTCAGAATGGTGTGTGACTTGGAAGCAAATTCTGAGGATATAGTGTTCTCTCATGCCTGCCTACGTTATTCTTCTGGGTGGTAATGATTTGTGAGATCGGGAGGTGCTGTTGATGAAATCTTGGTGAGTTGCTGAAATGCATCTTGTAGTTAGTACAATATCCCAACACACCAGAGGTGAAATGCTGAAGATGAAATGTAGTATGCTCTACCTTTCGTTTCCTGTAAAACAGAAAGGAGGAAAATGGGCTCTCGCAACCGTGTTCCTTGTACAACAGAACAGAACATTTGAAGTTTCCATAATTACACTGTAAACACTACGATTGACCACATGTGGGCAAAGATTTCCTACAATTAATAATTGGGAAAGACTGACTGCATTGCCTTCGGTAGCTGCCACAAATTCCATCCTTTTCACCCATCAATTCCATCCGTCTTCCTCGCAACTAAGGCTGTACCAGAATGTTCACAGTCCTGCAGCCACATCAGATGCTGAAATGTAGCTTTCAGCACCATATCCACACCATTGCTATAAGAGTATTTGTTATTTCCACCTCCCTAATGATCTCAACTTGGTATCTGTCTCCGTTTTTCATGTATTCATGCATTTGTTACCTCTAGACTCAACTATTCCAGTCTACTTCCTACATTCTACCTTCAGTAAACTTCATTGTATCTAAAGCTCTGCTGGCCTTCTCTAAACTGATCAAATCCTTTTCAGCCAGCCCCATTCTGCTGATCTACATTGGCTCCTGGTAAGCAGGATTCCGTCTCGTTTTCTCTCTGGCTGTGCAGGCCTCTGAGATACATGCGTGGCAGAAACTTCTGGAATCAGAAGTCCATGTCGGGATTGGTGAGATGGTGATTGCTGTGCATGGAACTTGGAAGAGCAGCCGCACAGCTGACAGAGAATTCTGCTCACTTTGCAGTTCTAATTTAAATTTTGAAAAATGAGCATTCCAAAAGGTTATCCTTTTTTTTGTAGCTTGGTTTGGACAAGGAACAATGGCATATAATGAAGCAGGAGGCAAAGATATGTTTACAGCTGAGGCAGACAGCCTAGAACTAACAAAGTGTGTTTACAGATCACATTGTGCCAATTGGATGTGTCTGATGAGATATGACATCACTGCCTAATTCACTGGAGAGACATATGAGCCTCATACATATGAGCATATTCAGAATATGAGCCCAACCTTTCAGTTAAGAGTAAATTGTGGACTCCCACTTTGACTTCAAACAGCATTACTGTTTAAAGCAGGATTTGATGTATTTTATTTGTCCAGACAAACCTTTTCATCTGGAAAACTGTCACCATTCTCATTTAACCAATGATCTAATAGAGGTTCATAAGGTTCTTTTAAAGAATGAAGGAAATAAAAATAGATCTTTAGATAAAGAAAAGTTGCCAGGGTCACACAAGGAGATACAAGTTCAAGTTAGCAAGAGGTGTGTTTATCTCTATCAGGGAGGTTTTGCACAATACACAGTGATTAGGAAATTGAATAGACTCCCAGACAGAGTAATGAAAACAAATAACTGGAAATAAATGATAATGGCATTTGAGAGGTGGGCTTTAGAAGTGTTCTTGAGGGAGTACTGGCCCTTCTTTTCCTTAATTCTCTAGATATCATGCAAGTATTTCTAAATGGGATATTCTTGCAGCAGAATCTTGTGTAAGGCTTATTTCATAAGTGGGTGTCTAACACAACATAGAAAACTAAACTGAGTCTAAAATAGAAGGAGTTCTAATGGTGTTTTTGTTGAAATGTTCCACAATCATCTTGGTTGTGTTATATTTTCCAATGATATATTTTATTCATAAAATATGTTTAAGTAAATAATAATTGTTTTGAAGCCCACATTACAGAAAATACAATAAAATATCACATTTCTTAGTTGAGTATTTTTCACTCTTTGCTACTTCAATCCAAATGCAGACTTGGGACATGAACTAAATGTGACAAGAATCATACACATTCAAATACAAACTAAAGGAGGTTCTATAATTTAAAGCACTTTGGTAGATTTTTAAAAAATTATTTGCTTTATGGGATGTGGGCGTTGCTGGCTGGCCAGCATTTATTACCTATCCCTAGTTCCCTTGAGAAAGTGGTGGAGGTGAGCTGCATTCTTGGCAAGAGACGGGGGCCTTTCCCCATTGCTCTTAGTTCTGGCTGTCTAACCGTGTACATTCTTCAGCACATAGTTCGGAACCTTAGAATATGCTGGTCAAGGACGACTCTTTGCACTGGAAGACCAAACTGTTTTGGAGAGACCAAACAGCACCTTTCACCAAGTTGGTAGTTCTCCAGCACAGTCGATATTTATCTCATCAGCCCTACTTGACTTCCGATTTGGTCGGGAAGATTTTGGATTCCTGCCCGTTGACGGAGACTGATGTTTGTGTAGAGCAGTCAGGTCCACTTGCAGATTTCCTGTCCAAACTCTGTCAAAAGTCCTCTCCTGATCCAAGCTGATGAGGAAGGTATTCGCCTCCCTGTTCTGCATGTCCATGTAGAATGTGAGACTCCGAGATCTTCCTGCCTGACGCAGTGTGGGCCTGGTCAGAGTGAATCACTGACACCAAAACAGACCTGGTTGATGATCTTGGGCAGTCTACTTTTTTGTGGTGAGATGAGTTGTGAATTCCTTATTTCCTTCCTCTCCGCCTTGTAGATGATGCCTTTCCCCATGGATTCACACATGCTACCACCCCGAAACATTCTATTGTACACCGGCTCTGGCCAATCGAATCCCATTGAGTTGAATATTAATTGGCCGGTAAGCTGCTACTAAAGGAGTTTTACGCTTCTCAAAGGACTTGAGGGCCTTAGTCAGCTTGTCCAGAAATAGCTGCTTGTCCTTACTCTCCTGTGTATTGTCATCTGCGACCTCCACAATAGAGGACAGGAATGAGTGAGTAGTTGAGCTGCCTGTGGGCTGCACATCATACAGTCTGGCAGATCTTCAGCATGTCAGATTGAGACGGTGTTACCATTCCATCATTGTCCTTCAGAATGCTTATCACCAAGCTTTCCCTGTGCACTTTCTGGAAGAAGAAACATGAGCACATCTTACCCTGCTCTGAGGAACTAATGCTGAGAGCAAGGCTTGCTGGTCCTTCATTTTTTGGAGATTCATCTTTACATCAGCCCCCATCATCTGCAGCAAGGGCAGGTTCAGCATCCTTTTTCTGGAACTAGCCGCTTGTCACTTTCTGTCCTCTTGAAGACCATTTGAGGATGAAGATGTTTGCCATGACTGCTTCCCACCAGTGCATTGGAGTTACTGGATTTGCAAAATGCTGTCTGTGGTATGATGGGTCTTGTTAAAGCATCAAGGATGCCTTGAATCTCAATACTAATAGGGGGTGGGAGGAAGTGAGCTGAATGTAGGCACAAACAGATGGCTCACAGAATGCGTTGTTGTGAAACACAGGCTGATTGACAGTGTGAAAAGGTGATAACAGCAACAGTAGTGTGTACCAGGCGTTAAAGGGGTGCCTGTCAGTACAGATTATGTGTGAGAAGATTATGCAATTATTCTGGAGGATGAGGTTGATGAAAATTGCATACTTCAAAACTGTTTATATTTAAATGAGATCACAGATTGTAAATTTCTTTATGCCAGATGTGATGCTTTTTTTGTTGCTTCCAATGAAGGGGAGGGGATGTTACAGTCAAAGACTTAAAATTTTTCAATTTTGATCTCTGAGAGAAATGTTCCAAAGAAGCTGCACCTTCGTTGCCACCTGAAAGGTTAAGCACACTTACTGTAAAAACACAGGTAACAGTGCTTGCATTCTCTGGCTCTTCCAGACCAACAAACCTGTAATGTCCCCACAAGTGCCTGCTGCATTGAGGCTCTGTCTGTGAGATAGGGCCAAGGGACATTTCACCCCCAAAGTGAGCATCTGATACAAATATTCAAACAAAGAGTGTTATACGGACTATAAAGGTATCTTGCCCAACTGTGACCCTGCTGTCAGTCTCGATCGTGCTAGAACGTTTGCAGAACAGCAGTTTCCATTTCCCACGCTTGCATCTCTTTTCAAACAATGCCAATTTGATGTCTGTTCAAGGGAAATTGTATGTTATTAGGCCCATATTATTTGGAACTTGGGACTTCAGAGCCACTAGTGGGATAAGATGTCCAACCTGTCCCAACTTGCAAGCATCAGCCTGATGATACTAGGAGCTGAAATACCAGTGAAAAGATCAATTTTATTTCTTTGTACCACTCGGTTCCTGATTAAACCAGTGCATTGTCCTCTGCAGGAAGGAAAACTCAAGAAAGCTGGGATGTCCCAAACAGTTGGTAACTTGGACCAGTTAGAGGCAGGGACAAGGATGGAGACAATAGCACAGCAGTGATGTCAGAGAACTAGAACTTGAGAGACTCCAATTGATGGAATTTAAAGTTAGTTAATAAAGTCTGGACTTTTGTTTTGAGAAGCTAGTCTCAGTAATGGAGACTGTGGGAACCATAATACATTTATTACAAAAAAAACCTATCTGGTTCTTTGGTGAAGAGGTCAACAATCCAGATGCAGTTTGGTTTACATGTGACTCCAGGCCTGTTGGTTGAGTTTTGGTCTGAACGGTGTAGCAGTCCACTCAGTTCAAGCGCAGTGGAGGCGCGGTGGTAGTTTGGCGCACTGATCTTTATATTGCTGAGGCTAAACGCCAGCTCGCGGACACCTCCTCCTACTGCCCCCTTGACCATGACCCCACCTCCCACCACCAAACCATCATCTCCCAGACCATCCATAACCTCATCACATCAGGGGATCTCCCATCCACCGCCTCCAACCTCATAGTCCCACAACCCCGCACCACCCGTTTCTACCTCCTGCCCAAAATCCACAAACCTGACTGCCCCAGCTGACCCATTGTCTCAGCCTGCTCCTGCCCCACCGAACTCATTTCTGCATACCTTGACACGGTCCTGTCCCTCTTAGTCCAAGAACTCCCCACCTATGTTCGGGACACCACCCATGCCCTCCACCTCCTCCATGATTTTCGTTTCTCCGGTCCCCAACACCTAATCTTCACCATGGACATCCAGTCCCTGTACACCTCCATTCCCCATCACGAAGGCCTCAAAGCCCTCCGCTTCTTCCTTTCCTGCCGAACCAACCAGGACCCTTCCACAGACACCCTCCGTCGACTGACTCAACTGGTCCTCACCCTGAACAACTTCTCTTTCCAATCCTCCCACTTCCTCCAAACCAAAGGAGTAGCCATGGGCACCCGCATGGGCCCCAGCTATGCCTGCCTCTTCGTCGGATATGTGGAACAGTCCATCTTCCGCAGCTACACTGGCACCACCCACCCACCTTTTCCTCTGCTACATCGATGACTGTATCGGCGATGCCTAGTGCTCCCACGAGGAGGTTGAACAGTTCATCCACTTTACTAACACCTTCCACCCCGCCCTCAAATTTACCTGGACCGTCTCAGACTCCTCCCTCCCCTTCCTAGACCTCTCTATTTCTATCTTGGGCGACCGAATCAACACGGACGTTTACTATAAACCGACTGACTCCCACAGCTACCTAGATTACACCTCCTCCCACCCTGCCCCCTGTAAAAACGCCATCCAATATTCCCAATTCCTTCGCCTTTGCCGCATCTGCTCCCAGGAGGACCAATTCCAATACCGAACAACCCAGATGGCCTCCTTCTTCAAAGACCGCAATTTCCCCTCAGACGTGGTTGACGATGCTCTCCACCGCATCTCCTCCACTTCCCGCTCTTCCACCCTTGAACCCCACCCCTCGAATTGCCACAAGGACAGAACCCCACTGGTCCTCACCTACCACCCCACCAACCTCCAGATACATCATATCATTCTTCGTCATTTCCGCCACCTCCAAACAGACCCCACCACCAAGGATATATTTCCCTCCCCACCCCTATCAGTGTTCCAGAAAGACCCACTCCCTCCGCGACTCCCTCGTCAGATCCACACCAACCCAACCTCCACTCCCGGCACCTTCCCCTGCAACCGCAAGAAATGCAAAACTTGTGCCCACACCTCCCCCCTCACTTCCCTCCAAGGCCCCAAGGGATCCTTCCATATCTGTCAGAAATTCACCTGCACCTCCATGCACATCATTTACTGCATCCGCTGCACCCGATGTGGCCTCCTATACATTGGGGAGACAGGCCGCCTACTTGCGGAACGTTTCAGAGAACACCTCTGGGATACCCGCACCAACCAACCCAACTGTCCCATGGCTGAACACTTTAACTCCCCCTCCCGCTCCACCAAGGACATTCAGGTCCTTGGCCTCCTCCATCGCCAGACCATGGCAACACGACGCCTGGAGGAAGAGCACCTCATCTTCCACCTAGGAGCCCTGCAACCACAAGGGGTGAACTCAGATTTCTCCAGCTTTCTCATTTCCCCTCCCCCCACCTTTTCTCAGTCCCAACCCTCGGACTCAGCACCGCCTTCTTGACCTGCAATCTTCTTCCCGACCTCTCCGCCCCCACCCCCTCTCCAGCCTATCACCCTCACCTTAACCTCCTTCCACCTATCATATTCCCAACGCCCCTCCCCCAAGTCCCTCCTCCCTACCTTTTACCTTAGCCTGCTTGGCACACCCTCCTCATTCCTGAAGAAGGGCTTGTGCCCGAAACGTTGATTCTCCTGCTCCTTTGATGCTGCCTGACCTGCTGCGCTTTTCCAGCAACACATTTTTAAGCTCTGATCTCCAGCATCTGCAGTCCTCACTTTCTTCAAGCGCAGTTAAGTCTGGGTAACTGATGCTGGCTTTGCCAGTGACATCCACATTGAATGAAAGAATAAAGAAGGCAAGATTAGATTACATTACATTACATTACATTACATTACAGTGTGGAAACAGGCCCTTCGGCCCAACAAGTCCACACCGACCCGCTGAAGCGAAACCCACCCATACCCCTACATTTACCCCTTATCTAACACTACGGGCAATTTAGTTTGGCCAATTCACCTGACCCTGCACATCTTTGTGACTGTGGGAGGAAACCGGAGCACCCGGAGGAAACCCACGCAGACACGGGGAGAACGTGCAAACTCCACACAGTCAGTCGCCTGAGGCGGGAATTGAACCCGGGTCTCTGGCGCTGTGAGGCAGCAGTGCTAACCACTGTGCCGCCGTGCCGCCCACAACGGCACGGCGGCACGGCGTGCCGTTGTGGGCGGCACGGCGCCCACATATTTTTAAGTATATCGGAGCAGGCCCAGCACAAGCTGGAGGAACAGTACTCCAGTTTTATTAAGGTCCTGAACAGCCTTCTTGACTCAACATTGAGTTCAATAACTTCAGACCATGAACACTGTCTTCCATTTTTAATTTGTTCCACGGTAAGTATCCTGTCCTTGGGTTTTATTTTCTTTCGGTCAGAGCTGACCTTTTGTTCAGCTTTTAATACCCGTGTCAAGGCCTTGTCTTTTCTCTAATTGCCACTCCTTTTGCCTTTTGTTCTATAACACTTTTGATTTCAAATTTTCCATGCTGTCTAACCTGTTCCCGATTTTCCCTTCTCTTTTCCCAACTGCTTAAAACCCATCACTTTTCCATCTCTTCCTTCACTTCTGAAGAAGAGTCACAGTGGACTCAAAGCATTATCTCCTTTTCTCTCTCCCCAGTTGCTGCCAGACCTGCTGAGTTTCACCAGTACTTTCTGTTCATATTTCAGATCTGAAGCATCTGCAGTATTTTGCTTTTATAGGAATAAAATGTCTTTTGAGATTTGAGTCCAGGCTGATAGTAACTGATATCCATGGTAATATCAATTAAAGTAATAGTAACACTTATTTTTTTGTCTGCTTTGATTGGTCAGTTGAAGAGGCTGGCGATGCCTGGTAGATGTGAAGGTGTGTGGGGAATGTA
Source organism: Chiloscyllium plagiosum (assembly GCF_037043375.1). NCBI lineage: Eukaryota > Metazoa > Chordata > Chondrichthyes > Orectolobiformes > Hemiscylliidae > Chiloscyllium > Chiloscyllium plagiosum. Next base: position 47,500,048 of record NW_028270172.1, on the reverse strand, counting down.
TGTATGTATGTATGATCATCAGTGGTTGGTGGCACCAAGGATTGGAGGGGAGGGGTGGAGGTGTTGGTGGTGGATGGGTAGGGGTGTGGTAAGGTTGGAGGTTTTGTGGAGAGCAAAAAAACTGAAGAAAGGAGAATCCAACAAAATCTTACCCTGGCTGGAGAGAGTGTTCCCAGGAATGTTGGAAGGAGTGGGATTGGGGATGGCATGGAAGGTGTGGATTAGATGATAAAATTGGTCAGGTGCAGCAAAATGGTAGGGGTGTTTACTTGATACAAGTTATTAGTGGAAAGCTATTCTTCGTACCAACACTTAATATTCTTTAGGTTTGATTAAGGAAACTCAACATTTTCATGTGAGTTAAAGTATGGCATTGACATTGATTCTGGAGATGAAGTTAAAAATCACACAACACCAGGTTATAGACTAACAGGTTTATTTGGAAGCACTAGCTTTTAGAGTGCTGCTCCTTCATCAGGTAACTAGTGGGGCAGGATCATAAGACACAATTGATAGCAAAGGATCACAGTGTCACTGTATCATTTTAATTGAATTTGCTATAAATTCTGTGTCTTATGATCCTGACCCACTAGCTACCTGATTAAGGAGCAGCGTTCCGAAAGATAGTACTTCCAAATAAACCTGTTGGACTATAACCTGGTGTGGTGTGATTTTTAACTCTGTCCACCCCACTCCAACGTCTATAGGTGAAGATGATGTTAACAATCTGTAGTCTCCAGAGTTTCTACATGATGAATCTCAATGTAACAAAGAGGATTGATGAGGGCAGAGTAGTAGATGTGATTTATATGGACTTCAGTAAGGTGTTCGACAAGGTTCCCCATGGGAGACTGATTAGCAAGGTTAGGTCTCATGGAATAAAGGGAGAACTAGCCATTTGGATACAGACCTGGCTCAAAGGTAGAAGACAGAGGGTGGTGGTGGAGGGTTGTTTTTCAGACTGGAGGCCTGTGACCCATTGGAGTGCTCCAAGGATTGGTGCTGGGTCCTCTACTTTTTGTCATTTACATAAATTATTTGGATGTGAGCGTAAGAGATACAGTTAATAAGTTTGCAGATGACACCAAAATTGGAGGTGTAGTGGAGAGCGAAGAAGGTTACCTTAGATTACAACAGGATCTTGATCAGATGGGCCAATGGGCTGAGAAGTGGCAGATGAAGTTTAATTCCGATAAATGCGAAGTGCTGCATTTTGGGAAAGCAAATCTTGGCAGGACTTGAACACTTAATGGTAAGGTCCTTGGGAGTGTTGCTGAACAAAGAGACCTTGGAGTGCAGGCTCATAGCTCCTTGAAAGTGGAGTCGCAGGTAGATAGGATAGTGAAGAAGGCGTTTGGTATGCTTTCTTTTATTGGTCAGAGTATTGAATACAGGAGTTGGGAGGTCATGTTGCGGCTGTACAGGACATTGGTTAAGCCACTGTTGGAATATTACGTGCAATTCTGGTCTTCCTATCAGAAAGACGTTGTGAAACTTGAAAGGGTTCAGAAAAAATTTACAAGGATGTTGCCAGGATTGGAGGATTTAAGCTATGGGGAGAGGCTGAACAGTCTGGGGCTGTTTTCCCTGGAGCGTCAGAGGCTGAGTGACCATATAGTGGTTTACAAAATCATGAGGGATATGGATAGGATAAATAGACAAAGTGGGGGAGTCCAGAACTAGAGGCATAGATTTAGGGTGAGAGGGGAAAGATATAAAAGAGACCTACAGGGCAACGTTTTCACACAGAGGGTGGTATGCCTCTGGAATGAGCTGCCAGAGGATGTGGTGGAGGCTGGTACAATTGCAACATTTAAAAGGCATCTGGATGGGTATATGAATAGGAAGGGTTTGGAGGGATATGGGCCAGGTGCTGGCAGGTGGGACTAGATTGGGTTGGGATATCTGGTCGGCATGGACGGGTTGGAGTGAAGGGTCTGTTTCCATGCTGTACATCTCTATGTCTCTATGATTCTATCTGTCCACAGATTCAGTTGAGGATAACAAACAAATATATCTTTTAAAAGTTTTTTTATTTCTTTTTGCCTTGTTGCCAGTCAGTTTTTAGGTCTAGTGCTGTTGTTGCTGATCTGTTAATCTCGGGACCCAGGTAATGTTCTGGGGCTCAAATCCTGCCATGGCAGATGCTGGAATTTGAATTCAACAGAAATCTGGAATTAAGAGTCTAATGATCACAAACCCATTGTCGATTGTTGGAAAGACACATCTGGTTCACTAATGTCCTTTAGGGAAAGAAACTGCCATTCTTACCTGGTCTGGCCTCCATGTGACTCCAAACCCACAGCAATGTTATTGACTCTTAACTGCCTTCTGGGCAATTAGAGATTGGCATGAACAGCTAGTCTAAAAAGTGATGTCATCCCATGAATGAATAAAAACAAAGTTTTAAAGTTTCACTGACTTAATGCACTGTTTCTAGTATCAACATAATTCAATTGACGCTGTTGTTGACTTTGTACAAAGAAGAAAAAGAACAATACCAGATAGGAACAGGCCCTTCGGCCCTCCAAACCTGCATGGACACGTTTTGCCCTTCCGTACTATATGTCCATATATAAGATTCATATCCCTCTATTCCCTTCCTATTCATGTCTTCGTCCAGATGCTTTCTGAATGCTGAAATTGTGTCTGCTTCCATCACCTCCTTGGTAGTTCCATGCACTCTCCACCCTTTGTATGCAAAACTTGCTTTGCACATCTCTTTGAACCCCCCCAAGCCAGCAGCACCACCACCACTACAGCTTGAACTTGTGTCCCCTAGTAATTGACCCCTCCACCCTGGGGAAAGGAACCCATTCCCCACTCTCTCCATAGCATTCACAATCTTTTAAACTTCTATCAGGTCGCCTCTCAACCTCCTGCAGTCCAGTGAAACCAATCCCAGTATCTCCAACCTTTCTTCATAGCTAAAGTCCCCCATACCTGGAAATAAATGTTTCCTGCACTCTGTCCAAAGCATCCACATCCTTCTGGTAGTGTGGTGACCAGAACTGTATGCAATATTCCAGGTGTGGCCTAACTTAAGTTCTATAAAGCTGCAGCATAACCTGTCTATCCTTGTACTCGATGCCCATTCCAATGAAGGCAAGCATGCCATAGCCTTTTTTATTACGTTATCTACTTGCTCTGACACCTTCAGTGATCTGTGCACCTGCACATCCACATACCTCTGCATATTAATACTCCTAAGGATTCTACCATTCACTGTGTATAATTTTCTGTATACGTGACCTTCCAAAATGCATCACCTCACGTTTGTCTGGATTAAACTCCATCTGCCACTTTTCTGCCCATGCCTCCAACTGATCTACTCTGACAATCCTCACTATCCGCAAGTCCACCAATCTTTGCATCGTCCACAAACTTACTAATTAGACTTGTGTTGTTTTCCTCCAAATCATTTACGTAGCCCACGAGCATCAGAGGCCCCAGCTTTGATCCCTGTGGAACACCACTCGTCACAATCCTCCATCCTTCCACCACTACGCTCTGACTCCTGTGACTAAACCAATTCTGTATCCATTTTGCCAGCTCACTCCTGATGCCATGTGACTTCACCTTTTGTACCAGTCAAAGGCTTTACTGAAGTCCATGCAGACAACTGTGTTGGGTCCAAATCCCGTTGAAGATTTGAGCTAGCCTTTAAAGCATACTTAAGTAGGAAGTAAGGCACGTGGCGACTGCCCCCAGCTGGGCACCAGGGCTGAAACAGCTCTGGAAATAGAGCTGGAATGGTGAAACCTTTGACTGATTCAGAGTTCTGCCAGAGGAGAGAAGGGGCCTCAGAAACAGGGAACAGACTCACAAGACTGAGGAAAGAGTAGGAAAACGATGTTACATCAACCTTGACCAGGGATTTGGATTAACTGAGGACAATAGCCAGACCTGTGATAGGACTGACATTGAAACTTTGATTCTGGATCAGTGGTGCTGGAAAAGCACAGCAGTTCAGGCAGCATCCGAGGAGCAGTAAAATCGATGCTTCAGGCAAAAGCCCTTCATCAGGAATAAAGGCAGAGAGCCTGAAGCTTGGAGAGATAAGCTAGAGGAGGGTGGGGGTGGGGAGAAAGTAGCATTGAGTACAATAGGTGAGTGGAGGAGGGGATGAAGGTGATAGGTCAGGGAGGAGGGTGGAGTGGATAGGTGGAAAAGAAGATAGGCAGGTAGGACAAGTCATGGGGACAGTGCTGAGCTGGAAGTTTGGAACTGGGGTGAGGTGAGGGAAGGGGAAATGAGGAAACTGTTGAAGTCCACATTGATGCCCTGGGGTTGAAGTGTTCCGAGGCGGAAGATGAGGCATTCTTCCTCCAGGTGTCTGGTGGTGAGGGAGCGGCAGTGAAGGAGGCCCAGGACCTCCATGTGCTCGGCAGAGTGTGAGGGGGAGTTGAAATGTTTGGCCAAAGGTCGATGTGGTTGATTGGTCCGGGTGTCCCGGAGATGTTCCCTAAAGCGCTCTGCTAGGAGGCGTCCAGTCTCCCCAATGTAGAGGAGACCGCATCGGGAGCAACGGATACAATAAATGATATTGGTGGATGTGCAGGTAAAACTTTGGTGGATGTGGAAGGCTCCTTTAGGGCCTTGGATAGAGGTGAGGGAGGAGGTGTGGGCGCAGGTTTTACAGTTCCTGCAGTGGCAGGGGAAAGTGCCAGGGTGGGTTGAACTTTGATCTCAGGTGCTATCCCGGTGATGGAAATGCCACAGATAAGAAAGTTGTTGGTAATATTCCAATGCAGAAGGGACAGTAAATATCAGTGAGGGGCAGGGATACTCTCGCTGTATTGTGAGTAGGCATGGTGTAGAGTTTTATCTTTTATTATGATTAAGGAGTGATATAAATGCATGTTTTGGTTGATGAAATGATCCCAGTGAACCCATCAGAACCAGGCTAAGAACAACAGGGAGATATTGTGCAGTGAAGTATTCAAGCATGTGGGCGGAACGGTGGCACAGTGGTTAGCACTGCTGCCTCACAGCGCCAGAGACCCGGGTTCAATTCCCGCCTCAGGCGACTGACTGTGTGGAGTTTGCACGTTCTCCCCGTGTCTGCGTGGGTTTGCTCCGGTTTCCTCCCACCATCCAAAGATGTGCAGGGTCAGGTGAATTGGCCATACTAAATTGCCTGTAGTGTTAGGTAAGGGGTATGGGTGGGTTTCGCTTCGGCGGGTCGGTGTGGACTTGTTGGGCCGAAGGGCCTGTTTCCACACTGTAATCTAATCTAAATCTAAATCATGTGGCTGAACCTGTACAGTTAGCTTTCAGTTGAAAGGAAGATAAAAGGATTTCACATCATCCATCACATCCCATTCTCAATATATAAGGTCCTGACAAAATATAACACATTTTTTAAAAACAGGAATTAATTAATTATAACAGAAGTTGCTGGAAAAGCTCAGCAGGTCTGGCAGCATCTGTGAAGAGAAATCAGAGATGACCCTTCACCTGATCTGAAACATTAACTGTGATTTCTTTTCACAGAAGCTGCCAGACCTGCTGAACTTTTCCAGCAACTTCTGTGTTTGTTTCTGATTTATAGCTTGCACAGTTCTTTCGGTTTTAATCAATGAATTATGTATTTGCACATATCAGTAAGAAAATAATTACTGGTGTTACTTTGGGTGTGGGCATGGATCCATGATAACTAAAGCATTCAAAATGCAGTTCTTAAGCAGAAATGTTTGAGAGTCACTGATTTACAAGGCAGAACATTTCCAGCTCATGTGGTGGGTTAGAATATGGTTGGGATTGAAAAGATTTTAAAATGGATATTGGGTTAAGACTATGTCTTGATCACATCCTCTTCAGGCTTCCCCTGGGGTGGTGTTACATCTGTAATTATGTAATTGTTGAGATTGTTTAGATTCATGCTGGGGCATCTTTGGAGAGGGAGCATGTGGTGTTCATTGGCGCGACAGACCTTTTGAGACTAATGGGTACTGCAGAGGCTGGAGTGCATCGTCACCCTGGAAGATTTTGATTCAGTCAGCTTCTGTTTCCTTCCCTAAGTTTCTGTTAATTGTTAGTTTGTATTTTTGTTCCAGTGCCCCATCAGGGTAGTTTAATCAGTTTTTTGTTGTTTTAAGAGTTGAAACCACTTATGAAATGTTTCACCCTTGAATCCTGGTGTCCTCAGCCATGGAACCTCTTTTTAGAACTTGCTAGCACCACCAGGCAAGTGCACAGTGACCAGCACTTCTCTGTGACTCCAGGGTCTCTGTCTCTTACCAAGTTGTATGCTTCCTTCTGCAAGGAATGAATGCAGGGAGTTGTGGAGGGGAGGGTAGGACACCATTTGTGCAAAATGACTGGAGGCATGGGTCTGGGGTGGGGGCAATAGACTGAGAGTCAGTGTGTTTTTTGGCTGCTTAGATGGCTGTGTAGGGAAGAATTAATGAGCCTGTTTTTTATGCGTGTACTGTGTTGGGGAAGGTCAATGCATTGAGATTGGCACCTAAAATTATTGTGCTACTTACCTGTCCTGCCTTCCTGAGATCCTGGATCCTCTTGGAGTATGGTCATGCACATTTCTGCTACAGACCTCCTTGGCCAATTTCATTGCCTCCTTTGGCTGCTTGATTTGAAGATGCTTGGTGGAGTCCCTCTCTTTAATAGATCGGACATATCATCCCGTCTTTGCTGTCAGGCTGGTTGGAAGCCCAAGGGCAAGATTTCAATTGCTTGGCTTGGGCAAGAGAACAAATGCAGGTGAAGTGTACAGAAAGTCGTGTTCCAGACCCCACTGGTTTGGTGGTTATGGCAGGAGTGAAGCTGATAGGTTTCTGCTCACAATCCTCTATTACTGGCATTAATTGAAATACAAAGCAATGTGGTCCCTTTGATTAAAAAATCTTTTGTTTTTATTTATGATTATACTAATAAAATGGTGGCTTTCATTATCAGCATGTGAATGTTTCAGGACTGTAATGAATTAATTGGCCTTTTCTACTTCCTGTCAGAAGGTAGTGATGTTATCTCCTTGCTGCTGTGTTTGCGTGGTAATGGTGCTCTCACAAGTGTTAGATAGGGAAATACTAGCAAATTGGCTGAGTGACAGTTAAAAGAGCACCAGTGGTTTATGTCCGAATCAGCAGTGTGTGCCACTTGGGAGCAAGGTTTGATGACTTTAGCATTTCCATGACATTGCTGGCTTTGTCAGCTAGCATTGATTGCTTCATCAAAGGAGTTATGAATGAAACTGAAAATGGAACCATCAGCAAACATCTTTGCTTCTGACTTTATGGCAGCAGGAAGGTCATTGAGATCATGGAGATTTGACATTGAGCACAAAAGGTTGTGGGGGGAATACTGGACAGTGTGTCACCTGTTTCTCAGGCCTACGCTGGGTGAAAAAAAATTGGCAAATTCTGCAGCGTGCCATTGTGTCATGAGCATCAAAGATACATTCAATGCTTTATTGGATCAGGCACATGTTAATATCCCAAATAGTTGCATAAAACAAATTTAGACCACATTACCATATGGAATTCAGGGTCATATAAATGAGTTAGGACCTGTATGAGAAATTGATGTCGAGCACAGTTCCTAACTCCACTCAGCAAATCACAGTGCAAACAATTTGCAATCATGCAATCACAAGCAAATATAAAAGGGCTGTTATTGAGATCAACTCTCTCTCAGTTTGGCTTTATGAAGTGCAGGCATACTTTTGCTCTAATGAGTTTGCCATTTTGGCCAGAATTTGGATACTCTCCAGTTTTGGTCCGCGAGGGTTTGGAGGTTCTGTGGTTTTTTTTTGCTGGCACTGAGCTAAGGTCAATATTAAGATCACCCAAACAACGAGAAAGCAAAACAACAAAGGAGGTAGCCACGAACTGCAGAGCCCATTAGAAGATGGCAGAGGAGGGGAGAGCTCAGCGTGTATGTTTTCAAAACCAGAATATCTGACCCGAAAACAACAGTGGAGCAGCTTGTGTGATGGTTCTGCTTCAGCAGAAGGACAGTGACTGGGCCGTGTAGGTTTTGAACTGAGAATCAGAGCTCAGCACTAATGGTGGCTATCAAAATCACAGCAGCTAAATGTCATTCTGGGGGACATAAATGATGGGTCCAATCTGACTAGATATGAAGGCACACACCCATTGGCTGCACCCGTGGGCTCAAAGAATATTTCTGGTGTCTCTTGCTCAATGAACACATTGATAATGGATTACTAACAGCATTGTGGCACCTAGGATCTTAGTCAGTGGCAGGACCATTGGCAGAGCTCTATAGTAAATGGATTTAAGGATTCAGAAATACATCAAATGAGAAATTAACGTGAATTATACCTTTTAAAAATACAGACTGAGGTATGTTGCTAAAGCCAAGTTGATCACCCTGTGCATGTTAGATAATGGCCATAATGTCAAACTGCTGTGACAGTGCCTTCTGCCTACCCCATGGTCACTGTCCCAATGCTTGCTTTTGGACACAATGTTGCTGCACACTTTACTCCCCCGGCAGTGAGGCCTCTATCTGAGAGAGCCTCAGGATTTATAGGAATTTCAGGGGATATGTTTTGCATGGATACTTTGGCAATATAGTGCTGCAAATTTAATAAAACCACACTGTGACAAGTCAATTCTGTGACACCCATTGATTTTTAATGAACCGACACTCTACAAAGCAGCTTTCCCGCGTGCGCAGTCACCGTATCATTTTGTGTCATTGGCAATAAATGCAGTCTTCAAAGTAACCAACTGAACATGGGATGCCATTTCCATAAATCATCCAGTAGGCTGTGAAGTTTCAGAATCTATGACATATTCTTTAATTTGTTAGCTGGTTTACACATTAATAACAGTGTGTGTCGTAGCATTGTTATTTTTGTCTGATTTGGCCTGATCTGACTTGGTGCACATTTGCAATAGTCAGGTGACAGATGCAATCTTCAAAGCTGCCTGCCCAGCAATGTTGCCAAAAAGAGGAAATGCTGGCTGATTTGTAAGAGCCGCTGGATTTCTGCATGGGTAGGGCATTGTAAATTGAGAGGTAAAAACCATTGTAAATTGACCCCACATTGCCCTCTGTACTTCACATTCCAAACAGCAATGCTGAACAACAGGAAAGGTTGCCGTTATTGAAGTGGTCAGTTTATTGAACGTATTCTATTGTTGGATGTGGGTGAATTCTGCAAGGTCATTATTTGTTTCCCACCCCTAATTGTATTGGAACTGAGGCTTGCTACATGATTGCAGAGGGGAGTTAACAGTCAGTGACAATGCTTTGGGTTTGGAGTCACATGTAGACAGACTGAGTTAGTGATAATTTTCCCTCCCTAAAGGGCGTTAATGAACCAGTTGGTTTTTTGACAATAGTTGCTTATGGTTTTGTGGTCTCTATTACCAAGATAGCTTTTAATTTCAGATTTTGTTAATTGAACTTAAATTTCACTAGCTTCAATTGAACCCAAGTTCTCAAAGCATTAGCCTGGGCCTCTGGATTACTAATGAATGACGTGCATTATCCTGTAAAACACCTGAATCAATTGATTTAGTGAATTATTCAGATTTGTACAAGTTTTCTCTCAAAGAGTAGATGAAAGGATGCTGACTTGGTTTCTAAATAGCAGTCGTGATGTTTCATCCATTGCTAATTTTGTTTAGCCCCCGTCTTCCACCCGGACTATTGGATGGCAGGCTGGCTGCTTGGATTCACATGGTGGTCGTTTACCCCCTGATTGAGGTCTCATGATGGGAAGCTGGGCACAGATTAATATCTTATGTGTCACTCAAGAAGCAGACCTCTCTGGAACAGGTGATTGGTAATTTTAAAGTAAAAGTTCCATCATTTGGTGTATTCTGCAGGATTAATTCCGATCAGGACAAGCCTCAAGGCCTGTGACCAATTGTAGCGTGATCTGAAGCAGTGATCAAAAGAATGTAAACACTAACTGCCAGAAGAGGAAAAGCATTGGACAACAAATGCAGAGGAAGAGTAAGGCTCTGCAGTGCTGCAAGCTTAGGTAGATGTAAATCAGCAAATTATTGAAAGATCCCACCCCACCAAGGTGAGGGAACTAATAGTGAGACCAGTAGGAGCTGCAGAGTATAGATGCAATACATGTTGTTGAAGTGAATGACGGAACTAGAGGAAGGAAAGGGTTGTGAGTGCAGGGACTACAGTTCCTGCAGGGTTTAATTGGGAAGAGTGTAAGAGATAAGTTAGGAATCTTGCTTTTGCATGCCACATTAACCAATGAAAATGTTTCTGCACTGTAGCCATCTCCTTAGTGCAGTGTTTCTGGTGTTTACCCACTACCCACGTGCCTCACAGCTTAGCTGGAGATCTTCCAACTACTAGGTGGAAAAAGGACATCGCTCTTTGCTGATATTTTCATAAATACTAAGATTAAACCGACCCTCAATACACTAACATTAAAATTAATCTACACAATAGCTCCAGGACATGTCTGAAAAACAGATGGATGTTGCAGATTTTCCTTTTGCCAGCCAGTTTCAAAAATCTCGACTTTAGTTGCCTCCAACCAAAGCACACATTCACATTAAGAGGTGCAAGCTGCTTTTAAACAGTTTCAGGGATACCTGAGGTTTCTCCCCTTTATCAGGTGAGCTGGCGATCATTATTGAAGCTCACAATGGCAGTCCACCAATTTATTCCAAATGAGGCACTGAAATCCATTTTGTGCCTCAACTGTACCCCAGATGATAAGAGCGTGCTCCTCGTGCGCCATTCATTTTACTGCAGAAAGCTGGTTGACCACTTTGAGAAGGTGAAGTGTTTGGTGCCTTGAGCTGAATGATATGACAAAGCACAAAGGTCAGACAACAATATTCATTCATTACCACTATACCTAATCAAACATGAAGGACAATGTCAGGTGTTACAGTGATAGGGATAAAAGAGTAGTAAGACAAATAGAAGGGAACGAACAGATATTTCCTAAATGGATTGATGGCAAAGTGAATGGTGCAAGAATGCGCTTCCAAAGATCAAATTGTGTTGGCTAGAGGCGATATAATTTCTCGGAGTGTTGCAGGACTAAGTGGAGATGGACCAGCCTGAGATGTGCTCACCAGGATTCAACACCGAGTTGGTGGCCCCATGCATCAGCTTGAAAGTTGGGGATGGCTGATCTCTGCTAGTCCAGGAAGCAATAATGCTATTTTATGTTGTTCAGGGAATTGTGCAGATGCCTCTTGCTGCTGCTGCTGCTGGGTGGGCATCAGGAATCTCCTCTGAGCTAAACCCCAAACTTGCAGGCAGACTATCAGATTTTAGTAGACAGCTTCCCCAACCCTCCTGCTCCTTCCCCAAACCTCCCTTCTCATGTCTTGCCAGGAGAACCACTATGAGGGCCTCAACTGACCAACAAACATTTGGACCACCCACCACCTCTCCTACTCTCCTGAAGATGGAGGGGTGATGGTGGTGATGGGAGCATATAATTCCATCACATGCCCTAACTGAATTTGCTGATATTTAGGTAAGTAGAACTTAGTGCTGAAAGTGTTCTTGCCCCTCTCTTGTCCAGAGACCTAGACACTGAAATGTATCTGATGAACAGCTCACATGAGGTATTCATGTGTGACACATCGAGGATTAGCAGGTTTGGATGTTGGCCTTGACCCTCCATCAAGCTACCCAATGTTTTTGGTTCCTTTTGCAAAGGGCCCAGTTACATAATAAAGTCAGTCAGTGTGGCTTTCCTCACTTGCACCTCTTTTCCTGCATAACCAACTCTAACTGCACCCAACACTTGCATGTCAAGTTAACCACAATCAATTCTTCTCACAGAAAACAATGTAGATTTTCAGCTCCTTTCCTATCTCACTACACAGGACTTTTATAGTTTAGTTCAAGTCAAAACTAATGTGAGGACCTGTTGGTGAACAGAACAGAAGATTATTAATTAACTTATTTAGGGGGTTCTCAAAGGCATGAGGTCAGCAGGTTGGAGTGGTGGACTAAAAGTAGTCTTTGCATCATATAATTCAGTGATTTGTCCAGTTTTTATTCACTGTCTTCATCTGCAAGTATGTAAAAATTAATATCGTACCCAAACTGAGAAATGTGCAATTTGTTTATCATATCCCATCTGCTCTTTTCACAGAACAAGGAGAAACAAATGATAGTCAAATGCATCTGAACAGAAAGAGTCACCAAACGAGCAGCAACTTTTCAAATTTGTATATTGCCTTCCATGTATAATAAACACCAAACATCTTATAAGAGATTACCGTGGGTGGCATGGTGGCATAGTGGTTAGCACTGCTGCCTCACAGCGCCAGAGACCAGGGTTCAATTCCCGCCTCAGGCGACTGTGTGGAGTTTGCACATTCTCCCCGTGTCTGCGTGGGTTTCCTCCGGGTGCTCCGGTTTCCTCCCACAGTCCAAAGATGTGCATTTCAGGTGAATTGGCCATGCTAAATTGCCCGTAGTGTTAGGTAAGGGGTAAATGTAGGGGAATGGGTGGGTTGCGCTTCGGCGGGTCAGTGTGGACTTGTTGGGCCGAAGGGCCTGTTTCCACACTGTAAAGTAATCTAATCTAATAAACTATTACCATCTGGGTATATTCCAATGCTTATGGTCATTTTTAAAGTCAGCCTCCATAGGTGACTTCACAAATTTGAACTTGAGTGACAATATTTATAATTTGATTCCTGGGAAGGGAAAAGGAGAGCAATTAAAATGCCTCTAATTTTAATTCCGATCCTGCCAGGAATCCTATCATGGCTGATGATGAAATTTGAATCAACAGAAGTTTGGAGTTTATAAAAAAAAAAAGCAACAAGCCTAACGGTGACCACATAACCACTATTAATTATTGTAAAAGCCCATCTGGTTCACGCATGTTTCTTTAGGGAAGGAAATCTGCCAGCCTTAACTGGTTTGGCCGATATCGTTAAGCAGACTTCTTAAGCAAGCGGCACTAGAAATAGTGGATACATTGATGCTATCTTTCAAGATTCTATAGACTATGGATTGGAGGATAGCCAATGTAACTCCACTATTTAAAACTGGAGCTAGGGGGTACAGCAGGATTAGTGCTCTGACCCCAGCTATTCACAATATCCAATAATGATTTAGATGATGCAACTAAATGTATTCAACTGGGTACCTGAAAGGAAATCTAATCCTCAGTTCTGCATCCATGAGACCCTTGCAAAGGCCCCCTCCTAGCCATACACACACACACACTGCACCATCCTGCAACTTGATATGAGGTTGGCATCCTTTCAGTCACCTGATCTTTATATGATGCCACTGGATAGCTGCTGCTTTTTGTTCACACTCAATGAGTACCTCAACAGCGGAATTCAAACAGCTTGGCAGATTTGAATATTGATATGAGTAATAAGTGATGCATAGTATCAGCACTATTCACTTGGTAGTAATCTTGTTGCTGAAATGAATATTTTGTTTTCAAGTCCTGTTCTATATCTGGAGCCTGACACTCCAGTCTAATACTGAGGGCATCCTACTTATTGGAAGTGTTGTCTTTAACTGAGATGTTGAATCTCTTTGCTGTCTCAAGTGGTTATAAAGGATCAAGGTACTATTTCGAAGAAGGGCTAGGAGTTAACCCTGATGCTTTGGCCAATGTTTCTCCTACAATGAACGGTATAAAACCAGATGATCTGTTTGTTACCAGATTATTATTTGTGTGAGTTTGCTATGCACAAATTGCTGCCATATTACTCCCATTACAACAATGACTACCCTTCAAAAGCCTGTCATTAGATGTAAAATACTTTGGGATGACCTGAAGTGAACAGCCTCGAAAAACGCAAATCTTTTATTTCCTTCTGCACCAGATAGTTACCTACCCCTGTTGGCTTGCCACTGAGTTAAAATCACACTTGTCTTTATGTGGAAAGTATTTGGAATAGGTTCACCCAGTGGCAACAGTTCCTTGTACAGGGGCTTGCACTAAGAGTCTATTTGCAAACACACAAGCAAAACGAAGAGGAACATTTCTTTCATACTTCACTGTTGAACCTTTTTGTCTATTCTTTGACAACAGATAGAGAACAGAAAGCAATCATCCTGAAAGCAGTGTTGAACTATGCCACAGGCCTGTTACAAATGCCCGATAAAATATCTAAACATGTAGATTTTATGATCGTAGATAGATAGATCTAAGTGTCTGTTACAGTTCTGGATCACTAAGTAGGAAGAAGAAATAATGTTAGTTCAAGTATTTGAAGAATTGATCTACGAGAAACTAATTGAACACAATAAAAGCAAAATACTGTGAATGCTGGAAATCTGAAATATCAGAAGGTGCTGGAGGAACAGCAGATCTGGCAGAGAGAGACACAGTTACACTTTTAACTAACTAGATTCCCTACAGTGGGGAAACAGGCCCTTCGGCCCAACATTTCCACACCGACCCTCCAAAGAGTAACCCACCCAAACCCCTTTTCCCTCTGACTAATGCACCTAATTGAAGTTTAAGCATAGCCAATCCACCTAACCTGCATATCTTTGGACTGTGGGAGGAAACCCACGTAGACACGGGAAGAATGTGCAAACTCCACACAGACAATTGCCCAAGGCTGGAATTGAACCTGGGATCCTGGCCCTGTGAGGCAACAGTGCTAACCACTGAGCCACTATGCCGCCCCAAACTTTTCTTTGGATCTGGGAGGACTCTGACCTAATTGGTTCTGACGAGGGTGCAGGTTCCCATTAGAGAGGTACATATTAAAGTGTTACTTAGACTGGCTTTTGAGGTTTCAAGCTAATCCTGTGATCAAAGACAAAGTCACCATTGTCCCAATGGTCTGCTTGCCTCAGAGACGTGATGATTTTAACCTGAGAGTCTCCGTCACTCGGGAGGGACAAGGTTGAGAAGACAGGAGCTTTATGGTATCCTAAACCAATGCAGTAATTCAACCGATGCTGTTGGGAAACCAATCATCTAAGCTAACCTACCCTCCTGTGTTCAGGGTACTTTTTCTACCTTCACAAACTTACCTTAAGTGAACAGCTGAAATGGAGGTGGAATCAGCATCTGAAGCATTCAGTTCTTTTGTGGGATCCAAGTTTTGGTTTTGTTTCTGTTAAGGCCATTTTGACTTTTCCTGATCTTGATGACTGCCAGGCAGTGACATGACTCCAAAGTTGTATGTGTGAGAAACTACAAGAATGGCTAATTACCATTCCTGTCAATAGTGGTTCTGTGATGTTGAGTAACTTGACACAAATTTGAAACGATCTTGACACGATCTATTTGAAAAGAGATAAGTTCACAATGATTTTGCACTGACACTGATGTACCAGTTGTGCAGTTTTAAGTGATGGCAATAGCATCTGTTGAGTAGCAAACATTATGAAGTTCTTTAGACTGCTCAACAACAGTGTTCAGGTACAAAAATGGGGGGCTTCGAGTGGGAATCAGATGTGACTATGCAGAAGGAGAAACCTAGATAATGTACATTGACTATTTTGGTACCTTGTGTTATTTTATCACAGAAGTTGGATAAGCATCAGTACACAAAGCTGATAACAATGTTAACAATTAAATACAGGATAATGGAAATGAATGGGTGCCAGTAACAGGAGGCAAGAAGGAACAGTGCAAATACTGCCATGCTCCAGAGTTATCTGCAAAGTAGAGTTGGTATATTCTCTCATGAAAGAGGTGTTCAAACACATGGGCAAGAATTTTCCCAGCCAGTTACAGATGGCTTTTTGTGCTTGTATAGTGGAAAAGACCTGGGAAATGACATTGACCCGGTGTCCCTGTCTTCTGTCTGGCTCTCACCCTAGTGAGTTCAAGTCCTACATGGAGCCAATGTGGGTTTGATAAAATTGGAGGTGTAGTGGACAGCCTCAGATTACAACAGGATCTGGACCAGATGGGCCAATGGGGTTAAGAACATAGAACATAGAACAATACAGCACAGAACAGGCCCTTCGGCCCACGATGTTGTGCTGAACATTTGTCCTAGCTTAAGCACCCATCCATGTACCTATCCAATTGCCGCTTAAAGGTCACCAAAGATTCTGACTCTACCACTCCCACAGACAGCGCATTCCATGCCCCCACCACTCTCTGGGTAAAGAACCCACCCCTGACATCTCCCCTATACCTTCCACCCTTCACCTTAAATTTATGTCCCCTTGTAACACTCTGTTGTACCCGGGGAAAAAGTTTCTGACTGTCTACTCTATCTATTCCTCTGATCATCTTATAAACCTCTATCAAGTCACCCCTCATCCTTCACCGTTCCAACGAGAAAAGACCTAGCACTCTCAACCTATCCTCGTACGACCTATTCTCCATTCCAGGCAACATCCTGGTAAATCTTCTCTGCACCCTCTCCAAAGCTTCCACATCTTTCCTAAAGTGAGGCGACCAGAACTGCACACAGTACTCCAAATGTGGCCTAACCAAAGTCCTGTACAGTTGCAACATCACTTCACGACTCTTGAATTCAATCCCTCTGCTAATGAACGCTAATATACCATAGGCCTTCTTACAAGCTCTATCCACCTGAGTGGCAACTTTCAAAGATCTATGAACATAGACCCCAAGATCCCTCTGTTCCTCCACTTCACTAAGAACCCTACCGTTAACCCTGTATTCCGCATTCTTATTTGTCTTTCCAAAATGGACATCCTCACACTTGGCAGGGTTGAACTCCATCTGCCACTCCTCAGCCCAGCTCTGCATCATATCTAAGTCCCTTTGCAGCCAACAACAGCCCTCCTCACTATCCACAACTCCACCAATCTTCGTATCATCTGCAAATTTACTGACCCACCCTTCGACTCCCTCATCCAAGTCATTAATAAAAATTACGAACAGCAGAGGACCCAGAACTGATCCCTGCGGAACTCCACTTGTAACTGGGCTCCAGGCTGAATATTTGCCATCTACCACCACTCTCTGACTTCGACCGGTTAGCCAGTTTTCTATCCAATTGGCCAAATTTCCCTCTATCCCATGCCTCCTGACTTTCTGCATAAGCCTACCATGGGGAACCTTATCAAATGCCTTACTAAAATCCATGTATACTACATCCACTGCTCTACCCTCATCCACATGCTTGGTCACCTCCTCAAATAATTCAATCAGACTTGTAAGGCAAGACCTACCCTTCACAAATCTGTGCTGGCTGTCCCTAATCAAGCAGTGTCTTTCCAGATACTCATAAATCCTATCCCTCAGTACCCTTTCCATTACTTTACCTACCACCGAAGTAAGACTAACTGGTCTGTAATTCCCGGGGTTATCCCTATTCCCTTTTTTGAACAGGGGCACAACATTCGCCACTCTCCAGTCCCCTGGTACCACCCCCGTTGACAGTGAAGATGAAAAGATCATTGCCAACGGTACTGCAATTTCCTCTCTTGCTTACCACATAATCCTAGGATATATCCCATCAGGCCTGGGGGACTTGTCTATCCTCAAGTTGTTCAAAATGTCCAACACATCTTCCTTCCTAACAAGTATCTCCTCTAGCTTACCAGTCCGTTTCACACTCTCCTCTTCAACAATACGGACCCTCTCATTCGTAAATACTGAAGAAAAGTACTCATTCAAGACCTCTCCTATCTCTTCCGACTCAATACACAGTCTCCCACTACTGTCCTTGATCGGACCTACCCTCGTTCTCGTCATTCTCACGTTTCTTACATACGCATAAAATGCCTTTGGGTTATTGTTGATCCTATCCGCCAAAGATTTTTCATGCCCTCTCTTAGCTCTCCTAATCCCTTTCTTCAGGTCCCTTCTGGCTATCCTGTATCCCTCCACTGCTCTGTCTGAACCCTGTTTCCTTAACCTTATGTAAGCCTCCTTCTTCCTCTTTACAAGACATTCAACCTCCCTCGTCAACCAAGGTTCCCTCACACGACCATTTCTTTCCTGCCTGACAGGTACATACATATCAAGGACACGTCATATCTGTTCCTTGAAAAAGTTACACATTTCCACGACATCCTTCCCTGACAGCCTATGCACCCAACTTATGCTCCTCAGATCCTGTCTTACAGCATTGTAATTACCCCTCCCCCAATTGTAAAACCTACCCTGTTGCACGCACCTATCTCTCTCCATAACCAAGGTGAAAGTCACAGAATTGTGGTCACCATCACCAAAATGTTCACCCACTAACAAGCCCATCACTTGTCCCGGTTCATTACCGAGTACCAAATCCAAAATGGCCTCCCCTCTGGTCGGACAATCTACATACTGAGTTAGAAAAGCTTCCTGGACACACTGCACAAACACCGTCCCATCCAATCTACTTGATCTAAAGAGCTTCCAATCAATATTTGGGAAGTTGAAATCGCCCATGACTACTACTAGAAGTGGCAGATGGAGTTTAATTCAGATAAATGCAAGATGCTGCGTTTTGGGAAAGCAAATCTTAGCAGGACTTATACACTTAATGGTAAGGTCCTAGGGAGTGTTGCTGAACAAAGAGACCTTGGAGTGCAGGTTCATAGCTCCTTGAAAGTGGAATCGCAGGTAGATAGGATAGTGAAGGTGGCGTTTGGTGTGCTTTCCTTTATTGGTCAGAGTATTGAATACAGGAGTTGGGAGGTCATGTTGCGGCTGTATAGGACATTGGTTAGGCCACTATTGGAATATTGCGTGCAATTGTGGTCTCCTTCCTATCGGAAAGATGTTGTGAAACTTGAAAGGGTTCCGAAAAAATTCACAAGCATGTTTCCAGGGTTGGAGGATTTGAGCTATGGGGAGAGGCTGAACAGACTGGGGCTGTTTTCCCTGGAGCGTCGGAGGCTGAGGGGTGACCTTATAGAGGTTTACAAAATTATGAGGGGCATGGATAGGATAAATAGGCAAACTCTTTTCCCTGGGGTGAGGGAGTCCAGAACTAGAGGGAATAGGTTTAGGATGAGAGGGGAAAGATATAAGAGACCTAAGGGTCAACTTTTTCACGTAGAGGGTGGTATGTGTATGGAATGAGCTGCCAGAGGAAGTGGTGGAGGCTGATACAATTGCAACATTTAAGAGGCATTTGGATGGGTATATGAATAGGAAGGGTTTGGAGGGATATGGGCCGGGCGCTGGCAGGTGGGACTAGATTGGGTTGGGATATCTGGTCGGCATGGACGGGTTGGACCGAAGGGTCTGTTTCCATGCTGTACATCTCTGACTCTATGACTCTATGATCTGAACAGGCAATGAAAGATTTTTTTTAATCGTGAACTCCTTTCACAACTGTGTAAGAATGCCACACACAGTCACTAAGACAAGTACACAGCAGGTAAAGGCTCTTCAATGAAACCATCAAACTGGGAAAGCTCTGGCCAGTTACTCTATAGAGGTCCATTCATGATCTTGAAGAACTGCTGTTTGATGCACTACTTCTGTGAGAGTGCGTTCACTGTGTCATAGGTGATAGCTAACTTGTTCAAAAGTTTTTTTTTTGCCTCTTCGAGCAGTTTGATTCTTCATCAGCTGCATGTCATCTGCTTGCCTTTGCCAGCAGCTTGTACAGTGCTACCTGCTTCCTCTGCTAAGGGGAGCCACCGTGGTCAACCCCTCCAGCTGCAGGGGCAACAATAACTGCACCAATCTCATGCGCTCCCATGGAACAGGGGTGGACACTGACATGTCCTTGGACCAAGCTCTCCTTTGACCAGTCCAACAGTACCAAACAACCCCAACCGCCCTGTAGCCAACCACTTCAACTCCCTCTCCCACTCCCCAAAGGACATGCAAGTCCTGGGCCTCCTCCATCGCCAAATCAAAGCCACCCGCTAACTGGAGGAAGAGCGCCTTGTCTTCTGCCTTGGGACCCTCCAACCAATAAATACCAACCCAGCGACCTTCAAATCCCATGAACAAATAAAAAAAAGGAAATATATTCCATTTGAGGAAGGAATATTCAATGAAAAGGATGTGTGATTCATTGCTGAGTAAATGAAGGATACTATGAAATTGAAAGAAAAAGTATACGTTACTGCGAAGATTAGTGCTCGGTTAAAAGATTGGACAAATTTGAAAACCCAGCAAAAAGGGAGGAATTTACAGCATAATGGAAAGCTAATGTGACCACCACCTATAAGGCAGAAATAGGAGTGTGATGGATAATTCTTTACTTGCTTGGATAAGTGCAGCTGCAACAACATTCAAGCTTAGTACCTTTGTGGACAAAGCAGCCCACTTAATCAACTCTCTTTATCTCCCACTTGAAGCATTTCTTTCCTCCACCATCAGCAGAGAATGGTAGCAGGGTGAACCACTTAGGAGATGCACTGCAGCAAGGTGTCAAGCTATTTTTGACCTGTGACCTCTACCACCTAGAAGGAAAAGAGCGGGAGATAGAAGAGAACACCACAGGTTTGCAAATTCCCCTCCAAGCCATACACCATCTTGACTTGAAATTACATCGCTGTTCCTCCACTGTCACAGGGCACAGATTCAAAATTCTGGCAGTCCCTTCCCAGAAATATTGTAGATGTACCTGTACAGCAATTCAAAAAGGCTATTGACCATTGCCTTGTCAAGTTAATAGAGTTGGATATTGAATGCCAGTCTTGTCAGCAATACTCCCATTTTATGAAAAAAATTAAAGATTACTGAAATCCTCCAAGTTCCTTGTACCTATTAGTAGACGTGAAGACAGAAGGGAAGAGCTGTATGAAAAGTATACTGTTAGTGATGCAGATTAAATGGAAAGACACTCCGCTATTGAAACAGCTTTGCAACAATAATTAATTATGCTTTTTTTAAACACTTCTCATATCTCATTAGATTCTGCTGTAGTGATTAGCAGTCTGTGCAGTTTTTTTTCTCAGTCTACAATGACAGTAATGTTTCCTGTGACTGTTTGCAGGTACATGAGATTCTGGTGTTTGACATCTTCAAGGGATCTCGGCAGTACCCTTGTTCTAGTGTGCTGAGGAACATGGGAAATTTCAAATCTCCAACAGAATTCGGAAGTGTGTCTAGGCATGTGGCTGACAAGCTGACAGGACTGTGATGTGTTCCACAGCATCCCCCCTTCATATGTCCAAATATAACCAGCACTTCTCTGCATGTAATGCAAGACATTGACCATCTGGAAGTGCTTTTGATACTGTAATTCAGAAATGCATCTGAAAAATATGCTGGAGAGAAGAGATTAGGCAAACAACACTAGGCGACCATTCCCTGAAAGCTTTGTTTAAGTTGTGAGAGACAGTGGCTGGGGTTCAACCCTTCAACCACTTGGGACCACACTTTAGTATCATGCCAGTTAGGTAGCTGATCCATTGTGTCATAGAACCACCTGTAGGCTTAAGCCATGAAATGACCAGATTGCTTTTTTTATTTGACCTTAGTAAGACCTTTTGGCAGAATGTTTGAAATGCTTATTGAATGCTGCAAGGATTTGAGTGATCATTAAGTGTTGAGTAAATTTAGATGGGTACATCAGGAAATTAGCTTTGGTGTACAGCATGCATAATTTGTATCTTGTCCAATGTTGGTGTTAAAGGACAAAATGTTAGGGCTGCTGCGAGTTGGGTACACTGACTTCTGTTTCTGAATTTGTTGCCCCTGAGTCTCTTCCCATTATCTGACTCTTGGAAGCAAGAATATGAAATCATTATAATTTCCCCTAAAGTAGACATATTAGAATTAAAACTGTCCCTCGCATTATTGTATGAGAAAGGAAAAACAGCAATGTGTTGTCCCTTAAAATCATATATCACACCCTACTTTGCTCAAATTGTGCACCTTCCATTTTCTAAGCTTAATACATCCAATCGCAATAGAGTCATAGAGATGTACAGCATGGAAACAGACCCTTCGGTCCAACCTGTCCATGCCGACCAGATATCCTAACCCAATCTAGTTCCACCTGCCAGCACCCGGCCCACATCCCTCCAAACCCTTCCTATTCATATACCCATCCAAATGCCTTTTAAATGTTACAGTTGTACTAGCCTCCACCACTTCCTCTGGCAGGTCATTAATTTTCATGTCCAGCGATACATGAATTCAAACTGCAAAGGCAGTAACTGTATAGGTTCATTGCTGTGTCAGTTTCTTTCTCTCCCTCTCCTGCACTGTCCTCACCATGTGCTTCCTTTGTCTGTTCTTCTCCCTTCTAAAACTGCTGTTGTTTTGACTTTTTTTTCCCAAAGTTCCAAAGCAATGCAACAGCATATAAAACAGTAATTGCTGCTCCTGGAATTCGAGGGAATCACCTCCAACACCTAAAATACCTCAAAAAAAGGAGCAGCTGTTACAGCCAGAAATTTTTCCCATCCTCCATCTTGGATTACCCAGAATCCTTATAAAAAAGGCTTATTTGATAATGTAACTGGCAGTGAGATGTAAGAAAAAAATAAAACATTTATATATTATCTTAAGAAGGCCTCAGAATCTTCCAAAGTGCTCTCCATGTGATTGAAGTGCAACCATTGTTGCTTTATGGACAATTGCAGCAGACACTAGACTTTTCCATGAAAGGCAAAGGGAATAAATACTACTTAATGTGTGGTTCATTTTTCATGATTAAAGAGAGGCATTTCTTTGTATATTCTTGTGGAGTTACTTATAGTCACCAGAACAAACAGAATCTCAGGTGAAGGTTTCTTCAGTGACACTTGAAGTATTCCATTGTGGCCTAGAACAAAGTGTCACATGAGATGAGCAAATCAAATTCTGAAGTGGGGCCTTCAATTTGCATTGGAGGAGGATTACATTAGATTACTTACAGTGTGGAAACAGGCCCTTCGGCCCAACCAGTCCACACCGCCCCGCCGAAGCCCTACATTTACCCCTTACCTAACACTACGGGCAATTTAACATGGCCAATTCACTTGCCATGCACATCTTTGGACAGTGGGAGGAAACCGGAGCACCCGGAGGAAACCCACGCAGACACGGGGAGAATGTGCAAACTCCAACAGTCAGTCGCCTGAGGCGGGAATTGAACCCGGGTCTCTGGCGCTGTGAGGCAGCAGTGCTAACCACTGTGCCACCGTGCCGCCCACAAAGAGTGAGGACTGCAGACAGTGGAGATCAGAGTCAAGAGTGTGGTGCTGGAAAAGCAAAGCAGGCCAGGCAGCATCCGAGAAGCAGGAGAATCAACATTTTGGGCATAAGCCTAATGAAAGCTTATGGAATTCCTGATGGAGGGTTTATGCCTGAAACGTCGATTCTTCTGCTCCTCAGATGTTGCCTGACCAGCTATGCTTTTTCAGCCCCACACTCTTTCGTTTCATCTTGCACGGTTCTAACTCCGAGATAAACCTCTTACTACTCAGCCAAAATGTCATATCTAAGGCTGAAGTTCTATCTTGGTGCTCTATGAACTTTCGTAAATTACACAAGCTTTAAATATTAGATTAGATTAGATTAGATTAGATTACAGTGTGGAAACAGGCCCTTCGGCCCAACAAGTCCACACCGCCCCGCCGAAGCGAAACCCACCCATACCCTTACATTTACCCCTTACCTAACACTACGGGCAATTTAGCATGGCCAATTCACCTGACCCTGCACATCTTTGTGACTGTGGGAGGAAACCGGAGCACCCGGAGGAAACCCACGCAGACACGGGGAGAACGTGCAAACTCCACACAGTCAGTCGCCTGAGGCGGGAATTGAACCCGGGTCTCTGACGCTGTGAGGCAGCAGTGCTAACCACTGTGCCACCGTGCCGCCCACGGTGGCAATTTGCAGCTTGATCTTTGCAGCACTGTGTGAAATCCTGTCCACTTGGCTGCATGGTGGCACAGTGGTTAGCACTGCTGCCTCACAGCGCCAGAGACCCGGGTTCAATTCCCGACTCAGGCGACTGACTGTGTGGAGTTTACACATTCTCCCCGTGTCTGCGTGGGTTTTCTCCGGGTGCTCTAGTTTCCTCCCACAATCCAAAGATGTGCAGGTTAGGTGAATTGACCATGCTAAATTGCCCGTAGTGTTAGGTGCATTAGTCAGGGAGAATGGGTCTGGGTGGGTTTCTCTTTGGGATGGTCAGTGTGGACTTGTTGGGCTGAAGGGCCTGTTTCCATACTGTAGGGAATCTAATCTAATCTAATTGTTAATCACATGGAACTTTTACAGCCTCACCACTTCTCAGGAAAAAAAAACTTCCTCCTGATTTTTTAAAAGGATTTAGATTTAGATTAGATTAGATTCCCTACAGTGTGGAAACAGGCCCTTCGGCCCAATTAGTCCACACTGACCCTTCGAAGAGTAACCCACCCACACCCATTTCTCCCTGACTAATGCACCTAGCACTATGGGCAATTTAGCATGGTCAATTCACCTGACCTGCACATCTTTGGATTGTGGGAGGAAACCGGAGCACCCGGAGGAAACCCACACAGACACAGGGAGAATGTGCAAACTCCACACAGTCACCTGAGGCTGGAATTAAACCTAGGACCCTGGTGCTGTGAGGCAGCAGTGCTCACCACTGAGCCACCTGTGCCACCTATCAGTAGGTAAAAACAATGACTGCAGATGCTGGAAACCAGATTCTGGATTGGTGGTGCTGGAAGAGCACAGCAATTCAGGCAGCATCCAAGGAGCTTTGAAATCGACGTTTCGGGCAAAAGCCCTTCATCAGGAATAAAGGCAGTGAGCCTGAAGCGTGAAGAGATAAACTAGGGGAGGGTGGGGGTGGGGAGAGAGTAGCATAGAGTACAATGGGTGAGTGGGGGAGGGGATGAAGGTGATAGGTCAGGGAGGAGAGGGTGACTGTTTTGTATTCATGGTGCCTAGTTTTGGACTCCCCGCAATCAGGAGCAGTTCCTTTGTCTACCCTTCATAAATTTAAAAGCATTTATCACCTCGCCTCTCAATCTTCTCTTTTCTGGAGATAAGAACCCCAGCCTGTTCAGTCTTTCCTGATAATTGTACTTGCTCAGGTGAAATTCTTGTCAATTTTTTTTGGCACTTTCTCCAGTGCTTCTGTATCCTTTTGTAAAATGGAGACCAGCTATAAATATAATCATAAATATCTGAGAGAATAATATGTCACGAGTCACATCCTGCCAGTACACATCCAGTTTACATCTCTCCTTTATAAGTTTGTTAATAACTTCTGCTTGTGTTTTACAACAGCATTATTCATTTGTATCTATGGCACCCAATTGAGAATGTAATTCCGATTCTTATATTTGTATCATTTACTTTTTATTCTTGCATAGTGGTTTGGGTGTGGCTGGCAAAGTCAACATTTGTTGCCCATCCCCAATTGCGATCACTCCTTAGAAAGGATATATTGGCCTTGTGGGGAGAATTACTAAGATTTACAAAAATGATTCCTCATCTTCAGGGGTTAAGTTATGAGGAGAGATAATACAAATCAAGCCTCTTTTTCTCTAGAATTTTGAAGGTTAAGGCATGATCTAATCAAAGCCTTCAAGATATTAACAGGAAAAGTCAGGTTAGGTAAAGATGAACTCTTTCCACTGGTTGAGGATTCTCAAACAAGGGCATAACCTTAGATTTAGGGCCAGACTGTTCACGAGGGATGTTAAGAAGCGTTTCTATATACAAAGGCTGGTAGAGGTTTGGAACTGTATTCCACAAACAGCAGTTACACCCCCAATAATGTAAGGATGGTAGATTCAGGATTTTGATCCAGTCATTGTGACCAATGACAATATAGTTGGAAGTCAGAATGCTGTGTGGCTTGGGGTTAAACTTGCAGGTGATGTTCTCAAGAGCCTGCTATCCCTCCCCTTTTCAGTGATTTAAATTGCAGATTTGGAAGATGCTGTCAAAGGAGCATGGGTGAATTGCAGCATGCATTTTGTGGATGAAACATGCTGTTGCCATTGTGTATTGGTGGTGAAAGGAAGAAGTCTTTAAGGTGATGGATGGGGTGACAATTTAGCGAGTCGCTTTAATTTACCTGGTGTTGAGTTTCTGGAGTGTTTCTGAAGCTGCACTCGTCAAGGCAAGTGGAGAGTATTTCATCACACTCCTGGCTCGTATCAGAATTATGACCCGGTTTGAGGAAGTTTCACCTAACATCTGTTGGGAAGTGGGGACACCCAGAGAGAGGAATGTGGGGAGAGGGTGCACTGGAAGACAGAAGCCAGGGTAGAGTATGCCTTTCAGCAGCCTCTGTCTCTATCTCCCCCACTAACCACCTGCCTACACTGGCCAGGTGGACTAACTCTTACATCCCACAAACAGCTGTAATAATTGTCGACCAGGTGGGAATAGGTGCTGGGGTGGGCTTAACAGCTTCTTTTGGAAGGGGGTTTTGGTGGAACCTGGGTCGTCTTGTCCACAACTTGATTCAGGTGGGGTTCTGCTGTGATACCCTTCGCCTTATTGAGTTTCCTTTCCACCTCCTTTATATAGCATACAAGGAATGGCCAAGTGCTGGAAAATGGGATTAGAATCGCTGTGTGGTTGGTTTTGTCTGGTTCCGATCTTCTGGGCTAAGATGACATTTTCCTGTGTTGTAGGTTTCTATGACTCCAGGTCCACCATCCCAGACCATGAAGAGTTTATTTGAAGTGTGAGGGATGTTCTGTGCTGTGAGATAGTAACTCTTTTTGCCCTTAACCCACAGTACCTCTTTATGCCCAATTTTGAGTTGGCTGATTTCTTCTGAATGTTTTTAATTAAACATGGTGATTTGCCGCATACATGATTCAGGGCATTCTGAGTGCAAACCCAGAACGTTATCTCAACAAAAGCAATGTAGATATTCTACCAGTGCAATCACGAACACATGCACTGACAATTGGTAAATTGATGAGTACATGGTCAAATCAGATTTTCCTCTTGATGCTTCTCATCAACTTGTTACAGGCAGGTTTTGCAGATATATTCTTCAGGACTTAGTAGCCGTCCTATCAATCACTTTTGGTGATGGACATTGAAGTCTCCCACGTAGAGTACATTATGTGCCATTGTTATCCCTAATGCATCTTCCAGGAGGTGTTTAACTTGGAGGAGTACTGATTCATTAGTTTGTGGAGGGCAGTAGGTCACAATGCATTTCCTTACCTATGGTGGACCTGTTATCACGTGACTTCACGGAGTCCAGAACCAACATTAAGGACTTCCAGGGCAATTATTTCCTGATTGTGTACCACTGCTACTCTCAAAGAGACAGGACATAACCAGGGAGGTGATAGTGGGGTCGGGGATATTGGCTGTAAGTTACAATTTGTTTGGTATTACTGTCAGACTGATGCTTGACCACTCAGTGTGCTCTTTAAGCACATGCCCCCAGATGTTATATTTTACAGGATTAGTTGTTCTATTGTCGTTTCTGATGCGAGCGGGTCTGTCCAGTTACATTCCTTCTGGACTTTTCTAATATCAATTTTGGACAACTGTGTGTTGAAGACAGTAAAAGTCAACCAGATTTCTGTGGTTCTGGATTCTCTTGGCAGGTAAATATGGAGCTTTCTTCCCGAAATGACATTAGCAAGTCTGGCAGGTCTTTGGGTGATCATTTCATGGTCACCATTGTATAGACTAGCTTTCACTAAATTTGTTGGAATAATTTCATCGACCACCTGCTATCAAGTGATTTGTAGGTAATGTATTCAGTTAGTCATCTTGGTAACTGAAAAGCTGTTACTGTATTTTGCGAATGTTGCAGGGCAGCATGGTGGCTGAGTGGTTCACACTGCTGCATCGTATCTCCAGGGACCCAGGTTCGATTCCATCCTCTGTGGGGTTTGTGCATTCACCTCATGTCTATGTGAGCTTCCTTCTGCAGTCCAGGGATGTGCAGGTTGGGTGGATTGGCCAAGCTAAATTGCCCATAGTGTCCAGGGATGTGCAGGTTAGGTGGATTGGCCAAGCTAAATTGCCCATAGTGTCCAGGGATGTGCAGGTTAGATGGATTAGCCATGGGCAATGCAGGCCCTTGGGGGGGGGGGTGGTTCGGAGTGGGATGCTGTTCAGAGGGTTGGATTGACCTGATGGGCCAAATGGCCTGCTTCCATACCGTATCCATGACAGGATATCAACATGTATCTTTAGAACATTAGGCCGTACCTCTATTTCCCTGTTATATTCCTAGCTTCATTACCTTTGTCTCTACCAGTAAATGGTGAACAATATTAGTCATTGTATCAACTCCTGTGGAACACTAATCTGTTTGGTTAACTTCCTGTAACCGCTTCTCATTTTATTAGGTTGTTCATATGGAGTTTGTAAAATGGTAACTGCAAATGGAATTTTCAAATTCATCATAGAAAAGCGAACAGTAATACTTATCTGCTGAATATGTTTTTATTTCTGGAAAAATGAAATATTACTTTCTGAATACGCAAACAAAAAGCAAGTAAGTTAATACAATGTTGCGTCTTTGTTTCTATATTGCCATTTCTTCACCACTGCATAAATATCCTGGGAGTCCCTTTGTACGGGAACTGTGGGTGTCCACATAGACAGCAGCACTGGAGGGTGGCAGCCCACTACTGCCTTGTCAGGGGCAATCAAGATGGCAATAAACACTGGTTTAGCCAACAGGACCCACATCCTGTGAATGAATAAACTTTTTTAAAAAAATGCGGGCGAGTCCAAAGAGTTTCAAAATGCAATATTTTCCAAAGACCGCCAAAATACAACCACACACTTTAAAGAGTAAACATCAGCTATTGGACAAATTCTCAAAGGAGTTCATTCTGTTTTCCTTTTATCTCCATTCTCTATCTACCGCTGCTGACTCATGTGGGTGCAATCCACAAGTGTCAGCAAATGTCACGCTAGTTTCATTTCTGCACTAGTCACCTTCAGCAAAGTTCTCACTCTAGGACTGATGGCATAAAGTAGCATGAAAGAGACTGGGTTTTGCATATCGGGTTGGAATGACTATGCTTGTGATGTAATTTATCTTTTCTTGTTCATGAAAATCACTTAATTATCCTTTTGTCTGCATGAATACCCAAAAAGTATGTTGTTTCTGTTGCATTGTAAGATATAATCAGAGGTGGAGGAGGTTGAGTTTAGCCTGGTAAACCCTTGAAGTTGTATTGCTGTGGCATTTTGGATTTTCTCATTTCTTAATGTGCATAGAACCTGTAAATTGGACTTTATCAGATGGCCTGGGAGGTGGGAAGCCTGGAAAAATCATTGTGGAAAGCATCAGGAAAGGAGCCTGATGTCTTCTCGCCACTACAGTACATGACCAATAGTGGTGACCTCAGCAACACAGAAGGACCAGCCAAAAACGTGCCCAATTTAAAGCTACTTCCCGTCAGGTGCGATGGCCACTAGCTAAACCCTGGTGGCCTCCCCAGAGGATGCTTCTTTCTGACTCTTGGATGGCCCAACTACAGTGAATTGTGTCCTCTTTCTCCCACATCTCATAATGGTAATGTCACTGGATTAATAATCCAGGCTAAAGT
Organism: Chiloscyllium plagiosum; assembly: GCF_037043375.1. Classification (NCBI taxonomy): domain Eukaryota; kingdom Metazoa; phylum Chordata; class Chondrichthyes; order Orectolobiformes; family Hemiscylliidae; genus Chiloscyllium; species Chiloscyllium plagiosum. The sequence continues at coordinate 47,470,747 of NW_028270172.1, read as the reverse complement.
CTGGGGACATGGGTTTGATTCTAACCATGACAGATGGTGAAATTTGAGTTCAATAAAAAGCTAACCATTTAGTAACACGTAACCATTGTTGATTGCTGTAAAAAAAACCCATCTGGTTCACTAATGTGCTTTAGGGAAGTTTTACCTGGCCTGGCCAAATGTGATTCCAGACCCATAGCAATGTGATCAACTCTTAATTGCCCTCTGGACAACTAGAGATAGGTAGTTAATGCTGGCCTAGCCAGCGACACCCACACTCCACGAACAAATATCACTTGAATCTACACAGAACAACTTATCTCATCTTCAAAGAAACCTCAGTAAAGCTCTTGTGTTCCTCCTGCAGCCTCAGCTCTGGCCAACACTAACAATGGTGCTTTGAGGTTGTTGAGCTGCTAATCTCTCAACTATTCTGGGAGGTAGGCTATATTCTGTGTTTCTACTGACCTCTCAATTAATCAGCACTGTAAAATCCACCCAAGATGCTGCCCTTCACCTATTTTAGGTCTTGCTTTTAGACCTAGCTGCAGGGAAACTTGCTGTCTGATAAAATTCCTGCCTGTATTTCACTCAATTAGGCAAAACTTTTAGAATGAATTGTTTGGTATTGGATAATGTCCCTTAAAAACATAATTTTCTGAGTATTTTCTGTGTAGCAACAATTGCAGCAGTAATTAACTTTCCAAAATTCTAGCACGGGAACACAAAAGGGAAGAATTATAAGAAACACAGATGTTATGATGTGCATTGAACTAGCACCAATGGTTTACCTGGTGCCAAATTTTCTGAAATATTTCTGAAAACAATACACTAATAATAAAGTTTTGTTGTTAGAAGGAATAAAACCTAACCTTTGAATGGAAGTGGGCAAGGGGACAAAGGCCACTGGACATCGGGTTGTTGTCCCATAGTCATTGGCCAAAAGGATTCAGATAGTTGATTGACACAAAGAAAATAACCAGTTCTTCGAAATCTGATCGAACAATAAAAGCTTTGGGCAGGGACCAGTTCTTTTTTGGGATCTCTCAAGTGGACCTTGTAGATAGCAGTTTTCATTGGGTGGTCCACAGAGACTAATCCTTTTTAGCACTCTTCATCAGGCAGATGGAAGATGAATCAGGAGGAGAGGTGAAAGAGCAGGGAAGTGTTCTCTAACACCTTGGCTGGAGAGCAGGGTGCTGTCCCTACTTCTTTAAAGAAATCAACACATTCCATATCAACAACCTATTTGGCCTCTGATAGTAGTGAACCATCCCAAAATGTTGAAGTCATATACTTCTATTTTTAATTAATGTTATCATATTTAACAACTGCTTCATGACAAATTGTTGATGGCCTATATCAGGTTTCTGTTAAAATCAACAAAATGTCTGGAAAATCCTGCGCTTTCAACCTTGAAATGGAATAGCAAAAAGAGGGAATAAGAGATTTGGATGGTAAATTAGGTAAAATTATTTCAAATTAAATGGCAAAAATAAGGCAAGTTACCACATTCAAATTAGTAAAAGGCAAACCTTTGACTCATACCGGGAAGTTCTAGGTAATTTAGACATTAATAGTAATGACAAGTTGCAATTTGTGTTCATTAAATCGAGTAATTTGTGGGTTTGCCCCAGAAATTGACCATGTAAGTTTCTAAATTGCTGGTTCATTAATATCTCTCCGAGAAGGCAGTTGCACACATTAGCCACAAGCAGAAGTAGGCAGCTTGGGCCTTCCTGGCTGCTCTGTCATTCAGTATGATCATAGCTGATAAACAAACTCAATCCCTTGTTCCCGCTTTCTCCCTTTGATTACTTTCACCCGAAGAACTACATCCAACTCCATTCAGTGTTTTAACTGCTTTCTGTTGCAGAGAATTCCCCCGGCTCACCACTTTCTAGGTGAATAAATTTCTCCTTATCTCGGTCATAAATGACCTACCTTCTATCCTTAAACTCTGACCCCTAGTTCTGAACTACCTAGCCATATGGTATGTATTTCTCGCGTTTATCCTGCCTAGTCCTGTTAGAACTTTATAGGTTTCTATGAGATTCCCCCCACCCCCTCTACTAAACTCATCCGAACTGATTACAGTCTCTCTTCACATTAGTCCTCCCATTTCAGCAGTCATTCTGGTTTCAGTTCTGCAACACTTAGTTGATGTGATGGGTCAGACACCTAGGGACTGACAATACATACAGCCTTGTGATTAGTGCCCACATCCTAACAATGAGGAACATGCAAACAAAGTTATCTATTCAGCATTAAAACCATTTGATAACCATTAAAGAAGATTTAGTAACCAATCGGGGACTACGGTGAGAGGGGAAGATGGGTAGAAAAATGAAATTTGATTAGAATGACCTTCCTTATCCATTGTGTAGTGATACAAACACTAGCCCAGGTCTCCTAGTCTCCAGATAGCTGGGGAACGGGACATACAGCTAGAGATGTGTGCTGGAATCCCTAAAAAGTTCTTGATGCATTGAATTCTCGGGAATTACCCGAGAAGATTGAACTTCCAACAAGAAATGCCTGTGCTCCCTGGAATCTTTTGAAAGTCTCTGAAACAGTTAATGTCGGAGCTTACTGACCTTTCTGACTTTCTTGTAGAAAGTGAGGACTGCTGATGAAGGGCTCATGCCTGAAACGTTGATTCTCCTGCTCCTTGGATGCTGCCTGACCTGTGCTTTCCCAGCATCACGCACTCATTTCCGACTTCCTTACCTAATTACCCAGGAAATGATAGTCAGAAAAATGCTCGTCTGACACCTGGGCATACACTGTGTATATTATACAACTTTCCCCATAACTCTTCCTTAAGATTCTGTGAACCTGACAACTTCTTCCATCTGATCAGCCAAGTCACTCAGCTGTCACTGAACCCAGCTGCCTCCACCTGCACACTTACCTCACCCAGCCAATCCTCTCCCAGACCTACACGTTCACCTCTTCACTCAGCCACTTGCATTTACTATAACAAGGGGACATGGCTTGTCTTCCCCCAATGATTTTGTGTCATGAAGAAAGACTCTGCAATTCTTAAAAAAAAACTAGGATCTGATGTCCTAGCCGGTAAAGCAGAGCTCTGGCGGGATGGTCGGTGAGGATGAGAACACAGCAGAAATCTAACAGTTTCTGGAAAACTCGAGCATATAATTAACCTACTGCATGATTTGATAATGGAGATCACAAATTATAACCAAGTTATGTTTTTATCAAGCCAAATGACAAGTTATATTTACAGTAACATGCCTAGTTATTCCTTTTGCTTTATTTTAACTGCAGATATGATAGGGACTAACATCCAAATTAGCTTCTGAAAGTTGGAGAAGCCTTTACCTTATCCCATTTTTGACTCAGCAATAATAACCCTCAGCTGCAGGTCTATTCTTGTTTCTCGATTATGTTTTGACTACTTTTTCCGGACACAGTCTTAACTGACATTACTGACAGGATAATTGATTGTAAATTTAATAGTAGTATAAGCATTACAAGAACTTCATACATTCATAATGAAAGATTTCAATGACAATGTGGCAACTAACATATTATTTGAAGTCATTCAGAAGCGTAAACTCAGATAAGAGGGTTTTTTTTCAAGCAAAAAAGCATGTAAAAATGACAATTATTTTGTGAAAATAATGTTAAAATCTCCTTTTCGGGGTGAATGATTGCAGAATCATCCAACATTTGTTTTTCAGCCAGAATAATAAGATCATAGCAAACAGGAGAAAGATGAGGCCATTTGGCCCATCAAGCCTGCCTTGCCTTTGATATGATTATGGCTGATATGACTGTGACTCAGAACCCATTTAAAAAAAAACTTGCATGATTCGGTTGTTCAAATATCCCAAGGGATTTCACTGGAGCAATTTCAAATTGATCTCAAGCCATGTAAGGGAATTATGATGACAGATGGCTGAAAACATGTTCAGACAAGTAGGCTTTAAGGAATATCATGAAGGAATAAAGACAAATAGAGAGCAGAAATGTTTAGGATGGATGTTTCACAGTTTACTGTTTAGATTCCTACATGGTAGAACAATCAAAAGTCAGGATTGCATAGAAATCTCAGACAATTAAAATGAGGGTAAAGAGATAGGAAGGGGTGTGGCGATGGAGACTATTGACAACAAGAATGAGAAGTTCTAAACTTTAGGCATTGCCAGAGCTGATACATGAATGTGCTGGCATATTTCAGACTACCCGAGGCTCCAATTCCATTTCAAAAGTTCCTTTAACGTATATCATTGGATACGAATTTGACAGTTTTACAGAATTGTGAGAATATTCCATTTTGGTTACTCCATGGCATGTCCTTTACTTACAGAGTGGCTTATACTTGTGAAAAGTACACTTTGTCAGCACTGTTTGGAAATAAAAATACAATGTTGTATCATGAGTTCTCTGATCCACACTCACTTCAAATACAGAATTGCTGCTTGCTTTCTTTTTTTCCATGAGTTTGAAAATGGAAAATGTTTGCTTTGAAGGGCTTATTTATTTATAGAATCATAGAGATGTACAGCGTGGAAACAGACATTTGGTCCAACTCGTTCACACCGACCAGATATCCTAACCTAATCTAGTCCTATTTGCCAGCACTTGGCCCATATCCCTCTAAATCCTTTCTATTCATATACCCCATCCAGATATCTTTTAAATGTTGTAATTGTACCAGCCTCCACCACTTCCTCTGGCAGCTCATTCTTTACATGCAACACCCCCCTGTGTGGAAAGGTTGCCCTTGGGTTCCTTTTGTAACTTTCCCCTCTCACCTAAACCTATGCCCTGCAGTTCTGGACTCCCCCATCCCAGGGAAAAAACATTGTCTATTTAACCTATCCATGCCCCTCGTGATTTTATAAGCAATACCAAACACCTTCTTCATTATCCTATCCACCTGAGACTCCACTTTCAAGAAACTAAGAATCTGCACTCCAAGGTCTCTTTGTTCAGCAGCACTCCCCAGGACCTTACCATTAAATGTATAAGTCCTGTCCTGATTTGTCTTTCCAAATTGTAGCACCTCCCATCTATCTAAATTAAACTCCATCTGCCGCTCCTCAGCACATTGACCCAACTGATCAAGAACCTGTTGTAATCTGAGGTAACCTTCTTCGCTGTCCACCACACCTCCAATCTTGCAATTTACTGTCAGAACTTGAGATAAATGGATTTAACTGCTTCAGGAATGCACATTCCTTCACAAAATTGAGAAAAAAAGTTATAGAAGGAATTATTTTGCAAAATAAGCTGCAAATGTTTAATGATTCACTGAATTTGAAACATGTACTGAAATCCATAGAGATTATAGCATAATAAAATACTGTTGAATTGACTATGCCTGTAACTCCTCCTGGGAGATCTTGTGGTGCAGTGAATGGTGTTTGCACATCTTGACCAGAAACTCCAGATCAACTCCTACCTCACAACTTGATGTCCATGGAAAGTGTGTCACAATATTCAGACAGGTTGATAACTAACCTCTAGGTACTTCCAATACACCAATGACACGTTGTAAGAGCGGGGGAGATTAGATTAGATTACTTACATTTTTAGATTAGATTACTTAGATTACTTACAGTGTGAAACAGGCCCTTCGGCCCAACAAGTCCACACTGACCTGCCGAAGCGCACCCACCCAGACCCATTCCCCTACATTTACCCCTGCACTTAACACCACGGGCAATTTAGCATGGCCAATTCACCTAACCTGCACATTTTTGGACTGTGGGAGGAAACCGGAGCACCCGGAGGAAACCCACGCAGACACGGGGAGAATGTGCAAACTCCACATAGTTAGCACAGTTTCCTGGTCAGCTCGAAGTATATGATGGCTACAATGTAAAACCCTCCTGCAAGACTCAAAGCAGGCTGTTGCCATGAGCAAGTGTCATCCGGGTTCTGAGTGACGACTGCACACAATGCATGCGCACACAATGTTGAATTGGTTGTTATGTAATTCTCCGGATGACTTTGCAAATGTGTTCCAACAGTGAATCACATGTTCTGTGCACTAAGTTTAGAATTTTGCAAGCGTGGTTGGTTGGGAATGGTCAGAGTCAAGATTAGAGTGATGCTGGAAAAGCACAGCAGGTCAGGCAGCACCGAGGAGCAGGAAAAATCGACGTTTTGGGCAAAAGCCGTTCATCAGAACCTTGCATGTTGCAAACAACTAAAGCATATGTTGTTTGAGACTTTTTATGTCAGTGTTTGGGAGGTATGGCCTACATACCTAGTATCACATCAGCAATTAAATTTATATATCACATTACTCATTTGCGTGATAAGCAGAACATTTTTACGCAGGCAACCAATTTAAAGGGTGTAGGTTTGCCCGCTGAGCTGTAGGTTTGATATCCAGACGTTTCATTACCTGGCTAGGTAACATCATCAGTGGCGACCTCCAAGTGAAGCAATGCTGTTGTCTCCTGCTTTCTATTTATATCTTTCTCCTGAATGGGATTCCTGGGGTTTGTGATGATGTCATATCCTGTTCGTTTTCTGAGGGGTTGATAGATGGCATCTAGATCTATGTGTTTGTTTATGGTGTTGTGGTTGGAGTGCCAGGCCTCTAGGAATTCTCTGGCATGTCTTTGCTTAGCCTGTCCCAGGATAGATGGTGTTGTCCCAGTCAAAATGGTGGGGTTTTTTTTCATCCGTGTGTAGGGCCATGAGGGAGAGAGGGTCGTGTCTTTTTGTGGCTAGTTGGTGTTCGTGTATCCTGGTGGCTAACTTACTTCCTGTTTGTCCTACATAGTGTTTCTGTCAGTCCTTGCATGGAATTTTGTAGATGACGTTGGTTTTGTCCATGGGTTGTACTGGGTCTTTAAGTTTGTTAGTTTTTGTTTGAGAGTGTTGGTGGTTTGTGTGCTACTAGGATTCCGAGGGGTCTTAGTAGTCTGGCTGTCATTTCTGAAACTTCTTTGATGTACGGTAAGGTGGTTAGGGTTTCTGGTTGTGTTTGGTCTGCTTGTCGTGGTTTGTTCTTGAGGAATCTGCGGACTGTATTTTTTGAGTATCCGTTCTTCTTGAATACGTTGTATAGATGGTTCTCCTCTGTTTTCTGAAGTTTGTCTGTGCTGCAGTGTGTGGTGGCTCGTTGGAATAGTGTTCTGATAGTGTATCAGAGAATTCCTAGAGGCCTGGCACTCCAACCACAACACCATAAACAAACACATAGATCTAGATGCCATCTATCAACCCCTCAGAAAACGAACAGGAAATGACATCACCACAAACCCCAGGAACCCCATCCAGGAGAAAGATATAAATAGAAAGCAGAAGACAACAGCTTTGCTTCACTTGGAGGTCGCCACTGATGATGTTACCTAGCCAGGGAATGAAACGTCTGGATGTCAAACCTACAGCTCAGCGAGCAAACCTACACCCTATACCTCAACTTGAGCTACAAACCTTGCAAAAACCAGTTTAAAATTGTTAGTTGGGCTTGCATTGTGACTCACCTGCTCATGCTGGATGCTACATATATTCACAAGTTCTTTGACAGAAGGAACATGTATGCAAATTATGCTTAATTCAACTGAAGAAAATAGGTGACACCCATTCTCTCGTACATTCTTCAGGATAATAGCTTGATAATTCAGCGTCAAATTGCATGGTTTGAATTTAAAGAAAGCGTGGCAGTTAATTGTAAGTCACCAACTAACTGGTGCATTGTCAATGGGATTACCTCTACCAATCAGAGTCCATTTGCCAACCAACCAATCAGCACTGTCCTCTCAGACAGGATATGACGTTGTTTTTCCCTTACTCTGGCAATCTTGCATGAGTGCAAGATGAAAAACCTAGACAAAATATGTCTTTTTTCAGCAGTACTGAAGTAAAGTAATTTTACTGTGTATTTGAATCTGCTTTTTTCTGTCAGATAAAGTTGTCTTCACCAAGAATATGAAAAACATTGTTTTTTTGACATGATGTGGGTGGCAAGTTGTTGAAGATTGCCACGCAAGTACTTTAACTCTTTCCCTTGATTTGTCTCTACACTAATTCCAGTTGGACTTAGCATGCCAATTGTGCTCCCACTGCTGGCAGACAGGAAATTTTGTCCCCTTTAAACATACCTGCTCCTGCAAATATGGGTTGAGGCTAGGCCGAAACTGGAGAATCACTATGCCAGCTTTCACCAGCATTTTTATTCCTCAGCTCTGTATCTAGCCTTCGCGCCTCAGAAAAATCATGCCCGTCTTTTGATCATAACATAGCAGCTGCTAATGTGCAAATTAACTATGAAGAGTTCTGAAGAATTCACGACGCCATGAAACTACAATATAAATTATACCACAAAAGGAAAATAGCACTATCACGATCCAGAAGCTGCAATCCAATGTTAGCCTATTTGTTGCTGATAGTTTCTTCTTTGGGCGCCTTTTGTAGATTCCAGTGATGCTATAAAGATCCTGTAATGTTTCTGAAAATTCAAGATTCCACATTAACCTCAAAGCCTCATATAATAATGGCATTGGAAGTAAAAATCCGTGCCTAAACCAATATGATGCATACTGTACTACCATCTGATGTCAAAAGACCACCTTCACTGTCAAACACAATGGAACATGTAAGTTCATCATTCTATTGTAATACTTACTGTGCATGGATTTTGTGAAATGACAGCAATACTTGTGCAATGCATGCAGCTTGATGTGTATCAGGGAGCTATGTGCTGAACTGATAACAGATTGCAAAAGCTTACAAAACTCAGAATGAAGCATGGGGAATCACTTGCAGAGGCTACAAGACATTGAGTTAGACATAGCAAAACTCAAATACAGACAATACTACAGAACACTCAACTGTAAACAATTCAGGTTTGCTAACTAGCAGAAATGTACTCTGGCTATTTCTGACATGGTTAAAAAGCTTAGAACCATGCCCTTCGGCCCACTGTACCTATTCCAACAACAAACACCAAGCTACACGAATCCCATTTACCTGCACTCGGTCCATAGTTGACAATGCCCTGATGAAGGGCTTATGCTTGAAACGTCAATCCTCCTGCTCCTCAGATGCTGCCTGACCTGCTGTGCTTTTCTAGCACCACACTCTTGACTCTGATGCCCTGACATTATAAGTGCGCCTCCAGATGCTTCTTAAACGTCATGAGTACCTGCTTCCACCACTCTCGCAGGCAGTGTGTTTCATATTTAAATCACTCTTTTTCTCCGATCTCCTCTAAGCTATTCATTCCTCGCCGTACACTTATTTCACCTGGTCTGGCAGACACGTCAGCCTTGGTAAAAAGATTTTCACAATCTACCCCATCTGTGTTAAAAATCACACAACACCAGGTTATATGCTTCTCATAATTTTGCATACCTCAATCAGATCTCCTCTCAGCTTCATCTGCTCCAGGAAAAACAAACCCAACTTATCCAGTTTCTCCACATAACAGAGACTTTCTATCCTGGAAAACATCCCAGTGAATCTCCTCTGTGCCCTGTCCAGTGCAATCATGTCCCTCTGATATTGTGGTGACCAGAACTGCACACAGCATCCCATCAATGACCTAACCAATGGTTTATAAAGTTGTGAGACTTTCTTGCTCCTGTGCTCTACATCCTGAAAGCAAGCATCTTGTATTACTGCCTTCACCACCCAGTCTATCTGTGCTGCTACTTTCAGAGATCTATGGCCTTCTATCCCGAGGTCCCTTTGTTCCTCAGCACTCCCGAGGGACCAAGCATTCATTGTACATATCCTTCTCTTATTAGACCTCCCAAATTGCATCACCTCGTACCTATCAGGATTAAATTCCATCTGCCATTGCTCCACCCTGTTTAGCACCTGATCAATATCGGCCTGTACTCTAAGAGCATCCTTTTCACCATTAATAAACCTAATTTTCATGGTCATGTGAAAATTTATTTATTATTCACATCCAAGTCATTAATATACATAGCAAACGGCAAACATCTGAGCATCGATCCCTGGTCACAAGCTTCCAGTCACAAATACAGCCTCTACTGTCACCCTTTGCTGCATATGTGCAAGCCAACTTTGGATTCAGTTCACCAACTTTCATTAGATCCCTTGGCTCCTTGCATAACAATAGATACAATTTAGTTTTCGATCTTCTCAAGTGCCTGATCATGACCTTGTCTTTTCCACCTGCTGGACTGTCCTAGTATTCTTTGAGGAGGTAACAAGGAAGCTAGACGAAGGAGATCCATTGGATATGATCTATTCGGATTTCTAGAAGGCCTTTGACAAGATGCCACATAAGAGGCTGCTAAATAAGATAAGAGCCCATGATGTAGATTCAAGGTACTGGCATGTCTAGGGGATTGGCTAATGGGTAGAAGGTAGAGATTGGGGATAAAGGAATCTTTTTCAGAATGACAGTTGGGGGCTAGTCGAGTTCCTCAGGGGTCAGTGTTAGGACCACAACTATTCAAGTTATACATTCGCGTGTGGACAAAGGAACTGAGGACTTTGTTGCTATGTTTGCAGACGACCCAAAGTTAGATTGGGGGTGGGGAGCAGATAGTGTTGAAAAAGTGGGGAGGATACAGAAAGACTTGGATACGCTAGGAGAGTAGGAAAATAAGCAGCAAATGTAACACAATGTCGGAAAGTGTGAGGTTTACACTTTCATAGGAAGAATGGAGGCATAGACTATTTTGTAAATGGGGAAAACACAAAGTCCTCAGTGAGGATTCCATTAAAATTAACATGCAGGTTCAGTTGGCAGTTAGGCAGACAAATGCATTGTTGACATTCATTTCCAGAGCAGAGATGTGTTGCTGCTGCCCTCTAAGGTTCTGGTCAGACCGCATTCGAAGCATTGTAAGCAGCTTTGGGTTCCTTATCTAAGGAAGGACATGCTGGCTTAGGTGGGGTTCAGAGAAGGTTTGCAAGAATGATCTTGGGTATGACAGGCTTGTCATATGAGGAGCAGTTGAGGACTCTGGGTCTGTACTCAATAGAGTTTCGAAGAATGAGGGGAAACTCATTGAAACTTACAGAATGCTGAGAGGCCTGGATAGAGTGGATGCGAAGAAGATGTTTCTACTGGTAGGAGAGACTAGGACCTGAGGGCCTTAGACCCATTAGAACTGAGAGTAGGAGGAACTTCTTCAGTCAGAGTGGTGTATCTGTGGAACTCATTGCCACAGAAGGCTGTAGAGGCCAGTTCACTGAGTGTACTTAAGACAGAGAGAGAGAAGTTCTTGATTAATAAGGGGATCAAGGGTTACAGGGAGAATGGAGCCATGATTGAATGACAGAGTAGACTGAAGGGCCAAATGGTCTAATTCTGCTGCTGTGTCTTACAGTACTACTTCTATATCTACTTGAACTTTGCTCCTGACTTTGCATCTACTCTCGGCACCACCCTCCTGCCAAATTAGTTTAAAACCTCAACGACAGCATGACCTCTTAGCAAAGACATTGGCTCATTCTGGTTTAGGTGCAACATGTCCAGCTTAGCGTTATAGAGTCCTAGAGATGTGCAACATAGAAACAGACCTTTGGTCCAACTCGTCAATGCCGACCAGATATCCTAAATTAAACTAGTCCCATTTGCAAGTGCTTGGTACTCAGCCCTCTTAAACCTTTCCTAATCAAATAACCACCCGGATGTCTTTTAAACGTTGTAATTATATCAGCCTCCTCCACTTCCTCTCGCAGCTCACTCCCTACTGTATGAAAAAGTTGCCCCTTAGGTCCCTTTTAAATCTTTCCCCTTTCACCGTAAAGCGATGCCACCTGTTCTGGATTCCCCAACCCCAGGGAAAAGACTTTGCCTATTTATCCTGTCCATGCTGTGATGCTGCTGCTCCTTAACAAGGCTATGTTGTCCTTGGTTTTTCTTTAGAGAGGTTGAAAAGCAGTGATTTCGAAAAGTCGAGGTTTGAAGGGTTTTAGAGCCAGTTTGATTATAGTAAACCGATACTGCCTCAGGCAAAAGGTTTTCAAGTTTTTAAAAAAAACACTTGGGCAATGAAAGGGGAGTGGCCAGTTCTCCCAACTCAGCCTGTCTCTGGTTTACTGTCGTTTGGTTTGGTTTTAAAAGTCAGTTGTGAAGCTGCTGATGCAAAGAATTAGGTCCATGCTGATCCTCCCTCTCTCTGACATCTCTCCTGTAAGACTCTTTTTTTTTTCCTTTTGTGCCAAGGGGTGTTTGTGGGGATTGTCGCAAGTATTTGGAACAGCATCATTAAGTTGGGCTAATCTGTTGGAATTTGGAAAGGTTAAATTATTCTGTTCTCTTTTGTCTGTGTTTCATTTGGTAATCTTGTAAATAAACTCTGTTTTGTTTAAAACTAAGTGGTTTAACCAGCTGCATCCCTCCTGAAACATCCACTTTACACCTGTTTAATCCAACTAGCAAAGTTAGGGCCTGGGCTACTTCCTGCAAATGTTTGAGGTGGGGGGTTCTGACCTGGTCCGTAACAATGTCCCTCATGATTTTATAAACCTCTAAAAGGTCATCGCCTCAGCCTCTGATGCTCCAGGGAAAGGGAAGATGTCCAAATAGTTTTGCATTAATTTGATTTCTTTCTTCCCCTTTGGAAGGAAGACAATTAAAATGTAGGTGGGCCTGTGTGAAATAATTCATGCCCAAACTTTCTTTTAACCAGTTTTAAACTAATGGCCATTTATATTCAAATTCTGGTAGATATGTTAATCCATCTGTTTAGATGTGTTATGTCTGGAGGAGGTGAGGCTTGAACCCAAAGCTTCTACCTTCCTTTCAGTCACATGCAGTTTCATGAGTACAATACAAACACTTTTGGAACTCGATAACATAATCAAACCTCAGTTCTCTCCACGAATCCAAAAAATATGTAGGCAAATTAATATAATTATGAAGTACATATTTATCAGTTTTGTAGAGATTTCTAGTAGACTGCGGGATAGGTATTTTTTATCAACCTGGTAAAAACAATGACTGCAGATGCTGGTAACCAGATTCTGGGTCAGTGGTGCTGGAAGAGCACAGCAATTCAGGCAGCATCCAAGGAGCTTCGAAATCGACGTTTCGGGCAAAAGCCCTTCATCAGACCTATTCAGAGACGTTATGATATATCTCTGGAGCAAGTAGGATTTGAATCTGGGCATAATGGAGGATATGATACATTGGTATTGATAAATATGATACATTTCAGAGTAGTTGAATAAAACAACAAGTTAGAATTTTAGAATTCTTTCCAGAGTTATATAATTTTTATTTGAGTAACTTTTCTATCAACTTTCTATTTCCAATACAATGCATAGCAAACGTTAGCAAGAAATCAACAGACTTTTAGTTCCTTATCAGTATTTCTTTTTATTTGTAACAGACTTTACTGTTCAACATCTTGTTCAGTGTACCATCTATCCTTGCTTTATTTCCATTTAAAACATTGACAAATTTAAATCAAATTTGTAATCTTAACATCTCAGTTCTCTAACTTCCTGGAATTACAATATCAGGTTCTGTCTTGTTGTTACCCTGTTACATTTGGAAATCAGAGCTAATTTTGGGTTTCCAGAGTTGTAAGAATGACAGTTTAATATTTTGACACCATACTATACTTTAAAAATATTCAAACTAATGCTTTTTCTTCTATGAATGTTTAAATACAAATTAATTGACAGCTTTCCATGTGACGAGATGAGAGTAAAATTATTCCCAGAAAACGGTCTGTGTCGCACCTGTTCTTCAGGTGTTTGGATGATTAAATATGGCAGGCAAGAAGTGAGTGAAGAACAATGTCCACTATACAATGTTAGAACCAGAAACCTAGATCTTTACACACATCTGTACCAAAGGTTAGGCCCTTTGCATTTGTAAATAAGGTGCTTAAAACCTGTTTAAGGCTAGCTCTCAATCAATAACTTGTTTGCCTTGACAATAGTAGTGTCAAGAAAGTCCAGGATTAGGGAGTGCCTGTTAGATCCATACAAGAAAGTAAGGAAATTACATGATCCCAAGGCGGCAAATTAATATAATTATGAAGTGCATATTTATCAGTTTTGTAGAGATTTCTAGTAGACTGCGGGATAGGTATTTTTTATCAACCTGGTAAAAACAATGACTGCAGATGCTGGAAACCAGATTCTGGGTCAGTGGTGCTGGAAAAGCACAGCAATTCAGGCAGCATCCAAGGAGCTTCGAAATCGACGTTTCGGGCAAAAGCCCTTCATCAGACCTATTCAGAGACGTTATAATGGGCGGCACGATGGCACAGTGGTTAGCACTGCTGCCTCGCAGCGCCAGAGACCCGGGTTCAATTCCCGACTCAGGCGACTGACTGTGTGGAGTTTGCACGTTCTCCCCGTGTCTGCGTGGGTTTCCTCCGGGTGCTCCGGTTTCCTCCCACAGTCCAAAGATGTGCAGGTCAGGTGAATTGGCTATGCTAAATTGCCCGTAGTGTTAGGTAAGGGGTAAATGTAGGGGTATGGGTGGGTCTCGCTTCGGCGGGTCGGTGTGGACTTGTTGGGCCGAAGGGCCTGTTTCCACACTGTAATCTAATCTAATCTAATCTAATCTAATCTAATCAGAACATTGGGGGAGCCTTCTGATTCACTATTCAGCTGCTGGGACTGTATTTGTGCACCAAGAGCAGAGCCTTATGCCTATTTGGGGCCCTACCATTTCTATGACAAGGACATGAGAGGTGATACTTCATAAAATTGGAGACATGGTGCACATTCATCTGCCATTCTATTTTGATCAAACCTTGTGTTGGATACAGAGTACTGAGATAGACAGTTTGATGAGCAGGTGTAAAATATATTGTTCTGTTTTGGAGTTTGTTAGGTTTAAGGCTGGTCTCTTTGCATATTATGTTTGCAAGGCAAGCTTCCAAAGGTTCTTCATTTGAGTCTAGGTCGGAGAGTCAGACCATGTACCAATCCTGATCTTTAAAACCTGGAGAGCAGCAAATGAGTATTCTGACCCCTCCAAACTATAGTCTGATCCATGACCCTGATGAATGAAGTTGGATATCAAAATCTCATCCAGCATTTGTCCTTGGATTGCACTTTATGTATAAAAGGATGATGACCTGGTTCTGACCAAGACAGGAAATTATACTAGTGCAGATCATGAATGTTTATTAAATATTTACAGAGACGTAGTTCAGGAATATTCCATTAGAACCTTTCTTCCCTCATGCTCCTGTTCCATTAGACCATAAGATATGGGTGGGCAACTCAGTTCATGGAGTCTGCTTTGTCATTCAATGAGCCTATGGTTGATCTGCTAATCCTGAACTCCATTTTCATTCCTTTTCCTTTAACCCTTGATTCCCTTTCTGATGAAAAATCTCTCTATCTCAGCCTTGACTAAATCAGAACAAACCTCTACAGTTCACTGCAATAAAGAATTCAGACATTTTCCATGACCTTCTTTGTTAATGCTTGCCTTCTCACCTATTTTTGTGTCAACTGCAAACTTGGTGATAGTACATTCATCTTCCTCGTCCAAGTCATTAATGTATATTGGGAATGTTGTGGCCCCGGCACTGGTTCCTGTGGTGCTCCAATGTTACATATTGCTATCCTGAAAAGGATTCTGGGAAGGTTACTACCAGGCCATCCCTATCTACTTCTTTTAAAGTCCAGGATGAACCCTGTTAGGTCCAGAGGAGTTATTGATCCTTAGCCCCAGTAGTTTCTCTAGCACATTTTCTCTAGTGATAGTTTTTATATTTATTTCTTCTCCACCTTTGCTGTGTGACAATTTAGTAGTTTTTCAATGCTATTAGTGTCTACTACTGTGAAGATTCAACTTCTCTGCCATTGTCTGTTTCCCTATTGCTGTTTTCCCAGCCTCATTCTCTAAGGAGACTATATTAACTTCCACCTCTGTCTTTTGTTTTAAATGTTGAAAAAGGCTATCGCATCCATTTTTGGTGTTCCTTACATGATCACCCTCAAAGTGTTCTCAATCTTTGTTTTTTTTTTGGTTATCTTCTGGTTATCTTTAAAACTTTGCCAATGCTCTGGTTTAACACTAATCTTTGCCACATTGTGTATTTTTTCTTGCCATCTGATGCTGTCCTTAACTGCCCTGGTTAACTACGGTTGGCTTATCCTCTTCCTAGAATCCTTCTTTCTCACTGGCATAGATCTTTGCTCTGAGTCACGAACTAGTTTTGTAAACGTCTGCCAATTTTCCTCAAATCTTACCCAGTCCGTTCCAGGTACCTCTGCCCTTTGTAATTATCCTTATTTAAGTCCAGCACATTTGTTTCCAACCCAGTTTTCGGTCTCAAATGGATGCTAAAATCTACCATTTTATGGCCACTGTTTCCTGGGAAATATTTTACTCCAACATCGTTTATTGAACCTGACTCATACACATCACTAGATTCAAAGTAGCTTGATCACTGGTTATACCCACAATTGTTGGAGGAAATTGTTCTGGAACAAGTTCCATGAATTCTTTCCCCTGGCTACCTTTGTCAATGTAATTATCCCAATCAATGGGAAGATTGAAGTCCCCCATGATTAATGCACTGCCTTTTTTACATACTCTTATTGTACTCTAATTTAATTTCTGTCCCACTGTTCGGCTGGCCTATATACTATTCCTACTGGTGCCGCCTTTCCTATTTATTTCTTACCTTCACTCATATGGATTCTCCACCTTCTAATTGGAGTCATTTCTTGCTCTCAGACTTAGAGCATTACTGCGCAGTACAGGCCCTTCGGCCCTCGATGTTGCGCCGACCTGTCATACTAATCTGAAGCCCATCTAATCTATACTATTCCATGTACATCCATATGCTTGGAGAAAGTGAGGACTGCAGATGCTGGAGATCAGAGCTGAAAAATGTGTTGCTGGAAAAGCGCAGCAGGTCAGGCAGCATCAAATGAGCAGGAGAATCGACATTCCGGGCATAAGCCCTTCTTCAGGAATATGCTTGTCCAATGGTGACTTAAATGTACTTACAGTTGGTGAATCTACTACCATTGCAGGCAAAGCATTCCATACCCTTACTACTCTCTGAGTAAAGAAACTACCTCTGACATCTGTTCTATATCTATCACCCCTCAATTTAAAGCTATGCCCCCTCGTGCTCGCCATCACCATACTTTTGGAAAAAGGCTCTCCCTGTCCACCCTATCTAACCCTCTGATTATCTTATATGTCTCTATTAAGTCACCTCTCAACCTTCTTCACTCCAACGAAAACAGCCTCAAGTCCTTCAGCCTTTCCTCATAAGACCTTCCCTCCATACCAGGCAACATCCTAGTAAATCTCCTCTGCACCCTTTCCAAAGCTTCCACATCCTTCTTATAATGCAGTGACCAGAACTGTACACAATACTCCAAGTGTGGCCACACCAGAGTTTTGTACAGCTGCAGCATAGCCTCATGGTTCCGGAACTCGATCTCTCTATTAATAAAAGCTAAAACACAGTATGCCTCCTTAACCCTTGCGGTACACCACTGGTAACTGGACTCCAGGATGAACATCTCCCATCAACCACCACTCTCTGGCTTCTTTCAGCAAGCCAATTACTGATCCAAACTGCTATGTCTCCCACAATCCCATTCCTCCACATTTTATACAATAGCCTACTGTGGGGAACCTTATCGAATGCCTTGCAGAAATCCATATACACCACATCAACCGGTTTACTCTCATCGACCTGTTTGGTCACCTTCTCAAAGACCTCAATAAGGTTTGTGAGGCACGACCTACCCTTCACAAAACCGTGCTGACTATCCCAAATCAAATTATTCTTTTCTAGATGATTATAAATCCTATCTCTTATAACCTTTTCCAACACTTTACCAATAACTGAAGTAAGGCTCATTGGTCTGTAATTACCGGGGTTGTCTCTACTCCCCTTCTTGAACAGGGGAACCACATTTGCTATCCTCCAGCCTTCTGGCACTATTCCTGTAGACAATAACGATTTAAAGATCAATGCCAAAGGCTCGGCAATCTCCTCCCTGGCTTCCCAGAGGATCCTAGGATAAATCCCATCCGGCCCACGGGACTTATCTATTTTCACACTCTGCAGGATTTCTAATACCTCTTCCTTGTGAACCTCAATCCCACCTAGTCTAGTAGCCTGTATCTCAGTATTCTCCTCGACAACATTGTCATTATCTCGAGTGAATACTGTCGAAAAATATTCATTTAGTGCTTCCCTTATCTCCACACACAACTTCCCACTACTGTCCTAGATTGGCCCTAATCTTAGATTAGATTAGATTACTTTACAATGTGGAAACAGGCCCTTCGGCCCAACAAGTCCACACCGACCCACCGAAATGCAACCCACCCATACCCCTCCATTTACCTCTTACCTAACACTATGGGCAATTTAGCATGGCCAATTCACCTGGCCTGCACATCTTTGGACTGTGGGAGGAAACCGGAGCACCCGGAGGAAACCCACGCAGACACGGGGAGAATGTGCAAACTCCACACAGTCAGTCGCCTGAGGTGGGAGTTGAACACGGTTCTCTGGCGCTGTGAGGCAGCAGTGCTAACCACTGTGCCGCTCATTATTATTCTCGTCATTCTTTTATTCTTTAAATACCTATAGAAAGTCTTAGGGTTTACCCTGATCCTATCCGCCAACAACTTCTTATGTCTCCTCCTAGCTCTTCTGAACTCTATCTTTAGGTCTTTCCTGGCTACCTTGTAATCCTCAAGCACCCTAACTGAGCCTTCACATCTCATCCTAATATAAGCCTTCTTCTTCCTCTTGACCACTTCCATGTCCTTCGTAAATCACAGCTCCCGCGCTCTACAGCTTCCTCCCTGCCTGATAGGTACATACTTATCTGGGACACACAGGAGCTTTTCCTTGAATAAGCTCCACATTTCTAATGTGCCCATCCCTTGCAGTTTCCTTCTCCATCCTATGCTTCCTAAATCTTGCCTAATCACATCGTAATTGCCTTTCCCCCAGCTGTAACTCTTGCCCAGTGGTATACACCTATCTGGCCGGGCTCATTACCCAGTACCAAATCTAATGTGGCTTCGCCCCTTGTTGGCCTGTCTACATACTGCGTCAGGAAGTCCTCCTGCACACACTGGACAAAAACTGACCACTATACTTGTACTATAGTGTTCCCAGTCAATATTTGGAAAGTT
The DNA here is from genome assembly GCF_037043375.1 of Chiloscyllium plagiosum. NCBI lineage: Eukaryota > Metazoa > Chordata > Chondrichthyes > Orectolobiformes > Hemiscylliidae > Chiloscyllium > Chiloscyllium plagiosum. The sequence goes on along the minus strand of NW_028270172.1, from coordinate 47,451,687 downwards.
GAAGTCCCCCATGACGACTACCCTGTCTCTCTCTCTCCCTCTTATCGAGGATCATCTTTGCTATCCTTTCCTCTACGTCTCTGGAACTATTCAGAAACCTATAGAAAACTCCCAACAGGGTGACCTCTCCTTTCCTGTTTCTAGCCTCAGCCCATACTACCTCAGTTGACGAGTCCCCAAACATCCTTTCTACAACTGTAATACTGTCCTTGACCAACAATGCCATACCTCCCCCTCTTTTACCATCTTCTCTGTTCTTACTGAAACATCTAAATCCTGGAACAGCCAATCCTGTCCCTGCTCTAACCATGTCTCCGAAATGGCCACAACCTCGAAGTTCCAGGTACCAAACCATGCTGCAAGTTCATCCACCTTATTCCGGATGCTCCTGACGTTGAAGTAGACACACGTCAAACCAACTTCTTGCTTGCCAGTGCCATCTTGCGTCCCTGAAACTTGATTTCGGACCTCCCCACTCTCAACCTTTTCTATACTCGAACTACAATTTTGGTTCCCATCCCCCTGTTGGATTAGTTTAAACCCACCCCAATAGCTTTAGCGAATAGTCCCCCCCAGGATATTGGTACCCCTCTGGTTCAGATTAAGACCATCCTGCTTGTAGAGGTCCCACCTACCCCAGAAAGAGCCCCAATTATCCAAGAATCCAAAACCTTCCCTCCTGCACCATCCCTGTAGCCACGTGTTCAACTCCTCTCTCTCCCTATTCCTCACCTCACTAGCACTTGGCATGGGCAACAAACCAGAGACAACAACTCTGTTCGTCCTAGCTCTAAGCTTCCATCCTAGCTTCCTGAATTTCTGCCTTAAATCCCCATCTCTCTTCCTACCTATGTCGTTGGTGCCTATGTGGACCACGACTTGGGGCTGCTCCCCCTCCCCCTTAAGGATCCCAAAAACACGATCAGAGACATCACGAACCCTGGCACCTGGGAGGCAACACACCAACCGTGAGTCTCTCTCATCCCCACAGAACCTCCTATCTGTCCCACTAACTATGGAATCCCCAATGACCACTGCTTTGCTCCTCTTCTCCTTTCCCTTCTGAGCAGCAGGGACAGACTCTGTGCCAGAGCCCTGTGCCCCACTGCTTTCCCCTGGTGTCGTCCCCTCCCAACAGTATCCAAAATGGTATACTTATTGTTGAGGGGAATGGCCACAGGGGATCCCTGCACTGCCTGCCGGTTCCCTTTCTGTCCCCTGACTGTAACCCATCTGCCTTTTTCTTGTACCTGAGGAGTGATTACCTCCCTGTAACTCCTCTCAATAACCCCCTCCACCTCCTGAATGATCTGAAGTTCATCCAGCTCCAGCTCCAGTTTCCTAACGCTGTTTTCGATGAGCTGGAGTTGGGTGCACTTCCCACAGATGTAGTCAGCAGGGACACTAGTGGTGACCCTTACCTCCCACATTCTGCAGGAGGAACATTCAACTGCCCTAACCTCCATTCCCACTATTCTAAATTCCCAAAGCGTCTGTTGAAAAATAAGGAATAAAAAATAAACTCGTTACCTTACCAATCTGGCGCACGGTCCTTTTTTCTTAGTTAGAGGAGAAGAATGGGTGGGAGACACTACCCGAGTAGTGTTTTGGGTAACGCATCCACACAAATAGATGACTTCCCAGAACCCTTCGCTCCTCCCTTGCACCTCTCGTATTCCACATCGTAATAACAATTTGATCTGACATCATCAACCATCACTACTGATATACTCCAGTTATTAGCATAACAGCTACTAACCCTTTGCGCAATGTGGTCCAAATTTAGTTGGAAAATTGTGGAGCTGAAGGCAGGATTGGAAGACTTTTGCCTGCAGCAAAATCCATTGATTTCAAATGAATCTATCATTTTCATAATTGCAATACACCTGCATTTGAACAAATCTCAAATTTTTATTGGAATCAAGGGGCTTAGCTTCTCCCTCAAGTAGACTCTTTGGCAGTAATCTATCATTGAAACACTTTATCAAGTTAAGCTGGGACATGAATTCCGTGTCTGTAGTTGGTTCTTATGTAGCATGGCAGAATTAAAGAATCCCAGTCATGCCAAATCTTTTACACACACCAGTTTCAGATATTTTATTTTATGTCCAATGTATTATCATGTCTGCATTTACAATTATATAGTTAGTTCATTGTGATGTATTCTTGAAAAATGTTCACATTACAATTAATGAAACTGCTTACCTTTGTTTACTTGCAAAATGTTGACTACGATCGAGCTTTTCATTATTTTTGGGATATTTCTGTCTGAGTATTCTAGCCATTGGTGTACATCAATATCCACCACCAACTCAAGATTACTTTGTCCCTTAATAATTTTTTTTGATATTGATTTATTGGATGTGGGCATTGCTGGCTGGGCCAGTATTTGTTGCCCATCCCTTGAGTTGCCCTTGAGAGGTTGGTACTGAGATGCTTTCTTGAACTGCTGCCATCCATTTGCTGTGGGTATACTCACAATGCTGTTAGGGAAGGCGTTACAGATGTTTGTTCTACAATTTAATGGAAAAAATAATCAAGTGAAGTTATTGCACAAATTCTGACAGGCAGCGAGCCCACTCCAGAACATAATCCCAAATTTGGGGGCACTTCATCCCACGTCGGTTTGTGAGCCAGTATGTCTTTTCCTGCATGGACGGTGACAAAATCTAGCTCCAACTCATCAGACAATCCTCTATCTATCGTATGGACTACAGCCTGTGAAAGTACAATTTGAATTGTGTGTTAAAAAAGGCTGAAATCTTCGAGGAGAAAGTGAGGTCTGCAGATGCTGGAGATCAAAGTTGAAACTTTATTGCTGGAACAGCACAGCAGGTCAGGCAGCATCCAGGGAACAGGAGATTCGACGTTTCGGGCACAGGCCCTTCTTCAGGAATTCCTGAAGAAGGGCCTGTGCCCGAAACGTCGAATCTCCTGTTCCCTGGATGCTGCCTGACCTGCTGTGCTGTTCCAGCAATAAAGTTTCAACTGTTAAAAAAGGCTGCCAATTCAGTCAGGTCCACTAACCCAGAGAACATGATATGCTTAGACTTATGGAGAATTTGGGGTAAATTCTAATGTTTGTTTTGATAAGGGATTCAAGGAAGTTAAATGTCATAAATTAGATATTTTTAAACAGTGAATTCTTCAACAGGCACTTAAGAATTTTATTTTATCCCATCTAAAGTGGACCCTGAGATCTGCATGTTATGAATACTTGGTGAATAGGTATGGTAGGTGTAAGGGCAAAGGGTGGTAAGTGAGGGGAATGTATTGGCATAAAGTTAGCATCGAGGCATTGAAGGGTCATGCTGGATGCCATAGTTTGGCATGGAGATTATGAGCATCAGTGAGAGTTGGTGCAGGATCATTAGGTGCGTTAGTTGCAAAGACAGAGTATTGGGGCATACAGAATGTCTGGGGATTTGAGGTTGTATGAAGCTATGAGATCTCTTTTTCAAAAAAAACTTTGTCAAAGTGCCAGTGCACTGGCAGGTCACCACAGCACTTGACTGCTGACACTCTTTCCCTGACTCACCTGCCATTATTCCTGTTAAAGCCAACTATTGGCTTTGTCAAGATTCTAGCAATAGTACTGATGACTTGTATTCCAGTTGTGGCCATGTCTCCAGCCAACCGTTCCAGTGCGTACTGCCAATCTATCCAGAAATATGGAAAATTGCCCAGGTATGTTTTGACCACAAATGGGAGAACAGCTCCAAACTGGCCAGTTACTACCCAATCAATTTACTCTTGATCATCAGCAAAGCAGTGGAAAGAGTTGTCAACAGTGCTATGAAGCAGACTTTGCAAAAGATAACCTGTTCACTGGCACTCATTTCAGGTTCAGCTGGGGTCACTTACTCCCGATCTCAATATAACCTTAGTACAGACATGGACTAAAGAGCTGAACTACAAAGTGACTTGTGTTGAATCACGATAGCATTCGACCAAGCATGGCATAAAGGAAGCCAAACAAAACCGGAATCAGTGGGAATCTGGGCAAAAAAAATCTTCTTTGCTTGGAGATGTACAAACACAAAGGAAGGAGATTGTGGTTGTTAGAAATTAATCATGCCAGCCCCAGGAAATCACTGCAAGGGTTCCTCAAAGTAGTAGTGTTCTAAACAAAACAATCTTCAGCTGCTTCATGAATACCTTCCCTCCATCAAAGGTCAGAAGTGAGAATGTTTGCTAATGACGCGTGATATTTTGATGTGCTCATGATGTTCAGCTTTATTCATGACTCCTCATATGCTGAAATAGCCCATACCCCTACTCAGCAAAACCTAGACAACATCCAGGCTTGAGCTATTAGGTGCTAAGTAACATTCCTGTTGCACAAGTGCCAAGAAATGACCATCTCCAAAAAGAGAAAATTGAGCTATTGCCCCATGATGTCGCAGACTCCCCACTGTCAGCATCTGGCGGTTTGCCATTGAGCAGAAACTGAACTGGACAAGTGACACAAATGTTAGAACGAGTTCTGTTGCGAGTAACTCACCTACTTCCTCAATGTGTAACCACTATCCACAATGAACAAGTATGATAAGAATACTGGTAAAAACAATGACTGCAGACGCTGGAAACCAGATTCTGGATCAATGGTGCTGGAAGAGCACAGCATTTCAGGCAGCATCGAGGAGCTTCAGCAAAATCGACGTTTCGGGCAAAAGCCCTTCATCAGGAATAAAGGCAGAGAGCCTGAAGCGTGGAGAGATAAGCTAGGGGAGGGTGGGGGTGGGGAGAGAGTAGCATAGAGTACATAAGAATACTGTTCATTTTCCTGGATGGGTGTTAAGTACTTTTTTCCTGAGGTCCTTACATACTTGCTGCAACTGCAACATACCAACTTCTGAGAACAACCAAATTTATTAAGCACAGTACACTACAATCTTTGGAGGATCCTTTACCACACACCTGGCAGAGCTTACGGGGTCGTGGGCAAAACCTCTCTCTGAACAAAGGAAACAGTCCTTCCTTTATACAAAATCTTTACATCGCAGTCAGTAATGCCCACAAGACAACCCCCAGCCACTCCCTCACAGTCACATGCCACTCAAGATACAATGCAGTGACCACCTCACCTCATTTCTTGCAGGCCAGTCGAGCAAATTAACTCTTTATCTCATGGCTGCAACTTCAACAACATTCAAAAAGCTTGACACCATTCAGGACAAAGCAACTGCTGGATTGGCACCCCATCCATAAACATTCAGTCACTCGAACACCAATGCTCAGTTGCAGCAGTGTGCACTATCTACAAGATGCACTGCAGAAGTTCATCAAAGATCCTTAGCACCTTCCAAGCCCACACCCACTTTCATCCAGAAGGACAAGGAGAGCAGATACATAGGAACACCACCACCTGACAAATCTCCACCAAACTACCTACTAACCTTATTTGGAAATATATCACCGTTCCTTCACTGTTGCTGGGTCAAAATTCTGGAATTCCCGAATGGCGTTGTGGGCATACATGGACTGAAGCTGCTCAAGAAGACAGCTCACCACCATCTAGTCAAGGTCATCTAAAGACAGGAATACCAATGCTGGTGCAGTCAGTGAGTCTCACAAGTGCAATTCTGGTCTCCTTCCTATTGGAAAGGTGTTGTGAAACTTGAAAGGGTTCAGAAAAGATTTACAAGGATGTTGCTAGGGTTGGAGGATTTGAGCTACAGGGAGAGGCTGAACAGGCTGGGGCTATTTTCCCTGGAGTGTTGGAGGCTAAGGAGTGACCTTATAGAGGTTTACAAAATTATGATGGCATGGATAAGATAAATAGACAAAGTTTTTTTCCCTGGGTTCGGAGAGTCCAGAACTAGAGGGCAAAGGTTTAGGGTGAGAGGGGAAAGATATAAAAGGGACAACTTTTTCACACAGAAGGTGGTATGTGTATGGAATGAGCTGCCAGAGGAAGGGGTGGAGGCTGGTACAATTACAACATTTAAGAGGTATTTGGATGGGTATATGAACAGGAAGGGTTTGGAGGGATATGGGCTGGGTGCTGGCAGGTGGGACTAGATTGGGTTGGGATATTTGGTCAGCATGGATGGGTTGGACTGAAGGGCCTGTTTCCATGCTGTACACTTCTATGACTCTAAGTGAATAACAAAGGAAAATCTTGAATATCACTCCCTTCATCATCCAAGCACAGTGGCAGCAACATGTATCATTAACAAGATTCACTGCCGTAACACACCATGGTTCCCTTGACAGGACCTTCCAAACTGTAATCTTTTAACACCTAGAAGGAAAAGGGAGCAGATGTATGAGAACTCCTTCATATGAGAACACCATTTTGACTTGGATTTTACCCTTCATTGTCATTGGGTCAAAATCCTGGAACTCCCTTCCAAACAATACTTGGGTGTCTCTACACCCTAGGAGCTGCAGCGGTTTAAGAAGGCAGCCACATGTTGTTCTCAGGGCAATTAGTGATGGACAAATCCCACGTCCTGTGAATTAAAAAAAAGCTTTAAAGTTCATACTCTCATCTTCTGTAACACTCTCTTTTTCCCTTTAAGACATTTCTTGAAACATATGTCTTTTACCAAGCTTTGATCATGTGCCCTAATATTGTCTTGTGCGCTCAGTGTCATATTTTGTTTGGTAATACTCCGGTAAAGTACGCCGGAAGGTTTTACAACATCAAAGCTTATATAAATGCAAGTTTTACAATTGTTGTTGTAACCTGAACTTGGTGTCACTGAAGAAAGGATATTAATTTAGATCTGAAATTGACAACAAAAGCATTTGGAAAGGACACATTCAGATTCAAAGATTGGCTTTTTGGGTATGAGTTGAAACTTTATTGCTGGAACAGCACAGCAGGTCAGGCAGCATCCAGGGAACAGGAGATTCGACGTTTCGGGCACAGGCCCTTCTTCAGGAATATGGGTATGAGATCAAATATTTGATCAAAGGTTCATATGTTAATTAGATAAGAAAGCTTTTGCTTACACTCTGATGATAAGTTGTCATTGAATCAATCTGAAGCTTTAATAATCTCAAAGGAACACTTTTAATCATAAACTGTGATAAGTTATGCTTTGCTCTGCTAAGTACAATCCTACACATTTCGAGAGGAAAATCTTTCACTTTGGTTTCAATTTTGTTGTGAGAACATGAGGCCATTTATTTATTTCAGCAATTTCATTTGACGCCAAGGTTTTTCACACTGAAAGTAATTTGTTCCGACAGTAAAAATCACACTGTTAGTCATTATTGTTGGTTACTTTGTCCTGTATTGATAGTACTCAAGCTTTAAGATCACATTTTCTCTGTACACTATATATTTATAGAGTCATAGAGTCATAAAGATGTACAGCATCGAAACAGACCCTTCAGTCTAACTTGTCCATACAGATCAGATATCCTAAACTAATCTAGTCCCATTTGCCAGCATTTGGCCCATATCCCTCCAAACCCTTCCTATTCATATAACCATCCAGATGCCTTTTAAGTGTTGTAATTGCACCAGCCTCCACCACTTCCTCTGGCAGCTCATTCCATACACATAACACCCTCTGCGTGAAAATGTTGCCCTTTAGGTCCCTTTTAAATGTTTCCCCTCTCACCCTAAACCTATGCCCTCTAGTTCCCCTCTCACCCTAAACCTATGCCCTCTTTTCCCCATCCAGGGAAAAGACCTTGTCTGTTTAGCCTATCCATGCCCATCATGATTTTATAAACCTATATAAGGTCACCTCTCTGCCTCTGACGCTCCAGGGAAAATAGCCCAGTCTAATCCATCCTTCCCTATAGTTCAAATGCTTCAGTTTCACAACATCCTTCTGCTAGAAGGGAGACCAGAACTGCACACAATATTCCAAAACTGGCCTAACCAATTTCCTGTACAGCTGCAAGATGATCTCCCAACTCCTATACTCTATGCTCTGACCAATAAAGGAAAGCATATCAACACTTTCCTCACTCTCCTATCCACTTTTAAGGAACTCTGAACCTGCACTCCAAGGTCTCTTTGTTCAGCAACACTCCCAGGACCTTACCATTAAGTGTATAAGTCCTGCTCTGATTTGCCTTTCCAAAATGCAGCACCTCACATTTATCGGAATTAAACTCCATCTGCCACTACTCAGCCCATTGGCCCATCTGGTCAAGATCCTGTTGTAATCGGAGGTAACCCTCTTCGCTGTCCACTACACCTCCAATTTTGGTGTCATCTGCAAACTTACTAACTACACCTCCTATGCTCGCATCCAAAGCATTTATGTGAATTACAAAAAGTAGAGGACCCAGCACCGATCCTTGTGGCACTCCACTAGTCACAGGCCTCCAGTCTGAAAAACAACCCTCCACCACCCTCTGTCTTCTACCTTTGAGCCAGTTCTGTATCCGAATGGCCAGTTCTCCCTCTATTCCATGTGATCTAACCTTGTTAACCAGCCTCCCATGAGGAACCTTGTTGAACGCCTTACTGAAGTCCATATAGATCACGTCCACTGTTTTGCCCTCATCAATCCTCTTCGTCACTTCTTCAAAAAACTCAATCAAGTTAGTGAGACATGATTTCCCACAAACAATCATGTTGACTATCCCTAATCAGTCCTTACCTTTCCAAATACATGTACATCCTGTCCCTCAGGATTTTTAACCATTTTTTCTACTTATTCTCTACTGTCCCATGTACTGAACAAAGGAAGTATTGGAATAAAAGAGATGGATTACTTATTCCATATATGTAAAGGATCAGCTGGGTACAGCACATTGAGGATGATCAACTGGATTGGGTTGAAATGGTTGGCTTATTGATGGGTGCAAAAATTGAGCTGCACTATTACAAATGTTTAATCTTCCTGTCCTTGCTCTGCCTGCTTTTTATCATTGTCTTGCATACAAGCACTCCTGTATACTCATATGCAATAAAACAGTTTTCTGCACTCAGAAGTAATGTTACCTCTGAGGATCCCAAATTGTATTAGCTAAGTTTGGAGAATTGGGCTGTAGTGTTTTAGGTCAATCTCTCATCTACATTTGTGGATAGCAGTGCCCTTGCAATGCCTGCATGAGTAGATCTGTACTGTCATATGCCCAGTTCTCCTACTCCTATTCAACACCAGTGAGTCTCTACGTCATCAGTCCTGCCTTGCAGAAATGACCAGTTAAAGTATACATGCAGCTCTGCTGTAGCGCTACTCATTAGTAGCGCCAGTGGCCTCCATGCTGCTAGACTCTGAATTTCCCTAATGTATCGCAAAGCATTCGTTACCTCCTGAACATTCAGATAGGAGATCCGTTTCTTATTCGTGCATCTTCAATGCTGCAGGCCCAGTGTTTCAGTATTTGTACATCTCAAAGTTTTATACATGTCAGTCACTTTCATTTAGAGAGAGATGAATAATGGTGGTTTAACCTGAGGGTCAGCGCACCTCGGGCGAAAGGAGAGGTTAAGAAGGAGAATCCTTCCTGGTGACAACAGCTGGTGTGAGAATTGAATCCACGTTGTTGGTGACCCTGCATGACAAACCAGTTGCCCAGCCAACCATTTCAAGCTGTTTGTCAAATCTTTGTAATGACTTGGACAAGATATTGTGAATGTCAGCCATCATTGTGATATTCCAGATTTATTGAATCATCTGTTACAATGAACACCTGATTAAAAAATATCACCTAACTTATTGACACTGAAAGATACAGCCTTTATAAATATATTTCAAACAGTATTTATGTATCACTGAATACAACTCACTTTCAATACCAGAACGTATGTTTTATTAACAAATTCAGTCATTTCAGAAATGCAACATGTTTTATCATCCTGATCTCAGAGTGTAGGATCATTGTTAGTGACAAAAAATGACTATTATAATAGGATTTAGCATAGTGCTTTTTAAAATGTATTCTTTCATGGGATATGAGTGTTGTTAGCAAGACTAACATCTGGTTGTAAATTTGCTCATTGAGCTGGTCTCAGACATTTGATCACCATGCCAGGTAACATCATCAGTGAGCCTTCGGTGAAGCATTGGTGTTCTGTCCCGCTTTCTATTTAACCGTCTCGGTTTGTTGTGGTGGGTGATACCATTTCTGGTTCTGTATCTGAGAGATGAGTAAATGGGGTCCAAATCTATATGTTTGTTAATGGAGTTCCAGTTTGAATGCTAGGCCTCTAGGAATTCCCGTGCATGTCTTTGTCTAGCCTGTCCCGGGATGGATATATTGTCCCAGTCGAACTGGTGTCCCTCTTCTTCTGTGTGTATGGATACCAGCGAAAGTTGGTGATGTCTTTTGGTGGCTAGTTGGTGCTCATATATCTTGGTGGCTAGTTTCCTGCCCGTTCTGCTGGTTTAAATTCATCAGTGTGGTTGTGGGTTTGCTATACATCAAAGACATCTCTGAGATGATGACCAAACTACCTTGGCTCCTAGGCATCATGGTAGCCCACAACCATATTGAAACAGCTCCTGATGAATTTAAAGGACCCCGTTCCAACAACCAGCAGAACAAACATCCTGTACAAGATACCCTGCAAGGACTGCAGCAAACGTTACATTGGACAGACTGGCAGGAAACTAGCCACCAGGATACATAAGCACCAACTAGCCACTAAAAGACATGACCAACTGTCACTCGTATCCATTCAGACAGACGAAGAGGGATGCCAGTTCAACTGGGACAATACATTCATCCTGGGATAGGCTAAACAGAGACACACACTTTAATTCCTAGAGGCCTGGCATTCAAACCAGAACTCCATTAACAAACATATAGATTTGGACCCCATTTACTAACCTCTCAGAAACAGAACCGAAATGATACCACGCACCACAACAAACCAAGACAGTTAAATAGCAAGTGGGACAGGACCCCAGTGCTTCACTGGAGGCTCACTAATGATGGAGTGGGGCTATTTGCCGCTGCCCTTTTGGCGCCGATCATTTGGTCCCGCCGTTTTGGCTCTGAACTGTCTTGGCGCTCATTACTTTGGCACTGAGCTGTTTTGGTGCCAATTCAGAATTTAAAAAAGTCTTGTAGAGCCCGTAAGAAATTCATTTTTATTGCATTGTAAGAAATAAATCTAATTTTTCATTCATTATTTTTAACCTATTCATTATAAAAACGAATTTCTACATTTTGCTACATTTATCAAACACATATAGAACGCCATCGTGTGAAAATTTTGGTTTGTCTCTCTTGCTTAGAATGTTTTCAGCCATTTCTGGTATGGGCTCTACAAGAAAATAGAAAGAAAATTGTATTTCATCTTTCCGATGTGAAGACAGAAGGGCTTAAGTATCATCAAGGCAGTAGATGACTATTAACGATTGTTAAATGAGAAAATGATTACAAAACAAGATTTGAATTTACAGCGGGTCATGACAGCTTTGACTATCAACTCTTGCTAGTTGAGAAAATTACATCGGGTCATTAGTCATCCTTTCTTCTTTAACCAAACAAGACTTTTTTTAAATTCTGAGTTGGCCCAAAACAGCTCAGTGCCAAAGTAATGAGTGCCAAAACAGTTTAGAGCCAAAACAGCGGGGCCAAATGATCGGTGCCAAAACATACCTGACCCCACTGATGATGTTACTGAGTGTGGTGACAAAACGTCTGAGACCAGCTCAGTGAGCAACCTTACAACCTAATCCACAACCTGAGCTACAGATCTTCTCCAGAATCTCAAGATGAACATCTGTTGCCCATCCCTGGTTACCCTTGAATTGAGAGGTTTCCTGGACCATTTGAGAGGGCAGCTATGAGCTACCTTGATGCTGTTACTCCTGGGCATGTTCTCTCCTGATGCCAGTTGCTCCTGGATCTAGTCTCTCCTGGTGCTGCTTGTCCTGGATATGTCCATACTGTTCCTGATTCCACACACAACACAACAAGCCATTTCCAGATTGATTTCTCCTGCTATCCAATGTCAGGGCTGATCTGTGGGGCTTCTGCCTCTGACGTTGTCAAGACTGAAGGCCACCAACCAACAATCAGAACCAACTTCTTGCCTGCACCTCAGCTGCCAGGGAACAGGACCTCAAAATCACGGCTGGAACAGGTAAATGACCAGACTGAAAATTGGGATCCACAAGTTGGGAGGAGCTGAATCTGTGAAATCTGAATTCACTGACAAAGGACTAAACTAAGAGAAAAGTTACCAGGGCAGTAGGACAAATTTAAATATATATTTCAGTGAGGGGAAGCATATCCTCTGGTTAACCTGTTATGTGGGTGCATTGTATTACCCAGATAGAATGCTGACAATTATCTTCCATGTATTTTCCTGATAAGGACAACACTGAACACTGTACCAATGAGTAAATCTGTTCATTTAAAGCAATAGTATTCTTTTACATAGTGTTCCTAGTGTCCAAACCAGGTCAGAAATCCAACTGTATGGATTCCTACCAGTGTTTTGCCTTCATTTTAATGACTGCGGGGTTTTGTATTAATCGCCTAATCTTGCTGCATGCTGGTAATATCTAAAGTCTTCTGAATACATTTGCGCCTCATCATCTGGTGCAGATGATCTCAAGTGAAATGTGTCATTGGAAACACTGAGGATAAAGGAAATTTAGTGCACAAACTTTGCAACCTTTAAAGTTACTCTGTGGCCTCAGCGTAGTTGCAGTAGACAATATTCTTAGTTCCTGACATTTTGAAGATGTGGTTTACGTGACAGGTACTGGTCTGAGGCCAGCATGTTTGCAAGATACAGCTTGTAACAAACATGATGTGCACTGCTCATTCACACACAAATCTGCACAACTCATTTGTAATAACACCTTTCCACGGCTGCTGTTAAAATTCAAACAAAATGTAATATAAATCTATGGCTGGTATTTCTCAGACTTTCAGAACTCTTTCACATTTTAATTTAAAACAGTGGCTGAACTTCATAGTAAATTGATAACCTGCAAATCAGTTAATCTACTTCTAATCCAGGGAGAGCTGTGAATGTTTATTTTAGTGTTTAGACTAAGTCAGCTGTTAAAATATTTGGTAATCATAAGGCTAATGGTTCAGTCATTGGTCTGTGGTGTTATCCAGGATGGTTTCAAAATGCTGAAACTGGCTTCAATGTCAGAGGTGATGAAAACCAGACAAAGTTCCTACCAGAGACACCATTATCTCTGTCACCAGTTAAATAATTTCTGAGTCTTAAACAGGTTAATGACAAGAAATTGTGAATGTCAGTGTGCTGTTTACGTATTTTGGGAGCTCATGTTCACATACTTGAAACGGTACTTTAATGTGTCCATGGCAGTCCTTCAGAAAGAGGAGGAGGCTTGTCCATGATAAGAACATAGATGTAGATTTTTTTTACCTTGGGGCTACCTCACAGTTCTGGCTGACCAGAAATACTGCAGGTCTTGCCATTGATATATCAGAAAGTTTGGAGGCTGAAACTCCACACTCCAACTTCATGTGGTCAGGAAGCCTGGATCCATGGCCCAAATGATCTAACCATAACAAATCTCTCAGATGGTGATGGCTAGCAGGAGGGGACATAGCTTTAAACTGAGGGCTGGTAGATTTAGACAGATGTCAGAGGTAGGCTCTTTACTCAGAGGGTAGGAAGGGCATGGAATGCCCTGCCTGCAGTAGTAGTGGACTCGTTAACATTAAGGGCATTTAAATGATCATTGGATAAAGATATGGATGATAATGGAATAGTGTAGGTTAAATGGGCTTTAGATTGGATTCACAGGTTGGTGCAACATCGAGGGACGAAGGGCTAGAACTTCGCTAAAATGTTCTGTGTTCTGTAGGACATTCCCTAGAATTTCAAGGGGCCCTTAAGGCTTCAATCCTAAAAGCATTACCTTGAAATCCACACCTTTCAGGGCATCTCTGTGTTGAGGTGCCCTCATGGTCCCCAATCTACCTTGGCAGTACCTTATAACACTTCTTATTACACATTGGGAGCCTGCTTGTCATCCATAATAAAGCAATGAATGGTATGGCAACTAATTTGAGAGTGTTTCCTGGAAGGTTGTGCTGCCCATCCTTTGCTGGTTCAGTGTGGGCGGAGTCCTGAAGTCCATGAGAAATTTCAACCCCTGATCGTAGTGTAAAATAATGGAACCATCAAAGATTGCTGTTACTGTAGTAGATGGATGACATTTAATCCCCTGCACTCAGAGTTCTCAGTCTCAGCCATTCTGCTACTTGACAGGACGGGCAAATTCTTATCAGGTTAAAAGAATAAATTGATATGTATATAATGCTTTTGCACACTTCCTTTATTAGAGATAAAAGGGAAGCTGTTGTTTCATGTGACAGTGTGGGAGAATTGCTGGGGTGCTAGCAAGTTGGCAACCCTTTTTACATCATCCTATATTTTAATTCTATTTAGAGATTGCTGATCATAGTAAGTTGTCTTTGGTAAGATCTAAATTTGGTCCAGAAAAGCCAAGGAAGTTTGGGAAATAAATTAGATTTCATATTCTAATGAAGTACTCGCATTTGATGATGACTAGCATTAAAATACCTAATCAAAAATTTTAAAGAATTCAGCCATGTTTGTCTTTTTTGATGAGTATCTCTGCTTGTCTCCCCAGACTAAACCCCGAGGTGCCAAAGATTCCAGCATGTAACCTGCTCTCGGCCAGTTCATGGCGATATTGAGGAGCTTAAAATGCAGAACTGTTCAAAGATGTGTTTGTAACAGTTTTGACATTCTGTAGACCAACACCTACTTATTCTTTAATATAGACAATACTACAATATAACTAGTCCCAGTGTTGAAACTGACTGAAAGCCACAGTGCCTTCCTCACAATATGGTTCAGGACCCATGCCAGATACTTACAACCTAAACTTAAATAACTTGAGAAAGTGCAGCAAGCTGGTTAGGAGTGCTGTGACCTCTCTTGATTGTCTAAGAGAGGATGACTAATTTTACAAGAGGCCCTTAAGACATTTAAAGATTGAATAAATTACTAATATTAAAACAAAAAAAAACCTGAATGAACGAGAAAGTGAATAACTTCAGCTTTTTGCAGGTTCTCTGACAGTTCTGAAGTTTGTCCTTTTGTGTCAGCTGAAACAATTGTTTTATTAAGTAAATGAAGGGAGGAAGTGAGACTCAGGCATTTAACTTAACTATCGTTCTGTGGGCATCATATTACTATTGCTGTTTTGGTTCACATCCTGCTAAAAACATCTCTGGTTTAAAAACAGGCGTTTTAGCAAGATCAGGGATTTCCCCAAAACCAATCCCCAACCACTTAGTTTAGCCTGACATTCTGTGTTTTGATTTTATCTCTTCTGAGTAAGTTCAGTAGTGAAAATGACTCTTTGAGTACTGCCTACCAGGTATTGACTTAGCAACACTACTTTGGCTGAGTGATATTCAAATAAAGTTTACTAAAGCCAGCTGAACCTAGCGATGTGATATTAAACAAATATGTTTGACATTGTATATGAAGTGTTTGCCAGTGAATCCTGTAGTTAGTACATATTCTTAGTAAGTATATTATCTTGTAGTTGTAGTGATACTGAAGACACATTTGAAATGAATGCAAATGGGTCGAATGGTAAACTGTGGATGCCACGTGTTCTGCTTACTAAGGTGCCTGGGTCTTCCTATTGTAACCAGTGCATCGATAATGGTTCAGAAAAGGTTTACCAGGATGTTGATCGGAACGGAGGTTTTGAGTTATAAAAATAGGCTGGATAGGCTAGGACATTTTTCATTGGAGTGTAGGAGGTTGAAAGATGATGTTGTAGAGGTTTATAAAATCAGGAGGGGCATAGATAGGGTGAATAGCCAGGGTATTTTCCCTAGGGTGGGTGAGTTCAAAACGAGGGGACTTTTTTTTAAAGTGAGAGAAGAAAGTTTTAAAAAGGACATGATGGGCAACATTTTTACACCGAGAGTGTTTTGCTTGTGGAATGAACTGCCAGAAGAAGTGGTGGGTGTGGGTACAGTTACATTTAAAAGATATTTGGATAATGTTGCGATTGGAACGAGGTGGATCTTGTTGACTATGCAATCCTTGATTGGAGTTGTTAACCTGGGCCAATCAGGGAAGCCCTGGCTGGTCAACATTACTGTTGGTGTGAAGGGCACTACTTGTCACTGGCCACTCGGGTGTTTCCTTTCTTCCTGATGGTGGAATATGAATAAAGATTTCTGCACTCATTGTTCTACATCTACACACACACACACGGGTGCTGGGGAATGAATAAACACTTACCGCTATTGGGCAGTTGTGTGGGGGTTTAAAAAAAACAAATATACCTAGAAGGTGAGAATCTCCTCAGAAAAAGAGAAAAAAAAATCATCAGGGGATTTGGAATCTCCTCAGGTCAGGGGACTGACCTGTACACAAGTAAATGAAAGGTGACATGGTGACAGGATACTGGCCTCTGGGCAGTTATTTCAGACAAGTACACGAATAGGAAAGGTTTTCTGGGTAATGGACAAAATACAAGCAAGTACGTCTAGTTTAGATTGGGAACATGTTCATTGTGGACTAGTTAGACTGAAGGGTCTACTTCCATACTGTATGACTCGATGTACAAATGTGGCTAAGTCTGTGCCCCTGTCCAAGTCTGTTTATGAGGCAGTCTTATAACTTATCTTCTTCAAGTGCAGAATAGCTATAAAGTATTTTCAGGTTTTGCTTGGAAGATTTTAATCTAACCTTCCTGGCTGGAAGGGTTGGATACTCAATTTACACCTTTTTATGAAGTAGCCACATGGAGAATAAGATTGGACGGAGTGTAAGCAGGTATACGATCTAGATCTACAATGTTCCCACTGGATGGGCTAAGTTAATATTGGGGCTTTGGAGTGTTTGTGATATTAGAGCAATCAGGGAAAGCAAACATCTGGTATTCATTGACTCTATACCAAGTGCATGTGCTTTTTAAACTGTGGTTTAATTCAGCTCTTTAATAATATTGTTGCATTATAGTACTAGCTGGACAGGACCAGATTTAAACAAATTTAAAAGCTGAATTTATAAGTGACCATTTGTTTATTTATCTTGACCATGTTTTTAAAAATTCATTCATGGGATAAGGGCGTCGCTTGCTGGACTCTTAACTGGACAGTTAAGAGTCACCCACTTTGCTGTGGGTCTAAAGTCACATGTAGGCCAGACCAGGTAAGGATGGCAGTTTGCGTTGTGAACCAGACAGGGTTTTCTGATAATTGACAACAGTTTCATGATCATCATTGGATCCTTAAGTCCAGATTCCTTTTTATTGAATTCAAATTCCACAATATCTGATGTGAGTATTATATACTGTAGCCCAGATTTCTGACTAGCATTAAGTGAACATTAATAGTATTCTATTTATCTGGGCATCAAAGTAATACTGATAGTGACGTAGTGGTAGTGTTAATGTTACTGACCTAAGACTCCAGAGGTCTAGGTTCTGGGGGCATGGGATCAGATCTTACCACAGCAACTAATGGAATTTAAATTCAATTAATAATGTTTGGAATGTGAAAGCTAATCTCAGTAATGATGATCATGATAATTTCTTTGATTGTCGTAAACATCTATTTGGTTCACTAATGTCTACCAAGGAAGGAAATGTATTGTTGTTGCCTGGTCTGGCCTAGATGTGACTCCAGACTCCCAAGTAATGTAGTTGATTCTTCAGTGCCTTCTAAAAGGTCAGTCAGAATGGAAAATAAATGTTGGCCTTGCCATCCCATGAAAGAATTTAAAAATCTAGATTCTTCAAATTTCTCAAATCCCAAGTCCTCAAATGATTACCAGACACCAGATCATGATAGGAGAAAGGGAGGACTGCAGATGCTGGAGATCAGAATCAAAACGTGTGGTGCTGGAAAAGCACAGCTGGTCAGGCAGCATCCGAGGAGCAGGAGAGTCGATGTTTCGAGCATAAGCTCGAAATCAGGAATGAAGACAAATCTTTTTGACCAAATCACCGTAGCTCTGATCCAACCACTTCTAAATTTATGTGAAAGTTTCATCTAAAGTTAGATTGCACTCATTTCTGCCTGTTCCTAGGTTCTGTTTCTAAGTTCAAGTCCTTTGTTTTGACTTTCATGCACAAACAATTCAAAAGCTCCAACTTAAAAATATATTTGTGGAGTCTGAAGACCTAAGTTGTGACAATAAATTGTTCCTGGTGCTTAAAGACAATTGGTTGCGTTCAGGCCTCTCGGGGAATTTCACAGAGAGGTGAGGTCAGGAACTGAGTCAGCTGGAGTTTGAATGTGGTATTTACAGAAATTGTGTCGGCATTCTGATGTCTCCAGGATGACTCTGAACTTTCAATGGGAATTCCCAGTGCCAAGATTGCCCATTTGAATTTGAAAACAAAGTCATGATCCTAATGCAGATTAGAATCCCTACAGTATGGAAACAGGCCATTTGGCCCAATAGGTCCACACTGATCCTCCGAAGAGTAACCCACTCAGGCCCATTCCCCCTACCCTATCTTTAGCCCTGATTAATGGACCTAACACTAGGGGCAATTCACCTAAGCTGCACATCATTTAGATTGTGGGAGGGAACCAGAGCACTTGTGGGAAAACCACACAGACACTGGGAGAATGTGCAAACTCCACAACGACAGTTGCCCGAGGCAGGAATCGAACCTGGGTTCCTGGTGCTGTGAGGCAGTAGTGCTGACTATTGAGCTACCGTGCCAGACACGACATGGAAAACCTAGCCCCCAGGCTTTAAACAAGCCAAGCCTGATGGGATAAAAGCCACAACTACCTGCTGGAATAAATACCTTGTTTTAAAAGCAGTGCTAAAAATGATTTTATGCAGAAGCAAAGATCTGAGTTCTGTGATAAATGACATAAAAAGTAAGATTTAGACAATTACTGGAAAAATCAGTTTGATCGTACTTCTTAATACTGAAAGTTATTAGCAAATTTTTAAGGATTATTTTGCAATAACTATGGAGGAATTTGCCAAGTTAAACTTGTTCCTAATAACAGTAATAGATTCTTAGAGATGTAGAGCAGGGAAACAGTCCCTTCAATCCAAGTCATCCATGCTAACCAGATATCCTAAATTAATCTAGTCCCATTTACCAGCATTTGGCCCATAACCCTCTATACCCTTCCTAATCATATACCCATCCAGATGCCATTTAAATGCTGTAACTGTACTAGCCTCCACCACTCCCTCTGGCAGTTCAACCATACACGCACCACTACCTGCGTGAAAAAGTTGCCCCTTAGGTCCCTTATAAATCTCCCTCCCCCCCCACCTTAAACTTATGCCCTCTAGTTTTAGATTCCCCTACCCTGGGGTAAAGACCTTGACTATTCACCCTATCCATGCTCCTCATGATTTTATGAACGTCTATAAGGTTACCCCTCAGGTTCCAATGCTTCAGGGAAAAGAGCTCCAGCCTATTCAGGCTCTCCCTGTAGCTCAAACCCTCCAATTGTGGGAACATCCTTGTAAATCTTTTCTGAACCCTGTCAAGTTTCACAATGTCCATCCTATAGCAAGGAGACCAGAACTGAATGCAGTATTCCAAAAGTGGCCTATCCACTGTTCTGTCCGTCCGCAACATAACCTCTCAACTCCTATACTCAATGCATTAATAAAAGCAAGCACATCTAACACCTTCCTCACTACATTGTCTACCTGGATACTCCACTTTCAAGGAACTTTGAAACTGCACCCCAAGGTCTCTTTGTTCAGTACCTCATCACAGGACCATAACATTTAAGTGAATAAGTCCTGCCTTGATTTGCCTTTCCAAAATGCAGCCCCACACATTTATCTAAATTAAACTCCATCCGCCAGTCCTCAGCCCATTGGCCCATCTGATCAAAGTCCCATTGTACTCTGAGGCAATCTCCTTCACTGTCCATTACACCACTAACTTTGGTGTCCTTAGCAAACTTACTAACCGTACCTCCTATATTCACATCCAAACCATGTATATGAATGACAAAAAGCAGTGGACCCACCATTGATCCCTGCAGCACACTGCATAGTTTGCAAGATTTGCATAAACTGAGCCCTCCATTACTAAGTAGAATAATGCAACGTAGATGGAGACTATTGAGCCCATAGTAGATATGAAAGCTGTTTGTAAGAACTGTCCAATTACTAGGTAGTTAACATGCCCCTGCTTTATTGTGAGCTATATGCCATTGTCATACTTTAATTCCTACAGTCAGATATTTTCTAACAGTAAAATTAGAATCAATTTCTATAAGTGTGCTAACGATATCCCGAATGAATAATTCACCAGAAGTAAATGAAATAGATTTTGCATTGCAACTGACAAAGTATGCAACAGGTCTTGCCAAAATGGCTTTGTTTCTATAGTTGGTCAGAAAGGAAGGGAGAGTGAGAGGGAGCAAAAGAGAGAGCCCAACAGTAGGCCTATGAAAACCTAAAACTGCCTTGATAATGCACCAGATAAGCTTGAATTGTTCCATTTTGGGGTTTGGAGAACCAATTTATATTGGATTTCCCAAAACATCGAGGCCTTCAGTTGCTGTGGATGCTTTCCACATTATTGTACATATGAACATGTGAATGTGGAGTGGGAGTGCATTGTGTGATTCATGAGAGCCTGCTCGCCAATCAATAGGATCATGTTTGATCTAATTACTCCATGTTCTCATCTACCTCTGATAATTGTTTGCCCCTTTTTAATCAATAATCTGTTTTTACCTTAAAAATATTGAAAGATTCTGTTTCTGCCACCTTTTGAGGAAGTGAGTTCAAACAATCGCGCTGCTCTATGAGAGAAAGATTCCTTCATATCTCTGTCTTAAATAAACAACCCATTATTTTTGAGTAGTGACCAGCCCTAGTTCTAGATTTGCCCACAAGATGAAACATTGTCTCTATATCCACTCTGTCAAGATTTCTCAAATCTTATGTTTCATTGTATCATGATGTTGATGCAGTGGTGTTGCAATATATGCTCATGTGATAACAAAAGGTTTGTGGAGAGTACCTTGTATTTTCCAGTTATGACACAGTTAAGTTCAGTAAATTTCCCGTTATCCAAATTGGGTAAACCCCGTCTTGGAGCTTGGAAACTGAGCTACCAAGGATGAGTTGCAGAGATACTGAAATAAAAGCAGAAAATAAAATTAAAATAAAAGCTGGAAATACTCAGCACATTAGGCAGCATTTGTAGAGAGAGAAACAGAGTTAGTGTTTCAAGTCAATCATTTTAATTAGAACTGGGAAAAGTTAGAGATGAGGTTGTGAGCAAGTGGTGGATGGGATAAGGTCATGAGAAATTACCCTGATATGGTGAAAGATAAGGAAGTTTAGATGACAGGAAATTTGGCTTTACAGGGTGAAAAGAAATGGAGATCAAAAAGAAATAAAAGGTAGAATCTAAGGGGTGTGAGCAACATAGGCTCTGGTGAGATATGTAGCAGAATCAGGCAAAAGGTATGGTGAGGGACATCTCTATGTTGAGATCATCTCTCTCAAAGTTTTATGCTGTTCACAAGTGACGTGGCTAGATAGTAGTAAGACGCCGACTGATAGAGATTAGTGTTTATTAAACATTAGTGTTTATTAAACATGTTTATTAAACACTACAATTTGCCTTTTATTATTCATACTCACCCAAACGCGTTCTATGTTAGGAAGACTCCGTAAGGAAATCAGATTGTGTACCTGGCGGATACGTCTCACTGCTTGTTCTGATCTACCTCCATATTAGCTGTAACCAAACCACAGCTCAGATTAAGAGACATTAGTACTGGTAACATTAAGTCCTAATCCTTTGGATATTGGTATCCAACATCTATTGGCCCATCTTGAGTATCAGCTGTGTGATCTGTAAGCACATACTCGCCATGCAGGATGCATCAGCAACTGCATTTAGATGTCGTGGGGAGGCTTGCAGAAGGTAAGTCAAAAGAAAGAAGGAGAGCAATGCAGCCAGTGGTTAGACATGACATCCAATGAATTACAGTGATCATGGCATTAACAGGAGAGTGGCAGTGACATTTATAATGGCACTGAAGCATTTTACCAGACATGGATGTTTCAGCATCTCTGCAGAGCAATCCTGGTTTCCCATGTAAGGGCCAACAGCCCCTTTGGTCATGGGGTGGGAGGAGCCTGATGTACAGCATCCCTCCACCCTTCCAGCTTCCCCTGTTCTCTTATGCTCATCCTTCTCCTGCAATGAGAAAAAGTGGAAGTGAGATAGCAGTGTGTGGCATGGCCGTCTGTGGTGTTGCATGAGGGAGGAAGATGACGTGAGGTATACTGAAAGCCTGAGAAAGCAGCACCGAGGGAATGCAGTTTAAGTGTGTTGAGCAGCTGAGGAGGAAGAACAGGTGAGGGGAGATTTTGCAGACAACAAGATGGTGATAGTGCATGAGCCTTGTTGGGAGGTCTGGGCAGTGCAGTAGCAGCGATATGAGTGTGTCACTTACCCTGAAGGAGCTGAGAAGGTCATTGACCTTCTTGCGACACTACTCGATGTTCCTCTGCATCCTGGAGAAGGCACTGACCCAGGGCCAGGCTGGCAGGGTCTGGGGTCGCGGACCCCTCTGCCAATTCTCCAGGAAAAGGTTGTCTTTTCCATCACCCCGTTAACCAGGATCTCCAGGTTCTTGTTGGAGATGCACCGTGCCGTCTTCTGCTTCTCCAACGTACTGTGGACACATCTTTCAATGAGCAAAGCAGATTCAGAATGCCGGTACCTTCTCTGCAGTATTTTAAAAATTGTACAAAAGAAGCCAGTTTTTGGGTGGATATCACTGATAATTAGATTAGATTAGGTTACTTACAGTGTGGAAACAGGCCCTTCGGCCCACACCGACCCGCCGAAGCACAACCCACCCATACCCCTACATTTACCCCTTACCTAACACTACGGGCAATTTAGCATGGCCAATTCACCTGACCTGCACATCTTTGGACTGTGGGAGGAAACTGGAGCACCCGGAGGAAACCCACGCAGACACGGGGAGAATGTGCAAACTACACACAGTCAGCCGCCTGAGGCTGGAATTGAACCCAGGTCTCTGGTAATGTGAGGCAGCAGTGCTAACCGCCCATAATGAGTTGTTGTAGGAGCATTAAGTGGTAAAATAGGGTTGAAATTGCTGTAACGGACCCCAAAGGGATGGGCTTTGGAAATGAATTTGTCACGTTTCATCAGATAGACCAAGAAAACTCAGTAGACCTCATGGTGACAAACCCGGAAATGCAATTCAGACTTAGCCAAAAAATGTAAGATTTCATTCCAAACAAACAACAAATGTGAATGTTGCGAAGTGTGAGAAAAATCCATAACATACAAAGGAAAGGAAACAAATGGGACAAGAGTTTTTTTTGGTGATAGAACGTGGTGATTAGTGCCTGGCCCAACATTTGTTATCCACCTGTAACTGGCCTTTGTGAACATTTAAGAATTCACCAAATGCAAAGCCAGGGAAAGTAAGGATGGTAGGTTTCCTTCCTTAAAAGACATCATGACTAGTTTCACTGCTAAGGTCAACTTCCATTTCCAAATTTTTAAAAATTGAATTTAAATTCCAACAGCTGTTCTGGTGGGATCTGAACCCATGTGCCCAGACCCTTAGCTCTTGCCTCCAGATGACTAATTGCTGGATATTTCCACAATGCCACCTTCTCCTCCTAAATAATCTGTAGTTGCTGATCTCCGTGTTAGGCCTGGAAGGCTGAAAAGTGCCTATTGAAAGATGAAATGTTCCTTGAACTTATGCTGAATTTCACTAGCACATTGCAGGTCTTCAAAGATAGAAATACCAGTGGGAGAGCAAAGGAGAGAATTAGCATCAAAGTCAGCTGGAAGCTTGGAGTCATGCTCATGGATTGTGTGGATGCGTCCTGCAAAACAGTCACCCAATCTGCATTTGGTTTCCTAATGTAGAGATTAGATTAGATTAACTAGTGTGGAAACAGGCCCTTCGGCCCAACCAGTCCACAGCGACCCTCCGAAGAGTAACCCACCCAAACCCATTTCCCTCTGACTAATGCACCTAACACTATGGGCAATTTAGCATGGCCAATTCACCTGACCTGCACATCTTTGAACTGTGGGAGGAAACCCACGCAGACACAGGGAGAAGGTGCAAACTCCACACAGACAGTTGCCTGAGGCTGGAATTGAACCTGGGACCCTGGTGCTGTGAGGCAGCAGTGCTAACCACTGAGCCACCGTGCAGCAAATGCAATAAACTAGTTAGAAAGATGTGCACATAAATTGTTGTTTCACTTAGCTGGATTGTTTGTGGTTATGGATTGTGAAAAGAGAGGAAGTAAAAGGTCAGGTGTTACATTTCATTTAGTTGTATGTAAAGATCATTTGGGAAGATGACGTGCTATTGGTGGTGAGAGTTAGGCAAATGAGTATTGGACCAGCATTTACAATACCATGCAAGGAAATTGGACCGGTAGACAAGTTCACTGTGGCATTTCAAGTGTGCTTTCTTCTGAGCCAGGTCTCCGTTACACACTGACTCAGGGTCTAAATCCTGTGATACTGCAGCTGGCATGTATACTGTGTAAAACCAACCTCCAGACTTCAGATCACTGACATCCAGCCTTGACCTTTTTGCTGTAATCTCCTCCAATTTTCTGAGAATTATTGTGGCCACTTGTACATTCTGATGGAATTTGTTCAGCCATTAGCAGTGAGTCTTCAGCTATTTTATGTCCTCAGCTCTGGAGTACACTCCCTAAACTTCTCTTTAACACATTTCATAAAATTCATCTCTCAGTGAAGCTTATTGCTGCTTGTCATAATGACATCTGCTTTGGTTCAGTTTCTACTTTATCTGGTTGTACTCCTGCGATGTGCATTTAGATATTATCCCATTCAAGGTGGTGTATCATGCACATTTTGGTAAGTTCTTGTTCGGGTAAAAATGTCTAGGTCAAAGCTTAAGTTAAAAGAAGAAATGTTAAGGAGAAAGGGTTTTAATATTAAGAATTTAATTATGTTTCTCATATATTTAAAAGCAAATTGAAGCATTCTACCAATTTGATATCTGTTATACAGGTGCACTTACTAAAGTAGGTATGACTCACTGCTTAATTCAGAGAGTCCAAGGATAGATTACACACCAGTTCCTTTCCATCCCTATCAGGCATTTTTAAGATACACAATGGAAACTGTTGTTAAGTAGGAACTGATTTGAACAATGTAGCAAGACATAATTGGTGGCATGCTTCAATTTTCATTATCTGGTATTGTATAATGGGAAGAACTAGTCATAGGATAAAAGATTCTAGAAGAAAGTGAGGACTGCAGATGCTGGAGATCAGAGCTGAGAATGTGTTGCTGGAAAAGCACAGCATGGTCAGGCAGTATCCAAGGAGCAGGAGAATCGACGTTTCGGGCATGAGCCCTTCTTCAGGCATAGGATAAAAGATGGAAAGCTGAACATTGATTGATTCACAGGCTGTGATTTTGTGTCCTAAATTGAGACTCAACTAGCCAGCGCACCTACACATTCAGAATCCTCAGGGAGAAAGATCCATTCACCTTCAGCAAGAGCGAGTAATAAATGTTTAAATGGTTTGTGGAAGAAAAGTAATTGGATTAAATTCAGGGAGGCATCAAAACAGAAATAAACATTTAGGTTGCTGATATGCAGAAATTCTGTCAGGGAGATTCTGCAATCCACTGCTCCCAGTGGGTCACAGTTTCCACAGGTAGTACATCTTGGGAAATCACTGGTATGCAGCCCATGATTTTTCCATCTATTATAATTAGCCACTGAGTCATTATGGCACAAGCCACTTGACCCATTAAGTCCATATTGACTCTCTGTAGAGCAATCCAGTCAGTTCAATTCCCCTGCTCTATCACTGCAGTCCTGCAACTCTATTTCCCTCAAGCACCTAGCCAGTAAACAGTTGATTGTCTTTGCTATTACCAATCTGAATGTGGTGAGTTCAGGAAATTACAGCTGCTGGCATAGCTGAGTCACTCCTTGTAAGACTCATTAAAACATTTTGCTTGCTTTCAGGCTACCAGTTGCAACATCATTGTGTATTTCACAATGAGGTACATTTCTTTGCGGTGTAAAGGCTACGTAACTCATTTCATGATCTAGTGACTTGAGTTAATAATCCAAAAAGTATGTATTCAAATCTCACTGGGCCAATTGGAGAATCTGAGTTTTATTTTTCTTTAAGTGTTTTAAAATACAATGTTGGTCTCAGTAAAAATGACAATAAAGCTGTCTGCTTTTCCTAAGAGCCCAACTGGTTCATTACTGCAGATCAGGGAAAGAAGCCTACCATCCTTCACCAGTCTGACCTAAATGTGACTTCAATTGCAAACCAGCTGTCCTCTGAAATTGCCTAATATCCCATTTAGTAAGAAATACAGTAAATGATGCTGTGGCCTAAGAATGAGAAGTTTGGAATCTTGGTCACTTTTTATGTGCATCTATTTTCACCTGACAGAGCTTCTGGCTCACTGTTACAAACCTGTCAGGCTCGGAGAGTATACGGGGGCTGTAAAGAGACTGTGTGTTTATGTTTCATAATGTTTCAGCTTGGGCTGCTGCATTTAACTCTGACAGCCTGATATTCTAGATTCAGCCCCATTTACAATGGGACCAAATGTGGGAGAGTGGAGTGCGCCATTGGCATGCCTCATTGGTTTGATTTTTTTTGCCCTTAATCTCCAGCTCAAATTCTTTTTCTTACAAATTGCTGAACATGCAATTGATAGGGGGCCGGATTTTCATTCCTCCAATTCTGGGCTCCACAATTTGCCCAGGGAAAAATGTGGGCCCAGATGTTCAGACTTTTGTTTCAGTGAGGCCAAGTGTTTCTGGGAGTTGTGAGCGCTGTACCTGGAAGTGTTTGGAGGTAATCGCAGGGACTCGGGATGTGTGGAAGCACGTTGCAGCCAAGGCTAGTCCCAGTGCATCGAAACTTTGTCACAAATGTGAAAAGAAAACAAACATAGCCCACATCCCTCACTCTCCACCCCCAACATCCTCCCCATGCCTATCCATACCGGTTCATGAAAACTTCCCCTTCCTTGGGTGCTTCATTTTCTCCAGGCTAACACATTTCCACCAACAAACTTCCCAAGACTCCTCATACCCTTCATGCCAACCTTACCTTTCTATCCACTCCATGGCCATTTCTAGCCTTAAGTCAGCCTTAGCTCCTTTACCCATCGTCTATGACCCTTCACAACCTTTGAGTACTTTTAGCCCTGTAATCACCCCATAGCACCAACTTTGTGTCAGCTCATGCCCAGACCCAGCATCCTTTGTATACCTTCTATGCCAACAAAATCTACTATTGGCCAACCTCAGAACCCATGCTGAGAATAAATTATCAAGTGGCTAATAATTAATTTATTGTTTAATATTAATCATCTATAAAGCTACATTTAACATTTTTAAAAATACTTATAAAAGCAGCATTTCAAAGGCTTCATAATCTCTTGGAGCTGTCCAAGTGACTAACACCCTGCTGTGCTCATGATGGCTTGTGAAATCTCCTAATTCAGCAGTATTCCTGTGATGACAGCCCTCAGGTTTATGTGAACAAACAGATTAAGGGAAAAGGCACTTTAACACTGCTGACCTTTTTTTAAACATTTAAAGGGCAGGTGATTTAAATGTTTTGGTATCTTGTTGGCTTTCTTGACAGTTCTAATATACTTGAAGTCCCATTGGATTATCCACTTTTTATGCAAATTATGGCTCTTTTAACACTCCCAAAGGATGCATGCCCTCTCCTAAAGGTATTTTAAAACCATATCCAAAAGGTTACCATATCTGTCTTTTATTTAAAAAAAACAAGTTTAGACCTTCTCCTACCTAATATGAACAAGTAGCTATTCCCACTCTTTGGAAAAATCAGCAGTCTCAAGTCCAAAGCCAGTCATTTTGCCAAGGCCCAAGCATCTGCATTGTTTTCCCACATCTCCCCTGCAGAAATGGCAGAGAGTGGGTTTGGGAGCAGTAGTTACAGTTTCAATCCCTTCTAGCCATTTCCAATAAATCAGTGATTCTCTCTGTGTAAACATTCAGGTCACTGGTGACCAAAGGAGAACGGGGGAGACTGGTATCTTCTTGAACAACAAGATTAACAGTCTATCTGCTTAAGCTATGAGAACAAAAGACAGATAGTAAAATAAGAAAAGAAACACAACATTATAAAATTCTATTTTATAATGAAATTAAATACCAATTTACTTACTGTAAAAACGAGAGCACAATGTAATTTGTTCCTTTTCTGGGTTTCAGTGTTTGATTGTCATTGTAGGAATGTAAATCTTTTAATTAAAATGATCCTTTCACCCATAACTGTTGTGGCAAGTTTCATTCGTATTCACAGTGCAAATGCAGCAGTTTTATGAAACTCATGAGGAGGAAATGGTGGATTGATGCAAATTGTCTGACAATTTGAGGAGATTCACAACTCAGAACAACTTCCTCGCCACAAATGCTGTTTTTTGTTACACTAATAAGAGTGTGCACATTGAATGGGGTGTCATTTCTCAAGCAGGTTCTGGACCATTGTGCAGTGGGTATCAGGATACTGTTGACAGCAAAAACAGTGTTTGTACACTGGTCTTTGAAAAGTAGGATAGTAACACTCATTTTCAGGTTGCAGACCTTGCCTTAAAACTGAGAAAGTCCATTCAGAATAATTCAGAAACCAAATTCAAGAGGCTGACTGTGGCCTGAGTAAAAAGGTGCCCTGCAGTTCTGTCCTCATTTATAGAAAGAGCTGCTATAACTAGAGGAACTAGCACGTTCCTCTTTGCATTGCAAGGCTGTGGTTTGGGCCTACATCTAGCAGATGCACTATAAATATAAATTCAGCATGAAGTGACTTCCTCTTATTAATCATGGGTATGAGTGGACATGCTCAAAACCAAATATCCATATACACTGACAAAGCAGCTCAATGGTTTTAAGGACATTAAACAAGTAGTAAGGGCTTATTACATCAGACAAGGGCACGCATAGATATACCAATAAATTCTGACCAATCATCTCCGCATTAGACAAATCTTTTTATGAATAGGTTCCTTTGGGTGTTGAAATGATCTTTCACGTGTAAAGGCGTAATTAGATTGTGGTGTTGATTTAAATGGAATTGCAAATACTTGCATTAAATGCTCATACTTTTATTAGTAGAAGAAAGCTCAGCAAAATTTGTGGTGATACATTTGTTATAAGTTGCAAATCTATTCAAATAGTTGAATGATTGACATCAGTCCACTGTATCTTCCCCATAAGTACAGTAAAGTACATGAGTGACAAACTGTAGAACTGATAAAGCAGTACAGACCAATGATTTGATTTGTTGTCAAGTGTACTAAGGTACAGTAAAAAAAAAAAACCTTGTTTGTGAGCAGTACAGGAGATCAGAGTAAGCAAGGACATACAGGTCATGGGATGGAATAAAAGGTTGGGCAGAGTGAGGCATACAGTTACATCACGCAGAAGTGTGTGAGGCAAAAGCCACATTAACAAGATCAGCATTTGAAATGAAAGAGTACGTTCAGCAGTCGTATAACGACAGGGAAGAAGCTGTTCTTGAACTTGTCGGTGTGTGTATCAAATTTTCGTATCTTGTGCCTAACGGAAGAGCTTGTAAGAGAACATTAGTGGGATGTGTCTTTGATGATGTTGGCAGCGTTTCCTTGGTAACAAGAAGTGTAAATGGAGGCCATGGATGGGAGGTTGGCTTCCGTGATGGTCTGGGGTGTGCAACTCCCTGAATTTATAAGTCTCTGCAATCAACCACAAGATGGTGTGCAGAACAGTCACATCTAATTTCCCTATCCATTCTTCCCATTTGCATTTTTGCAGCTTCTGGAAAAAAATCAGTTGGCACAATAATAATGACTTGCATGTCATGTGGTCAAATGTCCAAGATATTCTGCAAGAATTTAACCAGATAAAAATTGACACAACCAGAGAATCATCTGTTAGGACAGATACCTAACTGATTAGTCAAAGAAGTAGGTTTGAAGACGTGCCTCAAAGGAGGATGGAAATACAGAGAGGTTTTTAACAAAGCAATTCCAGGGCTTGGGGCTTAAACAGCTGAAGGTTTGGCTGGTAACAATGGAGCAATAAAAAAGGTAATGAGCAAGAAGCCAGGGTTGAAGGAGCACTGAGCTCATCGAGGGTTAAAGGGTTAAAGGAATACAGAGGACTGAGACCATGGAGGGATTTTAAAGTAGGAATAAGCATTCTAAGATCAAGCAAGTCAATCTAGATCAAGGAATACAAGGGCAGTGTGTTAATGAAACATGGATGCAAATTCGAATGTAGGCAACAGAATTTGGATGAACCCAAGTTTGCAGAGGATACAAGATGGGAAAGCAGCCAGAGGTGTTGGAGCAGTTCAACCTAGAGAGAAGAAAAGCAAGAGCTGATGTAGGTCTGTATAAAGGTGACATTATGGAGAGGGCTGTAACTGGTCTTGGTGACACAGACTATTGGATTGGAACTCAGGGTCAGATAGGACAGTAAGGCAAAGGTTAGTCTGGTTCAGCCAGAGACAGTTGGCAGGTAGAAGGCTGAACTCAAGTCAGTAGAAGGAGTTTGTGATGGAAATTGATGTGATGGCCTTGCCTTCAATCTCTCTGTGCTTAGTTGGAAGAAATTTCTAAAACTGGCAGTTTAACAAGCAAACTGACAACAGAAGGAGGAAAGGGATCGAGAGAGATGAATTTGAGATAGTGCATCATGCAGATTTAGAAACTGCCGTCTTTTGGAGTGATTTTGCTGCATGACAGCCTATAGATGAAAAATAAGAAAGTTAATGGTGGAAGAGTGGGTGGAGAATCATATGCAAGTCAATCTCTAGCTATTAATTGATATGTAGAAACTAAATCTAGTGAGTGGAGGCCAACCCAGACAGACCGTGAGGAAGGAGAATGCAGGCAGGTTGACAGCAGTGAGGAGGGATAGTGTTTTATGGTTATGGCCACATTGACTGGCAGCTGTGACTTTGCCAAAGTCTGCCTTCATGCTGTTGCAGGACTGGATCTCTAGAGCCAGAGGTACAAACATGAAGTTGTGTGAAAGCAGAGCACAGCTGTGAGTGGCAACAGCATGCCCAAGGACGGTTAGAGATGAAAGGACGAATGGAAATAGGAAGTTTGCAAGGACAGAGGAGTCAATTGTGTTGTTTTTTTTGCAGCGGATTGTGATGTTGTGGTTTGAAATGGAAGGGGACAGTTCCTGAGAAGGCGGAAGCTTTATTATATCAGTTATGATGGAGATTCAAAAGAGAAGCTTTTGGTCAGCAGTTTGATGGAACAGTGTTCAGCAGCCGGTGGTGGTTTTATGAACAAGGTGAGCTTGGGGTGGCCACGAGGTGAGAGAAAATGGACGTTATGAAGCAGAAACAAAATTCAGAACGATAATATGGGGCAATACTTTCCTTGTGCATTTCCAGGATAGGGAGGATTTGAAACTTGGAGTTAGCACAGTGACATAGTAAATCAGAATGTTGTACATACTGTCCACAAATGAACAAGAATTATTGAGGAAATCCTGAGGAAGGATCATCAGACCTGAAATATTAACTTTGATTTGTCTTCAAAGGTGCTGCAGACCTGCTGAGCTTTTCCAGCAATTTCAGTTTTTATTTAAGAATTGTGAAGAATTGTTTTAGAAAAGCAACTCAGGGCAAGACAGATCAGATTAGATTACTTACAGTGTGGAAGCAGGCCCTTCGGCCCAACAAGTCCACGCTGACCCGCTGAAGCGCAACCCACCCAGACCCATTCCCCTACATTTACCCCTGTACCTAACACTACGGGCAATTTAGCTTGGCCAATTCACCTGACCTGCACATCTTTGGACTGTGGGAGGAAACCGGAGCACCTGGAGGAAACCCACGCAGACACAGGGAGAATGTGCAAACTCCACACAGTCAGTCGCCTTCTACACTAAATGATAATGTCCTGAGGAGTGTTGCTCAACAAAGAGATCTTGGAGTGCAGACTCATAGTTCCTTGAAAGTAGAGTTGCAGGTAGGTAAGATAGTGAAGAAGGCATTTGTTATGCTTGCCTTTATTGGTCAGTGCATTATGAGTATAGGAGTTGGAAGATCAGGTTGCAGCTGTGCAGGACATTGGTTAAGCCACTATTGTGCAGTTCTGGTCTCCCTGCTTTAGGAAGGATGTTATGAAACTTAAAAGGGTTCAGAAAAGATTTACAAGGTTGTTGCCAGGGTTGAAGGGTGTGAGCTACAAGAAGATGCTGAATAGACTGGGGCTTACACCCGAAACGTCAATTCTCCTGCTCCTCGGATGCTGCCTGATCTGCTGTGCTTTTCCAGTGCTACACTTTTAGACCCTGACTCTTCAGCATCTGCAGTCCTCACTTTCTCCATCTTGTCTATTTACCCTAATGATTGCTCCTCATGATTTTATAAACCTCCTCTATAAGGTCACCCCTCAGCCTCTGATGCTCCGAGGAAGGATCCCAAGCCAGAAGATGAGGTGTTCTTCCTCCAGTTGGTAGAGGTGGCCCAGGACTTGCATGTCCTTGGGGGAGTGGGAGAGGGAGTTGGAGTGATTTGTCCTGGGACCCTCCAACCACATGGCATCAACATTGACTTCACCAGCTTCCAAACCTCCCCTCCCACCACTTCACCCCAGATCCAACCCTCCAGCTCAGCACCACCTTCTTGACCTGGCCCACCCGTCCATCTTCCTTCCCATCTAACTGCTCCATCTTCCCCACCGATCTATCACTATTGCTCCTCGCCTGCATCCACCTATCACCTTTCCAATTACCTTCCCCTAGCCCCACTCCCATCTCCCAATTTATCTCTCAGCGCCCTTCCCCTTCCACATTCCTGATGAAGGGATCATGCCTGAAAAGTCTATTCTCCTGCTCCTCGGATGCTGCCTGACCCACTGTGCTTTTCCAGTGCCACACTTTTCAACTCTAAATATACAAGGCCTTTTCCCCAGGGTTGGGGAGTCCAAAACTAGAGGGCAAAGGCTTACAGTGAGATGGGAAAGATGTAAAAGGGATTGAAGGGGCAACATTTCCATGCAGAGGTTGGTATTTTACAGAATGAGCTGCAAGAGGGAGTGGTGGAGTCTGGTACAATTACAACATTTAAGAGGCATCTGAATGGTGATATGAATAGGAAGGGTTGAGAGAGATAGGGGTCAAATGCTTGCAAATGGAATTAGATTAATTTAGGATATCTGGTTGGCATGGATGAGTTGGACCGAAGAGTCTGTTCCCATGCTGTATATTTCTACGACTCTAGTTCTCAAAATACATCCACTAATTATAAATATATTGCATATTTCCTCCCTCCACTAGGTTAAATGACATTTAGTTTCTACCTGTCAGAGAGCCACAGTTTGAATGCAAGTCACTATTACATGCTTACTAAAGAAAGTGATGAATTGTTTTAGTAAAGATATTATTAATACTGAATTAAGATACAAAAGGTATCAGAATAAATCTGAGTGTACTTAAGAATTAGTAAAACATGTCAGTTCAGAACATAATATATTACAGTCGTCCCTTTTCACAGTTAGCTTTGTGTTATGCAGCCTGTAAACAAGCACAGTCACACCTGATGAGTGTGCTCTCAGGGAAGAGCAGTCCAACTAATGCTTTACTCGAACTTGCAGAAATAGTTTGACACTAACCTTTTGTGGGTCTCAGTCATTGTGGTTCCTGTACTCATTCTGACCTAACATGGTTAATTAGACCTCAACTTCCATAACGCAAGGGACTTAGCACAACAGTATTGGACAGATTGCTGCTGATGCTTTTATTTCACATGAGCCTCCTCCCACCTTTTTTCATCTCTGCACTTTCTGTTGTTTGTTTATCCAGCTTCCCTTTAAAAGCATTCAACTTATTGACAGATCCTTGTAGGATCCCAATTTTGATATGAACCATAGGGATTTGGACATTTGGTAGCAGGCTCCCTCCATAGTTGAAGCTGATGTACCACTAGCATTAATAGGACAGGAGGGTTACTGAGGCCATCATTGAGGGCAACCAGCAACACTTGCAGTGCTCTGGAAGCATCAGGCACAGAATGGATGGGGCGAAACAGAAGGATTAACCTTGAATCTTTCTGTGTTTACATATAGTCAATGATTAGTTGATCTCCAGTGACTCTGATTACAGGTAGTCTGAGACCATCAGAGTATCTTCCAATATTTACCAAAATCCAGCAATAGCATAAATGCAACTGCAATTTGACTATGACCAGAATTGAATTTTAGCAAAGAAATATTTTTAAATTGAGACTTGTATAACGTGCCTCATTCATATTGAAAGGTGCAGGTTTCAGATAGAATATCTGCTGTGTTTTTTTATCTGCCACTTTATAATTTGTGCGTAGGACAAAACTCCCTTATTCTTCCTTCTCTTGTTGCTTCGGTGATCATCAGCTCTGCTCCCCTTTACTTACCCTGGTTAATTTGTGGCTCTGGCTACTTTTGGTATAACATCATAGGTCTCCCAGCCGTCATTCCCCTCAACCATAGATGCCAACTCTCCAGCATTGTTCTGGATTCTCCCGGAATTACAATTAATTTTCTGCAAATCCCCAGGAGAAAATCATAGCAACACTTAAGAAAAAGTGACCTTATTTTCCATTTTTAAAAAGTACTTTGTTTATGAAAACATAAGAAATAGGAGCAAGAGTAATCCATTCACTCATTAACTTTTCCCTGTCATTCTATAAGATCATGGCAGATCTTACCAGGCCTTAACTCCCTTCCATACAGCTCCTCAGAGCTCTCAACCTCAACCAAAATCTATCTACCCCCCTCTTTAAACACCTTCAGTGATCTCGCCTCCACAATTCTCTCGGGTAGAAGATTCCAGACACTTACTACCCTCTGAGAGAAGAAATTGCTTTGCATCTCAAGTTTAAATGAGTGGGCCTTTATCCTGTAACTATAATAAGTTTTATTTTATCTGGCCCCTTATGAACTGGCACTCTTGATAAATCGGTAAAAATTAATACCTCAAATACCGTGATCTACTGTGATGTCCGAGTATTTATTCTGTAAGTAAAGAATAACAATGATGCCTAATGTTTCTATGACTTTGTGTTTTTAAATTGATTTGAGGAGTTATGTTGCTGTTTTAGCAGAGATTATTTCAGGGATGTTGATGTCTTGAAGCTTAAATTGGTCAGGGTTTACTGCGGTTATAGGTATCTCTTGATTATCTAGAATATTTAACCAACCAACATACTCCCAGAGGCATTGGATAATAAAGTCCCCTAGTTTGAGATTCCTCCACTA
The DNA here is from genome assembly GCF_037043375.1 of Chiloscyllium plagiosum. Taxonomy (NCBI): domain Eukaryota; kingdom Metazoa; phylum Chordata; class Chondrichthyes; order Orectolobiformes; family Hemiscylliidae; genus Chiloscyllium; species Chiloscyllium plagiosum. The sequence continues at coordinate 47,416,495 of NW_028270172.1, read as the reverse complement.
GTGGAAACATCCTCAACATCTACCTCAGAATATTGTATGTTTCAATAAGATTCCCTTTCTTCTTTGGAATGCTGACAAATAAACATCTAACCTGTTTAGCCATTCTCGATATGTCAACCCCTTCAGCCTGGTGAATCTCAAAATATTGGGATTCTGCTTCTAATGTGACACAGGCTGTCATTGGTGAACTCTTCACTATTGTACATTCACGTTACGAAAGTAGGAACTGCTGTGATAAACCCCTGTCTTTTCTCATCAAGATTGGACCCAGGATTGGACCAGGAAGAATCACCTTCTGCTTGTTAGATCTCGTGAAAACATATGAGGACACCGGATGCAGAACAATTTTGGTAATGTGTCTTTTTGCTCTCTCCATCTCTCTGTTTCAGAACCTGTCCAGAGGAGCTGAAAAGTTCCAACATTTCAAACTAAAGTTGTAACTCTGGGACTGACCAGGAACCTGAATTCCAGGGCCCAGAAGGAAGGGCAAGAATTTTTTTGCAGGGGTTTCTAACATGAACTGATTCCTTTCTGGGTGAGTTTATTAATTTTGCATCAGTAATTTTTTGCTTTTTTGTAAAGCCAAATCCAAAACCCAGATTGACAGCAGAAAGCAATTAGAAAAGCATATGCATAATGTAATGGTTCGAATGGATTGTATTTCTATTTTTCATTTTTATACTTAAGCAGAACATTATGGTTACATTCTTCAGTTGAATTAAGAGGAAATTAATAAATCTTGAACTTTGTTCTTTTTGCTATTACAATAGTTTTAATCTATGAGCTTTATGCACGATCTCCTGTAAATGGATCTTTATATTGAGTAGGTTCACAGTAATAAAGCAAATGTCTTCAAACTTTCAAACAATAAGGAGGGGGCAAAGCAAGCAATGTTTTTTAAAAGGCTGGATTATTGTTGGATCAGTTTTCTCTGTAATATCTTAGGCTATTTTTCAATGTTCGGTTTGTTATCTGATTGTAATTGGATCAATAATTACAATCGCAGTTCAATCAGAATAATTAGGACATAAAAAGGAAGAGAGAATGTAGGTTAGATGAAAGAGATGTGAAAGAGATGAAAATGTTGAAACTCTTGGCAGGCATTAACAGTGATATTCCTTTGCCACGCTGAGGTTTTCATGAACATTAGTCAATATAGGAATGTCACCATCCGGGAGGTTAGTGTGATTAGATTACATTACATTACAGTGTGGGAACAGGCCCTTCAGCCCAACAAGTCCACACCGACCCGCCAAAGCGCAGCCCACCCATACCCCTACATTTTCCCCTTACCTAACACTACGGGCAATTTAGCATGGCCAATTCACCTGACCTGCACATCTTTGGACTGTGGGAGGAAACCGGAGCACCCGGAGGAAACCCACGCAGATACGGGGAGAACGTGCAAACTCCACACAGTCAGTCGCCTGAGGCGGGAATTGAACCCAGGTCTCTGGCGCTGTGAGGCAGCAGTGCTAACCACTGTGCCACCGTGCCGCCCACTAATTGTGGATGTAATACTGAGCCAGTTCTCACTTTCGTTTCATTTCTGACTGTCCCCTCTGAGGCAGTGACTTCTCCTTGCTTTGTGCATCTGGATTCAACCTTGTAGTTTGCGATTGCTCAGTAATATCATACTCACCTCTGAATCAGTAGACTCTGGGTTACTGGAGACTTCACGTCATCTCAGTAGACATCTTAATGCTGTACTGACAGCTTTGAATGATATAGCAGATGAAATCAAGGTGGTCTCTTCAGATGTAAAAACTTCCAGTGGGACTATTGCTAGGAAAGTAGGGGAATTTTCAGTTTCTTGGGCAACATATATCCCTCAACCTGACATCATAAAGACAAATAACTTGGTTATTATCACAGTGTTATTTGTGTGATTGTTACTGAATGTAAATTTGACCTTGAGAAAGTTTTATGGAAGTGAGCAAGATTTTAATTACAAAGAAAGGTTAAAGCTTGACGTGCTCTGTTTGGAAAGGAGGAGACCTGACAGTACACATTATAGTTTACATTTTATTGTAAAAGTCACTAAAAACGTGATTCTAAAAAGTCAATAATTTTCATGAATCAGTTGAGTATTTTTAATATTGATCAGCGTGTGTGTGTGTGAGGGTGGGTGTGTGTGTGTGAGGGTGGGTGTGTGTGTGTGTGTGTGAGGGTGGGTGTGTGTGTGTGTGTGTGTGAGGGTGGGTGTGTGTGTGTGTGTGAGGGTGGGTGTGTGTGTGTGAGGGTGGGTGTGTGTGTGTGTGGGTGAGGGTGGGTGTGTGGGTGTGTGTGTGAGGGTGGGTGTGTGTGTGTGAGGGTGGGTGTGTGTGTGTGAGGGTGGGTGTGTGTGTGTGTGTGAGGGTGGGTGTGTGTGTGTGAGAGGGTGGGTGTGTGTGTGTGTGAGAGGGTGGGTGTGTGTGTGTGTGAGAGGGTGGGTGTGTGTGTGTGTGTGAGAGGGTGGGTGTGTGTGTGTGTGTGAGAGGGTGGGTGTGTGTGTGTGTGTGAGAGGGTGGGTGTGTGTGTGTGAGAGGGTGGGTGTGTGTGTGTGAGAGGGTGGGTGTGTGTGTGTGTGAGAGGGTGGGTGTGTGTGTGTGTGAGTGGGTGGGTGTGTGTGTGTGTGAGTGGGTGGGTGTGTGTGTGTGTGTGAGTGGGTGGGTGTGTGTGTGTGTGTGAGAGGGTGGGTGTGTGTGTGTGTGAGAGGGTGGGTGTGTGTGTGTGTGAGAGGGTGGGTGTGTGTGTGTGTGAGAGGGTGGGTGTGTGTGTGTGTGAGAGGGTGGGTGTGTGTGTGTGTGAGAGGGTGGGTGTGTGTGTGTGTGTGAGAGGGTGGGTGTGTGTGTGTGTGTGAGAGGGTGGGGGTGTGTGTGTGAGAGGGTGGGTGTGTGTGTGTGAGAGGGTGGGGGTGTGTGTGTGTGAGAGGGTGGGGGTGTGTGTGTGTGAGAGGGTGGGGGTGTGTGTGTGAGAGGGTGGATGTGTGTGTGTGTGTGAGAGGGTGGGTGTGTGTGTGTGTGTGAGAGGGTGGGTGTGTGTGTGTGTGTGAGAGGGTGGGTGTGTGTGTGTGAGAGGGTGGGTGTGTGTGTGTGTGTGAGAGGGTGGGTGTGTGTGTGTGTGTGAGAGGGTGGGTGTGTGTGTGTGAGAGGGTGGGTGTGTGGGTGGGTGTGTGTGTGTGTGGGTGGGTGTGTGTGTGTGTGTGTGAGAGGGTGGGTGTGTGTGTGTGTGGGTGGGTGTGTGTGTGTGTGTGTGAGAGGGTGGGTGTGTGTGTGTGTGTGAGAGGGTGGGTGTGTGTGTGTGTGAGAGGGTGGGTGTGTGTGTGTGTGAGAGGGTGGGTGTGTGTGTGTGTGAGAGGGTGGGTGTGTGTGTGTGTGTGAGAGGGTGGGTGTGTGTGTGTGAGAGGGTGGGTGTGTGGGTGGGTGTGTGTGTGTGGGTGGGTGTGTGTGTGAGAGGGTGGGTGTGTGTGTGTGTGTGTGAGAGGGTGGGTGTGTGTGTGTGTGAGAGGGTGGGTGTGTGTGTGTGAGGGAGAGGGTGGGTGTGTGTGTGTGAGGGAGAGGGTGGGGGTGTGTGTGTGAGAGGGTGGGGGTGTGTGTGTGAGAGGGTGGGTGTGTGTGTGTGTGTGAGAGGGTGGGTGTGTGTGTGTGTGTGAGAGGGTGGGTGTGTGTGTGTGTGTGAGAGGGTGGGTGTGTGTGTGTGTGTCAGAGGGTGGATGTGTGTGTGTGTGTGAGAGGGTGGGTGGGTGTGTGTGTGTGAGAGGGTGGGTGTGTGTGTGTGTGTCAGAGGGTGGATGTGTGTGTGTGTGTGAGAGGGTGGGTGGGTGTGTGTGTGTGAGAGGGTGGGTGGGTGTGTGTGTGTGAGAGGGTGGGTGTGTGTGTGAGAGGGTGGGTGTGTGTGTGTGAGGGTGGGTGGGTGTGTGTGTGAGGGTGGGTGTGGGTGTGTGTGAGGGTGGGTGTGGGTGTGTGTGAGGGAGGGTGGGTGTTTGTGGGTGTGTGTGTGTGTGAGAGGGTGGGTGTGTGTGTGTGTGTGTGTGAGAGGGTGGGTGTGTGTGTGTGTGTGAGAGAGGGTGGGTGTGTGTGTGTGTGTGAGAGGGTGGGTGTGTGTGTGTGTGTGGGAGAGGGTGGGTGTGTGTGAGGGAGAGGGTGGGTGTGTGTGTGTGAGAGGGTGGGTGTGTGTGTGTGAGAGGGTGGGTGTGTGTGTGTGAGAGGGTGGGTGTGTGTGTGTGTGTGTGAGAGGGTGGGTGTGTGTGTGTGTGTGAGAGGGTGGGTGTGTGTGTGTGTGTGAGAGGGTGGGTGTGTGTGTGTGTGAGAGGGTGGGTGTGTGTGTGTGTGTGAGAGGGTGGGTGTGTGTGTGTGTGTGAGAGGGTGGGTGTGTGTGTGAGAGGGTGGGTGTGTGTGTGTGAGGGAGAGGGTGAGTGTGTGTGAGGGAGAGGGTGGGTGTGTGAGGGAGAGGGTGGGTGTGTGTGTGTGAGGGTGGGTGGGTGTGTGTGTGAGGGTGGGTGGGTGTGTGAGGGTGGGTGTGGGTGTGTGTGAGGGTGGGTGTGGGTGTGTGTGAGGGTGGGTGGGTGTTTGTGTGTGAGGGTGGGTGGGTGTTTGTGTGTGAGGGAGGGTGGGTGTGTTTGTGTGTGAGGGAGGGTGGGTGTGTGTGTGTGTGAGGGAGGGTGTGTGTGTGTGTGAGGGAGGGTGGGTGTGGGTGTGTGTGAGGGTGGGTGTGGGTGTGTGTGAGGGAGGGTGGGTGTGTTTGTGTGTGAGGGAGGGTGGGTGTGTGAGGGAGGGTGTGTGTGTGTGAGGGTGGGTGTGTGTGTGAGGGTGGGTGTGTTTGTGTGTGAGGGTGGGTGTGTTTGTGTGTGAGGGAGGGTGGGTATGTGTGAGGGAGGGTGGGTATGTGTGAGGGAGAGTGTGTGTGTGGGAGGGTGGGTGTGTGTGGGAGGGTGGGTGTGTGTGTGTGGGAGGGTGGGTGTGTGTGTGTGGGAGGGTGTGTGTGTGTGTGGGAGGGTGTGTGTGTGTGTGGGAGGGTGGGTGTGTGTGTGTGAGAGGGTGGGTGTGTGTGTGTGTGTGTGAGAGGGTGGGTGTGTGTGTGTGTGTGAGAGGGTGGGTGTGTGTGTGTGTGTGAGAGGGTGGGTGTGTGTGTGTGAGAGGGTGGGTGTGTGTGTGTGAGAGGGTGGGTGGGTGTGTGAGAGAGGGTGGGTGGGTGTGTGAGAGAGGGTGGGTGGGTGTGTGTGAGAGGGTGGGTGGGTGTGAGGGTGGGTGTGTGTGTGGGGGTGGGTGTGTGTGTGGGGGTGGGTGTGTGTGTGAGGGTGGGTGTGTGTGTGAGGGTGGGTGTGTGTGTGAGGGTGGGTGGGTGTGAGGGTGTATGTGTGTGTGTGAGGGTGGGTGGGTGTGAGGGTGGGTGGGTGTGAGGGTGAGGGTGGGTGGGTGTGAGGGTGTGTGTGTGTGTGTGTGAGGGTGGGTGGGTGTGTGAGGGTGGGTGTGTGTGTGTGAGGGTGGGTGTGTGTGTGTGAGGGTGGGTGTGTGTAAGGGTGGGTGTGTGTGTGAGGGTGTGTGTGTGTGTGTGAGGGTGGGTGGGTGTGTGAGGATGTGTGTGTGTGTGTGTGTGAGGGTGGATGTGGGTGTGTGAGGGTGGGTGTGTGTGTGTGAGGGTGGGTGTGTGAGGGTGGGTGTGTGTGTGTGAGGGTGGGTGTGTGAGGGTGGATGCGTGTGTGTGAGGGTGTGTGTGAGGGTGGGTGGGTGTGAGGGTGTATGTGTGTGTGAGGGTGGGTGGGTGTAAGGGTGGGTGTGTGTGTGAGGGTGGGTGTGGGTGTGTGTGAGGGTGGGTGTGGGTGTGTGTGAGGGAGGGTGGGTGTTTGTGGGTGTGTGTGTGTGTGTGAGAGGGTGGGTGTGTGTGTGTGTGTGTGAGAGGGTGGGTGTGTGTGTGTGTGTGAGAGGGTGGGTGTGTGTGTGTGTGTGAGGGGGTGGGTGTGTGTGTGTGTGTGAGGGGGTGGGTGTGTGTGTGTGTGTGAGAGGGTGGGTGTGTGTGTGTGTGGGAGAGGGTGGGTGTGTGTGAGGGAGAGGGTGGGTGTGTGTGTGTGAGAGGGTGGGTGTGGGTGTGTGTGTGTGAGAGGGTGGGTGTGTGTGTGAGAGGGTGGGTGTGTGTGTGTGAGGGTGGGTGGGTGTGTGTGTGAGGGTGGGTGTGGGTGTGTGTGAGGGTGGGTGTGGGTGTGTGTGAGGGAGGGTGGGTGTTTGTGGGTGTGTGTGTGTGTGTGAGAGGGTGGGTGTGTGTGTGTGTGTGTGAGAGGGTGGGTGTGTGTGTGTGAGAGGGTGGGTGTGTGTGTGTGTGTGGGAGAGGGTGGGTGTGTGTGAGGGAGAGGGTGGGTGTGTATGTGTGAGAGGGTGTGTGTGTGTGTGTGTGTGTGAGAGGGTGGGTGTGTGTGTGTGAGAGGGTGGGTGTGTGTGTGTGTGTGTGAGAGAGGGTGGGTGTGTGTGTGTGTGAGAGGGTGGGTGTGTGTGTGTGTGAGAGGGTGGGTGTGTGTGTGTGTGTGAGAGGGTGGGTGTGTGTGTGTGTGTGTGTGAGAGGGTGGGTGTGTGTGTGTGTGTGAGAGGGTGGGTGTGTGTGTGAGAGGGTGGGTGAGTGTGTGTGAGGGAGAGGGTGAGTGTGTGTGAGGGAGAGGGTGGGTGTGTGTGTGTGAGGGTGGGTGTGTGTGTGTGAGGGTGGGTGGGTGTGTGTGTGTGAGGGTGGGTGGGTGTGTGAGGGTGGGTGTGGGTGGGTGTGTGAGGGTGGGTGTGGGTGTGTGTGAGGGTGGGTGTGGGTGTGTGTGAGGGTGGGTGTGGGTGTGTGTGAGGGTGGGTGGGTGTTTGTGTGTGAGGGTGGGTGGGTGTTTGTGTGTGAGGGAGGGTGGGTGTGTTTGTGTGTGAGGGAGGGTGGGTGTGTTTGTGTGTGAGGGAGGGTGGGTGTGTTTGTGTGTGAGGGAGGGTGGGTGTGTTTGTGTGTGAGGGAGGGTGTGTGTGTTTGTGTGTGAGGGAGGGTGTGTGTGTGTGTGTGAGGGAGGGTGTGTGTGTGTGTGAGGGAGGGTGTGTGTGTGTGAGGGAGGGTGTGTGTGTGTGAGGGAGGGTGTGTGTGTGTGTGAGGGAGGGTGGGTGTGGGTGTGTGTGAGGGAGGGTGGGTGTGTTTGTGTGTGAGGGAGGGTGTGTGTGTGTGAGGGAGGGTGTGTGTGTGTGAGGGTGGGTGTGTGTGTGAGGGTGGGTGTGTTTGTGTGTGAGGGTGGGTGTGTTTGTGTGTGAGGGAGGGTGGGTGTGTGTGAGGGAGGGTGGGTATGTGTGAGGGAGGGTGGGTATGTGTGAGGGAGGGTGGGTATGTGTGAGGGAGAGTGTGTGTGTGTGTGTGGGAGGGTGTGTGTGTGTGTGTGGGAGGGTGGGTGTGTGTGTGTGTGGGAGGGTGTGTGTGTGTGGGAGGGTGGGTGTGTGTGTGTGGGAGGGTGGGTGTGTGTGTGTGGGAGGGTGGGTGTGTGTGTGTGGGAGGGTGGGTGTGTGTGTGTGAGAGGGTGGGTGTGTGTGTGTGAGAGGGTGGGTGGGTGTGTGTGTGTGAGAGGGTGGGTGTGTGTGTGTGTGTGTGTGAGGGTGGGTGTGTGTGTGTGTGTGTGAGAGGGTGGGTGGGTGTGTGTGAGAGGGTGGGTGGGTGTGTGTGAGAGGGTGGGTGGGTGTGTGTGAGAGGGTGGGTGGGTGTGTGTGAGGGTGGGTGTGTGTGTGAGGGTGGGTGTGTGTGGGGGTGGGTGTGTGTGTGAGGGTGGGTGTGTGTGTGAGGGTGGGTGTGTGTGTGACGGTGTGTGTGTGTGTGTGAGGGTGGGTGGGTGTGTGAGGATGTGTGTGTGTGTGTGTGTGTGAGGGTGGATGTGGGTGTGTGAGGGTGGGTGTGTGTGTGTGAGGGTGGGTGTGTGAGGGTGGGTGTGTGTGTGTGAGGGTGGGTGTGTGAGGGTGGATGCGTGTGTGTGAGGGTGTGTGTGAGGGTGGGTGGGTGTGAGGGTGTATGTGTGTGTGAGGGAGGGTGGGTGGGTGTAAGGGTGGGTGTGTGTGTGTGTGTGTGTGAGAGGTTGGGTGTGTGTGTGTGAGGGTGGGTGTGGGTGTGTGAGGGTGGGTGTGGGTGTGTGAGGGTGGGTGTGGGTGTGTGAGGGTGGGTGTGGGTGTGTGAGGGTGGATGTGGGTGTGTGAGGGTGGGTGTGTGAGGGAGGGTGGGTGTGGGTGTGTGTGAGGGTGGGTGTGGGTGTGTGTGAGGGTGGGTGTGGGTGTGTGTGAGGGAGGGTGGGTGTGTGTGAGGGAGGGTGGGTGTGTGTGAGGGAGGGTGGGTGTGTGTGTGAGGGAGGGTGGGTGTGTGTGTGAGGAGGGTGGGTGTGTGTGTGAGGGAGGGTGGGTGTGTGTGTGAGGGAGGGTGGGTGTGTGTGTGTGAGGGAGGGTGGGTGTGTGTGTGTGAGGGTGTGTGTGTGTTGAGGGTGGGTGTGTGTGTGTGAGGGTGGGTGTGTGTGAGGGAGGGTGGGTGTGTGTGTGAGGGTGGGTGTGTGGGTGTGTGTGAGGGTGGGTGTGTGTGTGAGGGAGGGTGGGTGTGTGTGAGGGAGGGTGGGTGTGTGTGAGGGAGGGTGGGTGTGGGGTGTGTGAGGGTGGGTGTGGGTGTGTGTGTGAGGGTGGGTGTGTGTGAGGGTGGGTGAGGGTGGGTGTGGGTGAGGGTGGGTGGGTGTGGGTGAGGGTGGGTGTGGGTGTGGGTGAGGGTGGGTGTGGGTGTGTGTGTGTGTGTGAGGGTGGGTGAGTGTGTGAGGGTGGGTGTGTGGGTGTGTGTGTGAGGGTGTGTGTGTGTGAGGGTGGGTGTGTGTGTGAGGGTGGGTGTGTGTGTGTGAGGGTGGTGTGTGTGTGTGAGGGTGGGTGGGTGTGTGTGTGAGGGTGGGTGTGTTGTGTGTGAGGGTGGGTGTGTGTGTGAGAGGTGGGTGTGTGTGTGTGTGAGGAGGGTGGGTGTGTGTGTGAGGAGTGGTGGTGTGTGTGTGAGGGAGGGTGTGTGTGTGTGAGGGTGGTGTGGTGTGTGTGTGAGGGTGGGTGGGTGTGTGTGTGGTGTGAGGGTGGGTGTTGTGTGTGATTTGGGTTGTGGTGGAGGGTGGGTGTGTGTGTGGGTGAGGGGTGTGGGTGTGTGTGTGTGTGTGAGGGTGGGTGTGTGTGTGAGGGTGGGTGTGTGTGTGTGGAGGGTGGGTGTGTGTGTGTGTGAGAGGGTGGTGTGTGTGTGTGTGAGGGTGGTGGTGGGTGTGTGTGAGGGTGGGGTGTGTGTGTGAGGAGTGTGGGTGTGAGGTGGGTGAGGGAGGTGGGTGTGTGGTGTGTGAGGGTGGGTGTGTGTGTGTGTGAGGGTGGTGTGTGTGTGTGTGAGGGTGGGTGT